>NC_071505.1:344683284-345004380 GCF_027887155.1 Malaclemys terrapin pileata
TCTCTCTCTCTCTCTCACACACACACACACACACAGAGTTGTGGCACATGCACAGTTCCCTGGCATACCGGCTGAAATTAACATGGCACATACAGAACATGCACTTCAGGGTTGGCAGTTACACAGATCACGCATGCAGACACACACACACACAGATAGGTCAAATGTACATGCAAACATATGATACCTGCACATGGTACATGAGACATTAATAAACACATCTCCGGCCAGACAGTACATGCAACAGACATAGACACACACTTCAGTGAATGGCCTATTGTCTAATCTTTCTCTGCCTGCTCTGTGCCCACAGTTCTTCTCTGCACTTTCCCCAGGTTCTCTGCTTTGAGTTTCAGATCAAAATCTTCCCTTCAAACACAATCTCCATTGGAAAACCCTGCTGGAAATGCCACTGGGTCCTCCCCCCTCTGACCTTTGTGCAAGGGGTCTGTGACGGGTTGAATCACAGAAATCCCTTTGGGAACTGCCACCTGATGTGCCTAGACAACCTCTGAGTCCGTTTTCCTGCCAGCTTGGGACTTCAGTGCCTTGCCTTGTCTGAGCCAGACACGCTTGCCCGCTGCAAACACTGACCCAGGTCTGAACCACGTCCCCCCAAAGCTGCAGGCTTAACTGAAAACAGCTTAAGAAGTGCTCCTGTCTCCAGCACTCAGGTACCCAGCTCCCAATGGGGTCCAAACCCCAAATAAATCCGTTTTACCCTGTATAAAGCTTATACAGGGAAAACTCATAAATTGTTTGCCCTCTATAACACTGATAGAGAGATATGCACAGCTGTTTGCTCCCCCAGGTATTAATACTTGCTCTGGGTTAATTAATAAGTAAACAGTGATTTTATTAAATATAAAAAGTAGGATTTAAGTGGCTCCAAGTAATAACAGACAGAACAAAGTGAATTACCAAGCAAAATAAAATAAAACACGCAAGTCTAAGCCTAATACAATAGAAAACTGAATACAGATAAAATCTCACCCTCAGAGATGTTTCAATACGTTTCTTTCACAGACTGGATGCCTTCCTAGTCTGGGCCCAATCCTTTCCCCTGGTACAGCCCTTGTTCCAGCTCAGGTGGTAGCTAGAGGATTTCTCATGACTGCAGCCTCCTTTGTTCTGTTCTCCCCTTATATATCTTTTGCACAAGGCAGGAATCCTTTGTCCCTCTCTGGGTTCCCACCCCTCCTTCTCAGTGGAAAGACACTAGGTTAAAGATGGATTCCAGTTCAGGTGACATGATCACATGTCACTGCAAGACTTCATTACCCACTTGCCAGCACACACATATACAGGACGACTTACAAGTAAACAGAGACATTTACAGTCAATTGTCCTGGTTAATGGGAGCCATCAAGATTCCAAACCACCATTAATGGCCCACGCTTTGCATAATGACAATAGGCTCTCAGAGTTATATTTCATATTTCTAGTCCCAGATACAAGAGTGATACATTTCTACAAATAGGATGACCACACTCAGTAGATTATAAGCTTTGTAATGATACTTTACAAGAGACGTTTTGCATGAAGCATATTCCAGTTACATTATAGTCACACTCATTAGCATAGTTTCATAAAATCCTATAGAGTGCAACGTCACAGGGTCCCCCCCGCCCCAACTCCCAGAGATTCACACACACACAGAGCAATGAGCTCTCTCTCACACACACAGCTGTGTCAAAAACCCAATGCCCAGTCTGACCCAGGGGCCCAAGCGTTTCCAGCACGCGGGCGATCAATACATATTGATGGGCACTTTCATCAGGAAGCATTGAGGCGGCCCTCACGCTGGGCAGAGGCCTTGCCGGAGACAGACCTGCGCTCAGTGCATTTCCTGCCAGCAAGGCTGCCCCAGCACCGTCCATTGGGACGACCTGGTCTAAAAGCACCGAGATCAAACACTCCAGCTTCTGCAGAGCTCCCAGCGCCCCACTTCTGGGCACAGGACTTGGGGGGAGAGAGGCAATCCATGAGCCAGCTGGCCCCCTCCCCAATCCTTAGGGGCACCCTGGAAATGGCAATGCCAGCCCCGCAGGGCCCAGCGGGCCAGCTTCTGAGCTGTGTGGGGTGCTAAGTCATCCAGAGCCGGGACTGGACACGGAGGCTGTTCTAATCTGTGCTGGCTGGCTCCGGTCTCAGGGCTTGGTCTGCCTGCTGGGGCTCACTGGTGCGCAGTGGCCATCTCGCCCCTCTTCTCCGAGCCATGCCCCCTGCGCTGGGGGGCAGGAATGGGGCAGGTAACAGCTGGCTCCAGCGGCGTCACCACACGTGGCAGGAACGGTTTGGTGGATCTAGTTATTCCCCACCGTGCCCGCTGGGTTTCCAGCAGCACAAAGCCGCCAGAGCAGGGGCCGAGGATCTGGCCCATCTGCACAGCGGACCAAACTCCCCTCTGGTGTAAGCAGTTGATGTCAGTGGAGTTACACCATTGAAGTCAAGGGAGGGTTCCCTCTCAGCTACCGCCTAGTCCCGGGGGAGTGCTGTCGGCTCTCTGCCAGCTCAGCCTCTGCCTCATGCTGTATGTTTTCACCCCTCCTTTGTAACGCAGGTATTACCCCCATGTTACCGATGGGGAAACTGAGGCACGGGGCCACCCTGATCCAGCAAAGACGTAAGCGTGCTGTTAAGTACTTTGTTGGCTCAGTGACTCACACAAGGTCCTCTAGTGAGTCTGTGGCAGAATAGGGAACAGAACCCAGGTCTCCTGCCAACCAGTCCCTCCTTCTCTAGCCTCTAGGCCCCCCCTTAGGGGGAGGAATGCAGGATGCACGGGAGCATTAGTAGGCTAGGTAATCCATCCCGGAGTTAATGGGCGTCTCTCCACCCTCTGCCGTGCTGGATACCCCGTGCTGGCAGGGGTGGGAGAGAGCTGTGCGCGAGGTGGGAAGTCTCCTCTCTACTGAGGGCGAACTCCCCTGGGAGTTCACCTCCATGGGCCTACTGTCTTCCAGAGGCACACGCAGAGCAGCTGCCCCACCGTGTGCTGGCACTACAGCTCCCAGGGGGCTCCAAAGCCCACGCTGGTGGAGTCAGCACCAGACCCAGCCTCGCCGCTCCGGCCTGGGAGGGGCAGGCGGCTCTTGGAATGAGTCTGGAAGCAAGATCCTGGGACAGGAAGCCGTCTGCTCTGGCAACAGCACGGCTGTGGCTGCCAGCCCCTGGGAACCGTTACAGGGGTCCCCTGTCCATCCCAGATGGAGGCAAATGGGCTCTGAATTCCCCCCAGAACCAATCCAGACTCTCGACCCAACCCAAGATGCAAAATGAGCCTCACACCGCAGCCATCCAGAAAAGCTCGGCCTTTCGTAAGATTTGCGCCTGAGCCCACACCCAGATCCACCCGCGCTGGGAGTTTGGAGGAATTCAAGTTCCAGGTCCCATCCCATCCCTAGCTCCAGCAACCCCCCGAGGATGCGTCCTTTCTGGGGTCTTGGCTGGAAAGGTCGCATGCTGGGACAGGGCTTTGGGGAGCTGGTCTGTGCCTCTGGATACCCACGCCACGCAGACGTGACCGACAGAGCTCAGAGTTAGGGTAACGTTGAATCTCGTTGTCCTTACGCGAGATCTTAGTCGCTGAGGGCACAGCCGCCTGCCTCTTGGCTGGCTCTGACGCAGATGAGACAGCAGAACTGGAGTTATTAGCAGCAGAAGCAGGAGGAAAGCAGGGCCAAGAGGCTGGGATTTGGGATTGGGACACTATCGTACAGACACGAGCAGCCAGTCTTGCCCCAGAACGCTCACAATCCTGGGCATCCCCAAATACCAGCAGCTGTGACTCGGATACTCCCCAGGCCCCAACGAGGTAGCTCTGGAAAAGCTCACCAGAAATGCATAATGTGACCAGGTTTCCAGCGCAGAGGATCAGGGTTTGGTCAATTGGGGAAACCATCTGGACATACAGGGGCTGCTTCTTCTACAGCTGCTTCAGGTTCTCCTGCCGTGAGTCTCTTGGTCCTCAGTCACTGGGTAATGGGCCGCGGTATAAGAACCCCGCTGGAGTAGAATCCCTGGCGCTTTTGCATTTCTCCTCTGTTTCCCAAGATTTCCTGCCTCTTTTCCCTCTTCCAGCCTATCTGGCACTTCGGACCCATTGACAGTCAGGCAAACTTCGAAACCTTCTGTGTTTTATCCAAATTTCGTTGGGAATTGGTGCTGCTTTGAGCAGGGGGTTGAACTAGATACCTCCTGAGGTCCCTTCCAACCCTGATATTCTATGATTCTATGAATGTCTCTGCTGATTATCAAATCGTCTCTGCATCCACGGGAGATACGGGGCTGGATCGAGGTGAAATAGATCCACCAAACCACCAGGTGTTCCCACCCCTGCCCCCAAAACAGATTCCTCCACCCAGCCCCTACCGACACTTTGAGCGTCCTCCAACTCCCCAGTCCATCAGATTCATCCTGGTCAAATTCGTTTGGATTCTACTCGGGCCCTGGTCTCGCTCTTCCAAAGAGCAATTGACTAAGAGAGGCCATCACCTTTCTAACCAGCTCAGTTCACTCCGTCCTGGGCTCGTCGCATCCCAGTCACTTCCATGCCGAGAAACTGTGATGTCACAAAGGCCGGACTGTGAGGTCACAGGTGGGGCCGTGCAAAAAGCGCTGACCATGGGCACCGGCCGCTCTATGGAGGGCTGTGTATTCACCACGCCCTGCTGCTCAAACGCAAGCGATGCCATCCTTGAGTGGTTATCCATCCGTCTCCAGGATTTAGATGGCTGCATTGTGGAATTGTCTGAGCACCTCACTGTCTTTATCCCACACACCCCTCGGAGTCAGGACAGGGCTGTTATCCCCACTGTACAGATGGGAAACTGAGGCACGGAGCGACGTAGCCAAGGTCACACGGGGCGCCTGTAACAGAGCAAGGCACTGAACCCAGCTCTCGTGTGTTGCAGGCAAGAGAGCGAAGCACTGAGCCAAGCCAAACGGGTCTCCTTCTGAGACCAGAAACCCAACCCAAGTGACAGCAAGAGAAAGGAGCATAAGTCAGGGCAGGGGAGCTGTAAATCAGGAGGGCTCAGAGAGGTTCCAGTGAGCAAACAGCCAAAGATAAAAACCAGGTAAGAAATTCTTTCATGGCAGCAGTAACGGGAAGGCTGTGGCAGGATTTAGACTTGGCTTGTATCTGGGGACGAAGGGACAGAGATATATGGCCTGGGGTTTTGTAAGGAGATGGACAGAGAACAAATACTCCTTCCACTGCATCATTAAACAGCCTGTCTGCCCCTACTGATCTGGATTCGAATGGATATCACCAAGACCCCAGGCCCAGATCCATTACCAATCGCACGCCCATTGAATGCTCCCCGATGGTGATCGCAGGTTCGTCCTCTTCCTGGCTCGCTTGGCTGGGCGTTGGGAATGGAGTCAGTTTGCTCCGGGGTTATCCACCTGCCCTGTGCCCTTGGCCAGCCCCCCGCTCCATTGGCGATGAGAATCCTGAGGGAACCGGTCACCCCGTGCAGGTAACGTCCTTCCCAAACTCATCCACAGTCCACTGTCTCCCAGCCTCAGCCGTGACGTGGATGGGACGCTGGCGAGGTGACAATGTCGAGCCCGAGGCTAACGTTAGCGCTGATAACTCAAGGGGTTCTCAGCAGAGGGAACCTGGAAGGAATGGGGGCCATGGAGGCAGGCCCCCTCTCCCCACCAGAGCTGCCAGCGCTCGAGGAGCATTGGCAGAGGTGGGTGGGGGATGGAAGTTGTCTGCTCTACCGGCTCCAGGGCTGGCAAGCACTCACTACATTCACTCCACACACAGAATATAAGAACGGCCATACGGGGCCAGAGCAACGGTCCATCCAACCCAAGATCTGGTCGCTGGCAGTGGCCAGTGCCAGGTGCCCCAGCGGGAATGACCAGACCAGGGCAATTACTGAGTGATCCATCCCCTGTCGTCCAGGCCTAGCTTCTGGCAGGCTGGAAATCTGAGGCAGAGATGGTTAAGGAGTGACTTGATCAGGGTCTGTAAGGACCTACGTGGGGAGAAGATTTTTGATAGCAGAGGCTCCTTAATGCATTCGGTAAAGGCAGCACAAGAGCCAATGGCTGGAAGTTGAAGACAGACAAATTCCGCTGGACGCCAGATGCCTGTTTTGTGTTTAAGGCTAACGTGGCGGGAAGCTGGGGGGCAGTACAGGAAAGGAGGTGGGTGGGGGGTTACAGAAAGGGGGTGGGTGGAGGATGGAGAAAGGGGGGTGGGAGGATACAGGAAAGGAGGTGGGTGGAGGGTTACAGAAAGGGGGTGGGTGGAGGATGGAGAAAGGGGGTGGGAGGATACAGAAAAGGAGGTGGGTGGAGGATACAGAAATGGAGGTGGGGGGGTTACAGAAATGGAGGTGGGGGGATACAGAAAGGGGGGTGGGAGGATACAGAAATGGAGGTGGGGGGGTTACAGAAATGGAGGTGGGGGATACAGAAAGGGAGGTGGGAGAGATACAGAAATGGAGGTGGGAGAGATACAGAAAGGGAGGTGGGGGGATACAGAAAGGGGGGTGGGGGAGATACAGAAAGGGAGGTGGGGGGATACAGAAAGGGGGGTGGGAGAGATACAGAAATGGAGGTGGGAGAGATACAGAAAGGGAGGTGGGGGGATACAGAAAGGGGGGTGGGGGAGATACAGAAAGGGAGGTGGGGGGATACAGAAAGGGGGGTGGGAGAGATACAGAAATGGAGGTGGGAGAGATACAGAAAGGGAGGTGGGGGGATACAGAAAGGGGGGTGGGGGAGATACAGAAAGGGAGGTGGGGGGATACAGAAAGGGGGGTGGGAGAGATACAGAAAGGGAGGTGGGAGAGATACAGAAATGGAGGTGGGAGAGATACAGAAAGCGGGGTGGGAGAGATACAGAAAGGGAGGTGGGAGAGATACAGAAAGGGAGGTGGGAGAGATACAGAAATGGAGGTGGGAGAGATACAGAAAGCGGGGTGGGGGAGATACAGAAAGGGAGGTGGGAGAGATACAGAAAGGGAGGTGGGAGAGATACAGAAAGGGAGGTGGGGGGATACAGAAACGGGGTGGGAGAGATACAGAAATGGAGGTGGGAGAGATACAGAAAGGGAGGTGGGGGGATACAGAAAGGGGGGTGGGGGAGATACAGAAAGGGAGGTGGGGGGGGTTACAGAAATGGAGGTGGGAAAGATACAGAAAGGGGGGTGGGAGAGATATAGAAATGGAGGTGGGAGAGATACAGAAATGGAGGTGGGAGCGATACAGAAAGGGAGGTGGGGGGATACAGAAAGTGGGGTGGGAGAGATACAGAAATGGAGGTGGGGGGATACAGAAAGGGAGGTGGGAGAGATACAGAAAGGGGGGTCGGGGGATACAGAAAGGGGGGTGGGAGAGATACAGAAATGGAGGTGGGGGGATACAGAAAGCGGGGTGGGAGAGATACGGAAAGGGAGGTGGGAGAGATACAGAAAGGGAGGTGGGGGGATACAGAAATGGAGGTGGGAGAGATACAGAAAGGGAGGTGGGGGGATACAGAAATGGAGGTGGGAGAGATACAGAAAGGGAGGTGGGGGGATACAGAAAGGGGGGTGGGGGGATACAGAAATGGAGGTGGGGGGATACAGAAAGCGGGGTGGGAGAGATACGGAAAGGGAGGTGGGGGGATACAGAAAGGTGGGTGGGAGAGATACAGAAATGGAGGTGGGAGAGATACAGAAATGGAGGTGGGGGGATACAGAAAGGGGGGTGGGGGAGATACAGAAAGGGGGGTGGGAGAGATACAGAAATGGAGGTGGGAGAGATACAGAAATGGAGGTGGGAGAGATACAGAAAGGGAGGTGGGGGGATACAGAAATGGAGGTGGGAGAGATACAGAAATGGAGGTGGGGGGATACAGAAAGCGGAGTGGGAGAGATACGGAAAGGGAGGTGGGAGGATACAGAAAGGGGGGTGGGAGAGATACAGAAATGGAGGTGGGAGAGATACAGAAATGGAGGTGGGGGGATACAGAAAGGGGGGTGGGGGAGATACAGAAAGGGAGGTGGGGGGATACAGAAAGGGGGGTGGGAGAGATACAGAAATGGAGGTGGAGAGATACAGAAATGGAGGTGGGAGAGATACAGAAAGGGAGGTGGGGGGATACAGAAATGGAGGTGGGAGAGATACAGAAAGGGAGGTGGGAGAGATACAGAAATGGAGGTGGGAGAGATACAGAAAGTGAGGTGGGAGAGATACAGAAAGCGGGGTGGGAGAGATACAGAAAGGGAGGTGGGAGAGATACAGAAATGGAGGTGGGAGAGATACAGAAAGGGAGGTGGGAGAGATACAGAAAGGGAGGTGGGAGAGATACAGAAATGGAGGTGGGAGAGATACAGAAAGCGGGGTGGGGGAGATACAGAAAGGGAGGTGGGAGAGATACAGAAAGGGAGGTGGGAGAGATACAGAAAGGGAGGTGGGGGGATACAGAAAGGGGGGTGGGAGAGATACAGAAATGGAGGTGGGAGAGATACAGAAAGGGAGGTGGGGGGTTACAGAAATGGAGGTGGGAGAGATACAGAAAGGGGGGTGGGAGAGATACAGAAATGGAGGTGGGAGAGATACAGAAATGGAGGTGGGAGCGATACAGAAAGGGAGGTGGGGGGAATACAGAAAGGGGGGTGGGAGAGATACAGAAATGGAGGTGGGGGGATACAGAAAGGGAGGTGGGAGAGATACAGAAAGGGAGGTGGGAGAGATACAGAAAGGGAGGTGGGGGGATACAGAAAGGGGGGTGGGAGAGATACAGAAATGGAGGTGGGAGAGATACAGAAAGGGAGGTGGGGGGTTACAGAAATGGAGGTGGGAGAGATACAGAAAGGGGGGTGGGAGAGATACAGAAATGGAGGTGGGAGAGATACAGAAATGGAGGTGGGAGCGATACAGAAAGGGAGGTGGGGGGAATACAGAAAGGGGGGTGGGAGAGATACAGAAATGGAGGTGGGGGGATACAGAAAGGGAGGTGGGAGAGATACAGAAAGGGGGGTGGGGGGATACAGAAAGGGGGGTGGGAGAGATACAGAAATGGAGGTGGGGGGATACAGAAAGCGGGGTGGGAGAGATACGGAAAGGGAGGTGGGAGAGATACAGAAAGGGAGGTGGGGGGATACAGAAATGGAGGTGGGAGAGATACAGAAAGGGAGGTGGGGGGATACAGAAATGGAGGTGGGAGAGATACAGAAAGGGAGGTGGGGGGATACAGAAAGGGGGGTGGGGGGATACAGAAATGGAGGTGGGGGGATACAGAAAGCGGGGTGGGAGAGATACGGAAAGGGAGGTGGGGGGATACAGAAATGGAGGTGGGAGAGATACAGAAATGGAGGTGGGGGGATACAGAAAGCGGGGTGGGAGAGATACGGAAAGGGAGGTGGGAGGATACAGAAAGGGGGGTGGGAGAGATACAGAAATGGAGGTGGGAGAGATACAGAAATGGAGGTGGGGGGATACAGAAAGGGGGGTGGGAGAGATACAGAAATGGAGGTGGGAGAGATACAGAAATGGAGGTGGGGGGATACAGAAAGCGGGGTGGGAGAGATACGGAAAGGGAGGTGGGGGGATACAGAAAGCGGGGTGGGAGAGATACAGAAAGGGAGGTGGGAGAGATACAGAAATGGAGGTGGGGGGATACAGAAATGGAGGTGGGAGAGATACAGAAATGGAGGTGGGGGGATACAGAAATGGAGGTGGGAGAGATACAGAAAGGGGGGTGGGAGAGATACAGAAATGGAGGTGGGAGAGATACAGAAAGGGAGGTGGGGGGATACAGAAAGCGGGGTGGGGGAGATACGGAAAGGGAGGTGGGAGAGATACGGAAAGGGAGGTGGGGGGATACAGAAAGCGGGGTGGGAGAGATACGGAAAGGGAGGCGGCATGCTCAGAAGATGGTTTTAGTGGCGGTGTTTCAGATGGACAGGAGCGGGCGGTCTGGGGGTCATGGGCGAAGCAGCAGGAGCTGGCACCGGAGAATTTTGGCCCAGAGGACGGGAGTTGCGGGGTCAGATTTGCCGTAGGTCCCAAAGACAGAACGGCCGGGATGCGGGAGGAGGAGGAGCTGGGGAGGAGACGGGGACATGGAGACGGGGAAGCGGAATCGGCTCTGGAAGGAAAAAGTGGGAGCTCAGTTTACGCACATGATCCAGAATCTAACTTGGCCAACATCCATGGGCCTCAAGGGGATGATGCTGCTTTACACGAGCCAAGGATCAGGGCTGGAGCGCGACCACCCAAGGGCACAAACTGCCTAGACAGACGCTAGGCTAGATGCAGAGGGACCCAGCGGGGAGTAGCCCTTGGTAAATGTTTACCATTCAGGCCTTGACCCAAGGTCAGCGAAGCCTGCCCGGGACACAATGAGCTACAGGATGACAGCAGCGCATTATGAATGGGCCATTTCCTTAGCTGAGGAATGCCGGGGACAGCACGCCCGCCTGTGTGTGTCAGTCCCGGCGGCCGGCAGAGCTGTGCCAGGCTATTCGCAGCGTCCGGTCGCTGTGTAGAGCTGCGGCAGCACGGCACGGGCACACGACTGCCTGACAGCGAAGGTGCTACACTGATTGACGCCGGCCGCTGGTCTGGGCCCTGGCCTGCGGTGCAATACAGCCAACTGCCAGGGCGTGACTCCCGGCTGACGCCAGCTGCTGGTCTGAGCCCTGGCCTGTGGCGCAATACAGCCGACCGCCAGGGTGTGACTCCCGGCTGACGCCAGCCGCTGGTCTGAGCCCTGGCCTGTGGCGCAATACAGCCGACTGCCAGGGCGTGACTCCCGGCTGACGCCGGCCGCTGGTCTGGGCCCTGGCCTTCGGCGCAATACAGCCGACCGCCAGGGAGTGACTCCCGGCTGACGCCGGCCGCTGGTCTGCGCCCTGGCCTGCAGTGCAATACAACCGACTGCCAGGGCGTGACTCCCGGCTGACGCCAGCCGCTGGTCTGGGCCCTGGCCTGTGGCGCAATACAGCCGACTGCCAGGGCGTGACTCCCGGCTGACGCCAGCCGCTGGTCTGGGCCCTGGCCTGTGGCGCAATACAGCCGACTGCCAGGGAGTGACTCCCGGCTCACGCCAGCCGCTGGTCTGGGCCCTGGCCTGTGGCGCAATACAGCCGACTGCCAGGGCGTGACTCCCGGCTGACGCCAGCCGCTGGTCTGGGCCCTGGCCTGTGGCGCAATACAGCCGACTGCCAGGGCGTGACTCCCGGCTGACGCCGGCCGCTGGTCTGGGCCCTGGCCTGTGGCGCAATACAGCCGACTGCCAGGGCGTGACTCCCGGCTGACGCCAGCCGCTGGTCTGGGCCCTGGCCTTCGGCGCAATACAGCCGACTGCCAGGGAGTGACTCCCGGCTGACGCCGGCCGCTGGTCTGCGCCCTGGCCTGCGGCGCAATACAACCGACTGCCAGGGTGTGACTCTCGGCTGACGCCGGCCACTGGTCTGGGCCCTGGCCTGTGGCGCAATACAGCCGACTGCCAGGGAGTGACTCCCGGCTGATGCCGGCTGCTGGTCTGGGCCCTGGCCTGTGGCGCAATACAGCCGACTGCCAGGGAGTGACTCCCGGCTGACGCCAGCCGCTGGTCTGGGCCCTGGCCTGCGGTGCAATACAGCCGACTGCCAGGGAGTGACTCCCGGCTGACGCCAGCCGCTGATCTGAGCCCCGGCCTGCGGTGCAATACAGCCGACTGCCAGGGAGCGACTCCTGAATGATGCCAGCCCCTGGCAACTGTGGACTGACTCCTGCTTCGCGCCAGTAGACGTGAAAGGAGAATTGGGCCTCCAAGTGGATTCTCTGTGCTTCAAGACACATCCGTCACTGACCTGACAGCTACAAGGTGTGAGTCTGACCTCACTTAGCCCGGTGGAAATCAGGAGCAATCCCACTGACGTCGGGGAAGTTGCACCACTGTCGATCTGGGAAGAGATGAGAATCAGGCCCAGTCCCGTGCCCCTGTGGCTCCCCTTCCCACCCCACCCCATGTTTAACTTTGTGCCAGAAGCATGCCAGCCGGATTTTGGAGCAAAGCTCACATCTTTGATCAGGACGCAAGCACTAGACACAAAAGGGGAAAGAATGCAGCCAAAGGGACTTTACCCAAACGACAAAGCCCCATTTGTCACGGTCCCACACGATAGGTTCCCCCCCCAGCTTTGCCACAGTCTCTGGGAGGAACCCTTCCGTGTGCCAGACCCACCAGGGGTCTCGCTCTTCCTTCCACCTTTCCTTTTCAGGGGAAACTGAGGCACACATGGGTGTCATAAAAATACTACAGAAAATCCCCACTTTGTCACACTCTTTTCTCTGTGTTTCTTTGACAGTGTTTAGCCAGCTCGACCCAGAACAGGGCAGTGCGATCTCACCCAGCAGTTAGGTGAGACAGGAGCAGCATTCTCTGAAGAGTCCTTTGAGTGGAAAATACCATGCACCAGACCTTCTCTCCACCTGCTTATTACACCCCCACCCATCACTGCAGTGTCTGGGCACCTCTCAAACAGCCTGTGAGGAAGGGCGGCATCATCACCTCCCTTTCTACAGATGGGGGAACTGAGGCACAGAAAGGGGATGTGACCTTGCCAAGGTCACTCACAGCAGGCACTAGATCCAGATCTCCTCTGCCCCAGCCCAGCGCCTCAGCCATGAGACCCTCCTTCTAGCTCCGAGTGCTCCAGACAGACCGAGCCTTGCAGCTTTGACATCTCCCATGCCTCTCTGTCGCTGATGCGGCTGGGGAGAGGGAAGGGCAGGGAGGGGAGGCAGCGGGGTGGGGCAGGAGAGCATAAATCCCCTATCAGAGGGAGGTCGGGAGCGTTCAAGCCACTGCCAGCCCAAGCGGCTGCCGCTTCATTAGGGTGTCAGCGCTTGATAGAGAAATTGTCCGGCTGGCTGCCCCGCGCGGATCTGTCAGCGGATAGGTACAGGGCAGCTGGCACGCTGGGGGTGCTGTGCAGCTCCAACACTGGCCCTGGCTGTATTTAGGAGCTGGGGGGTGGGGTGGGGGGTGCAGATCCAAGGTGGGGGGAGGGGGTCTTTTCCCTCTTGATTCACCATTGTTGGTCTCTCTGGTCACTCCATTCCTTCGAATGTGGAGACAGCGCTTAGGAGAGACCCTTGGTGCTGGCCCTCCTTGACTTCCCTTCCCCTGGCATCTCACTCCTGGGGCCAGGCCCCTGGCAGTCAATGGAAAGACTCCCCACTGATCTGGATCAGGCCCCGCTGGAGCACAGAGAGATTCCAGCTGAGCGTTACCCCTGCAGACATCACGGCGCCGAGTCTCCCATCAGCGACCGTGTCAATGGAGTCACTCCGGATTGACATCCGGGTAAGGGACAGGAGACCCCAGCCCTGGTGCTCCCTTCTTGGGGATGATGGATGCCGCCGGGGCAGCCACCCTGCCTGCTTTGGTCTCCCTGCTGGCCGCAGCTGGAGGATCTGGCGGCCAACCCGCTCCCCCATTTCGGTGACGGATTGATTTGGCTCAGCGGGTCCCCCGGGGCGGTGCTCAGGCAGCCCAGGGCTGAATGGGCCCATTGTGCAAGGCCCATGTGGGTTTGGCAGATGTGTGCCAGCAGCGAGGTGGAAAATGTCTCGGTTCAACAAAAAAATCCATCCCAGAGGAATTTCCCAGGCTCCCCAGGTCCCCGGAGCTGACACTGCCCCCTGCGGCGTGACCCCTCTGGCTGAGATGGGGTCCCTGCTGAGTCACACAGGGACGTTCCCAGGCCCGGCCCGGTTCTCACAGGGGCTGCGCTTTGGCGCCACTGGAGGAACGCTGCTGCGAGAAAAGGCAGATCCCAGAGGTGCGTAAATCTCTCCACTCCGGTGGACACACAGAGGCCGGAGCTCCCCATCGGCAGCTGCGTCCGGGCCATAGTCACAGATGTGAATCCACAGTAACCCCCCAGGCTCCCTCCAGATATACACCAGTGTCACTGAGATCAGACTCCAGCCCTCCAGTGTATCGCTTCCGTTGGATTTAACCAACACACCTAAATCTTACCCCTGTTTGCCCTGCTGGCTCCGAGCCTGGCTCAGCCGTCATCAGCAAGGCCACCAGCCAACGGGCACTGTAGGCGCTTCCTTGGTGGAGCCGGCTGGTTTAAAAGCCCATCTTGGTTTTCAGATCTTGGGGGAGTTTGCAGGACTGGCAAGACAGAGAACTCACCCAGGAGAGGAGATGTACACCAATCCATGACGCCCATTCCCCAAGATGGGTCGACCATGCCTCGGGAAGAGCCTGTTCCCATGAGATATCCAGTCCCGTTCTCCAGGCAGCCCACCAGGATCAACCACCGCTAGCTCTGCTGCAAGTTGCTTGGCCAAAGGAGGAGGAAGAAGAGTCTCTGGCAGACGAAGGCTGCCACCGGGGAGAGACTGGATCGGTGCACTGCTTAGGCACGGACGGCCACGTTCCTCTCTTGGTGGAACACCGCTGGTTCCCCCCAGGGACGAAGGTGGTCCAGAGATCCCAGGGCTTGGCTTTCTTCCTTCCATGGCACGTCCTGCAGGTCACCCAAAGCCACCACTACAGCCCAAGACTCCAGTATCTCCAGCCTGAATGAACATTCTCCAAAGCTGGACCACGGCTCATTCCAATGGCCGCTTCCCCCCTGCTGCACCTTCACTGCAGCCGGCGGAGACACGGCAGCAACCGACATGGCCTGCGGTGCCTCTGTTCCCGCTCTGAGCCCATCACGAATCCCTTCACTGGCTCCCTCTTGCCTTTGAGCTTCCATTCCCCACCTCCTCTGCCCCAGGTCCTCCTCAGCCCCGTGCTGGTGTCCTCCACCTCGTCCCATCTGGATACCACTTTCTATTCCCGTGCCTGGGACTCCATCCTTCCCCTTGGGCACTCAACCTCCCTCCTCTCCCCATTCACGTCCCTCCTGAGAGCTCTCTTCTGCCTCCATGCTCTTCAGCGATGGGCCAAGGCAGGATCAAACCGACTGAACCAACCCAAGATGGCGTCATGTCTAAGGTGTCCAAGCTGTGTGGTCTCGGTCTGATTCAGAGTGATTGTTTTTTGGGGGCAGATTCTGATCCCCCTGAGCTAGTGTAAACACAGAGTGACAGCAGGGGATGAACGTGGCCAGTCTAATTTGTAGGCACCCGTAGCGTGGCAAAGTGCTTGAGAATCCCATTGTGGGCTGGGCGTTCTCTCCCTGGCCTCTTGGGACTGCCAATTCCTGACACAGGGTCACAACACACCACTCATGTCCCTGGGAGAGGCTGAGCTCAGAGATCACGGAGGGCAGTGCTGTGCTGCGGGGGCGGGAAGCTCCCAGACTCCTGGGTTCTCTGCCTCAAACTGCTGTGTGATCTTGGCCAAGCTGATCAGCCCTCTCTGTGCCTCTAGGAGACAGGGACGTTATCTGCCCCCCCCCCCCCCCCCCCCCACGGGAGGATGTGAGGATAACTCATTGGCTCTGAGATCCTCCGCTGAACAGTTCCCCAGCAATGCCATGGACAATTCTCTGATTGCCGCTGGATTAGTCTCAGGTGAGCCTCCCGAGTGTAACTGAATGAAAATACAGTAGTAGAGATGAGATACTTCGGTAAAATCCTGGGCATCTCCTACTTCGACCACGTCACTAACAAAGAGATCCACAACAGCATCACCCAGCGCGCTGGGGCATACGAAGCCTCCCGACGACCATGAAGAAGCACAAGCTGAAGTGATACGGCCATGTAACATGATCATATGGCCTATCCAAGCTCATCCACTGAGGGACAGCACAGGGGAAGAGCAGAAGAGATAGACGGGAGAAGAGCTGGATTGACAACATATACGAGTGGACAGGAATGGACTTCACAGAGACTCAAGCACTGACACACAAGCGTGAGGGGTGCAGACAATTGACTGATTGCTTATCAGTGATGGTGCCTCAGTGACCAACGTGGTTATGGGAGTGATTATGAGTCTCTGCTCCAGAGGGTCACGCCGGTTCCCCAGCACAGCTGGTGCTCTCCTGAGAACAGCTTCCTTGAGAGCCTTCCAGTCCCGGCAAGACCAGAAGCACACAGCCTTTCCCGGGGGGCCCTGGCTCCAGGCCTCCGCCCTGTTCGCTTTGGCAGACTGGAATTTCTGGCCCATGTTTTGCTCCATGTTCAATACAAACAGGTCCAGCCGCCCCCTTGCGCACCCCCGCCTGGCACCTCCTTACACCTCTCTGTGAACAGCTGGGTTGAGGGCAGCGTTCCTGGGATTAGAGGAGCACCTAGAGATCAGGAGTTGTCACGGAGTATTGGGGAACTCAGGGCCCTGCACCCCCGGCTTCCTACGATTCACTGCGACTCTCAGCCAGCCAGTAAAGCAGAAGGTTTATTTGGATGACAGGAATACAGTCCAAGACAGGTCTTGCAGGCACAGACAACAGGGACCCCCTCAGTTAGGTCCATCTTGGGGTCCCCGGGCATCCCAGCCCAGCCCCCCTTGGGAGGTCAGAGCCATCTCTGCCTCCCAGCCATCTCTCCAGCCTGCTTCCCACACTCTGGCTTCAGCGACCCCTCCCACAGCCTTTGTTCAGTTTCCCGGGCTAAGGAGTCACCTGGCCTTCAACCCCTTCCTGGGTTCTCATGTTACACACTCAGGTATGCGCCCTCGGGCTGTCTCCCATCCTCCAATGCAGACTATTCCAGCCACACTCCCCTGTCAGCATTCACAGACCACAGTGAGAACAGGCCCAGTTCGTCACACAGGGCTCCATGGTGCTTTTCAGACAAGACAATCTCTGCCACAGGGCTTATTACACATGGGGACCCAAAGCCCGATGAGATGAAGTAACATGGCCAAGGTCGCACAGGGGGAACTGTGGCAGAACTAAGAATTGATGGCAGGTCTCCTGAATCCCATGCCAGTGCCTTAACCTCTAGACCAGCCTTCCATGCCTTAGGAAAAACCCCTTCCCAGCCCTAACCATGGGGATCAATTTAACCCCCTGCATTGATCCTGGGTGGCCAGGCACCTAACCCCACCCTGCCCCCAGGAGATCACCCTGGGGTGACCAGTGGCCCGTTTCCCTTCAGTCCGGGTGGGGCGGGGGAGGAAGCCGCAATGGGAAGACGCGACCCTGTCCAGCTGCTGAACGTTGCATTGTGTGCAGTGGCACTCCCCGGCCTTTTCCTCTCCTTTATTGCCCTGCTAATGGGTTTGTGTCGCAGGGAGGAAATGATGCAGCCGCGGAGACAAATGCTTCTCTGGGAAACCTACAACCACCTGGCCGCTCCAAATGCTCAGTAACGTTCAGCCCCTCTGGGACACTACAATGCAGAGATGACTGGAGACAGCCCACACACCACCCCTGGGAGGGGGGAGGAATGGGGCTAGCTCCGTAGGGAAACTGAGGCACGGAGGAGTTGGGGGATGCTCAAAGTCACAGGGGGCTCAGTTCAACCTCCAAAGCACAGGCCTATGCTTCCTCTCCGGGCTCCCCTATGGGCAGCATGCTGCCCCTTGTGCCCCCCACCAGCTGCTGAGTCGTGGGGCGTGGCCATCGCCCCAGGGGGTGCAGGAGGCAGCATCCTGCGTTCGGGGGCAAGGGGGCACATGCATGATCTGCTGCTGTACAGATGCAGGGGGTAGCGAGGTTCTGCCTCTCCCCTCCCCCCACTGCTGCCATCCGCACCGTGGTCCAGCGTGTGCTTTTCAGAGCTCCAGCCAATCCATCCCACCCGACTCACACCCCAGCGATAAGCGTGTGCTTAAGAGTTTGGCTGGATCAGGGCCATTCGGTGCCGCAGGGCAGACCTGGGTCAGGGTCAGTCGTTCCAGCCGTGTGACCCTCAGCCTCCCAGCTCTGCTCGCCCCATCCCCGAGGCCAGGCCCCCTGTCTGGGCTGCTGTGATTCCCTTCCCCCAAGATCCTGCCTCAGAGGCCTTGTAGTGCCAGGCAGGAAAGCTTCCCGGCACCTGTCAGCTGTCAGGTGACTCCCCCCGCCCCCCGGCAGGGCCATCCCTAGCTCTTCTGGGGCCCTATGCAGCCCCCCCCAGTGGGAGGGGGCCAGGCCTCCACGGGGGTTGGGGGGCTAGCCCCAGGCCTCCATGAGGGAGGCTGGCTTGGGGGGCAGGGGGGAACCACCCCCCAGCACTCATCGGCGGCGCGGTGGGGGCCGGATCCCTGCACTTCCTGCCGCCGGTGCGTGCAGGCCCGGCCCTGCTGCCATCCTTAGGGGCGGGAAGAGGTGGGGCTCAGGTGGAGTAGGGCAGGGGCTTTGGGGAAGGGGTAGAGTGGGGGCAGGGCTGGGGCGGAGCAGGGGCGGGGAGCCTGGGGAAGAGGCGGGACGGGGCTGAAGCAGCACGCAGCTGCGCAGGGCACCAGGACATTTGGTATGGGTAAGGATGGCCCTGCTCCCAGGGAGATGATCAGCCTCAGCGAGGAGAATGGCCTAGCTCTAACCAGGGCTGGGATATCTTCCTTCCCGGCTTTCCCCTCCTAGACCACGTGGGGAGGCTACAAATGCGCTGATCAACAGAGCCACAGAGAAACCACCACCCTCAAGGCAGGCAGGGTGGTCTCCTGGACTCACAGCAGTGACTCAGGAGACCTGGGTTCTGGGCCCACCTTGACCAGCGTGTGCCCTGGGGTGAATCACTGCACTGTGCCTCAGTTTCCCCCCTCTGTCTTTCGAAGTTGTACGCAGGGCCTCTCTCGCGCTCACGACCTGTGCGTGCAGCGCCTAGCACAACCAGGCCCTCCTCTTGGTGGCTGCTACCCAGATGGATGAGCAAGCGCTCCGCAGAGAGCGTCAGGGGGCCAAGCGCTCCTCTCACTGGGATTAGAGGGGTGGAACAGAGAGGAGAATTTGGCCCATGCTGAGGGAAAGAAGCGAGAAAGCAGCCTCCCCCCTCCCAAAGAACCGGCAGCCCCCTTTTCAGCAACACCCCTCCCCGCTGGCACTAGGGCTCGGGTGAGCAGAAGGTGCCAGGCTGCAGTAATGCCAGGCCACTTTCGGTGTCCTCGCGCCCAGGTGGTGACTCACCTCCACCGTGGCTCTGCAGCTCATACCTCCGGAGAGATAAGGAGCGGGGAGATAAGGCCTGATGGCTAATCCGTTATGCAAACACAGCAGGCGGGAGGGGGCAGCTGCCACATGTGCCAGCAATAAAGCAGAAGTCTCGCCCGCTGCAAGGCCATGGCCCGAAAGGCCAAGTGCTTCTGAACCGGAGAAGGGAAAGAACCCAGGCGTCCTGCTCCAACTACAGGAACAGCACCCTTCCCAGAGCTGGGAGGAGAACCCAGGAGCCCCCACATTCAGCTCCCCTGCTCCAACCACTAGACGACACTCCCTCCCAATGCCAGGGCTGGAGCCCAGGAGCCCAAACTCCCAGTCCCTGGCAGGTGCTATGGGCAGGGAGCTGCATGGGGTGTCAGGAAGGCTGGCTTCTATTCCCAGCTCCACCGCTGATATCCTGTGTGACCTTGGGCAGGCCAGTTCCCCGCTCTGTGCCTCAGTTTCCCCTCCCACCCTTTGTTTGTCTTTTCTAAGAGCAACACTCTCTCCCAGAGCTGGGACAAGAACCCAGGAGTCCTGTCTCCCACTCTCTTGCTCGAACTGTAGTAACAGCAACACTCCCTCCCAGAGCTGGGAATAGAACCCAGGAGTCCTGTCTCCCGGTCTCTTTTCCCCAACCACTCAATCCTCCTTCCCTTTACAAAATTCTGTCCCCCGACGCATCCCAGGGCAGACCTGCTAATCACCAAGGCAGCCTGTGAGTCCTAAGGAGAATTACCTCCCTTAAGAACACACGGTTGTAAAACGCACGGGGGGAGATGGGTGTTAATATTTCATTGTATTAGTCACCGTGGAGTAACATTTGGACGACCTTTGAAATCGCTTTCACCGAGCTCCACGTCGCCGAGCGCTTGTGGCTGCCTGGGTGTGTGCTGAATGGGGACTGTATCAAAAGGACGCTCAGCGCGTGTAGGGCTTACTGCTAAGACCTGGCAGGCGGACACCTGGGTTCTGTATCCTCGCTCTGGGAGGCAGCGGGCACTGGTGGAGAGTGCTGGACTCAGGAGAGGAAAGAGAAGGCACTGCCCAGCTTCTGTAACGAGTTCCCCTACACACGGCAGGGCTTTGCTTTCCATCGGCACTTCACGTTTGCATTGCAGGAGGGCCTAGGAACCCCAGTCACGGCCCAGGCTCCCGCTGTGCAAGGCGCTGTACAGATACAGAATTATTCAATCCCTGCCCCACAGACCTTACAGTCTAATGACGTCGTCTAGAGGTAAGGGAAACGACCTCAGCTAGGCTGCAAAGGAGCGGGGGTGGGAGGGTGGGTTTACAGTGGAGCACAAATCGAATGCGAGCCACCGTGATGCAGTTACAAAAAAGGCTGGTATCACGCTGGGGTGGATTAACAGGAATGTCTTATGTAAAAACACGAGAGGTCATTGTCCCGCTCTGCTCGGCACCGGTGAGACCCCAGCTGGAGAACTGGGTCCAGGTCTGGGGGCCAGGCTTTAGGGAAGATGGGGACAAATTGGAGAAAGTCCAGAGGAGAGCAACAAACATGAGCAAAGGTTGAGAAACCCTGAGCTGTGAGGAGGTTAAAAAACCCAGGCAGGTCTCGTCTTGAGAAAAGAAGACTGAGGGGGGACATCATAACAGCCTTCAAATTCATTAAAGGGTGTAATTAAGAGAACAATGATCAATTGTTCTCCATGTCCACTGAAGGTCGGACAAAAAGCAACGGGTTTAATCTGCAGAAAGGGAGATTTAGGTTAGATAGTAGGAAAAACTTTCTAACTCTAAGTTAAACTCTGCTATAGACGTGCGAGGGAGGTCGTGGAATCCGCCGCTGGAGGTTTGAAGACCAGGCTGGACAAACCCCTGTCAGGGCTGGTTGAGGTGGACTTGGCCCTGCCTCAGCACACGGGGCTGGGTTAAACGGCCGCTCGGGGGCCCTTCCAGCCCCACACTTCCACGACCCTATGAAAAGCAAAGTCGCCGTGGCAGAGAAAGGGCGAGAGAGCACAGAGGGTGCCCCTCTTCGGCACGCTGCCCCCGCCACTGGAGGCAGGTCAGACCTTTCGAAACGTGAAGACCCAGGCCTGGGAAAGCAAAGCCATGAGTACCAGAACTGGATACCCCCATGCGATGGGAAGGTGACACACTGCATCCCTAACAGCTGTACTGGAGCCGGGTGGGGGGTGTCTCCAGCTGGGACTAACACAAGGAGAGGATGGTGCATTGACTCCAGACAGACGCACACCTCGCCCTCCACTAGGACCCAGCCTCTCTTGCCGGAGCAGCAGCGCTATCCCCTATTAGCGTAGTTCCTGCTTCCCCAGGCTTTGATTGATAACAGTGTCAGCAGTAATTGCAGAGCGGCTGCTAGCAGGGGGCGCAGGACGATGACAGAGCGGGACTGGGCCGAGCTGTTATTTGGGGGACAGAGGAAGAACGGATGTGATGGGGCCCAGCTGCAGACACGTTTCTTGCCGTAGCATCCTCAGATTAACAGCTGGGGTGCAGACGGGTGGTTCTGCCTGGTAGACCGAGCGACGGCTTCCTTAGGATCGCAGCGATTGCTTTACGCTTGGCCATAAGGGGCTCTGAACGAGGGCGGGCAGATCAGGAGGTGGATCCGTGGGTAAATACGTTAGCTCCTAACGTGGGGAATCAATCATCGAAGGCATCTGCTTCGGAACAGCCCATCCCCTGGCAGAGGCTGGACTCCTCCGCCAAGATGCACCGGAGTAAAGGAGTTCTAATAACGTGGCGGCACAAGCCAACCCTGCCCTGCTCTGCACCATCAAAGACGGAGTCAAGGACCTTCATATATTTCTAGATGGGCTTGGACATTCCTATGGACAAAAGCAGCTTCTGCTAGAGTGGAATTTACAAGGGCGTTCCGGCTGCGTGCTTCAAGGCCTGAGATGACGCCCAGGAAGAATTTGCCCTGCCCCCTCCCCCCCGCCCAGGACATATCCCATGTCGATCTGCAGCCTAGCTCCAATGCAGCTGGAGTATTAATATCGGGCTAGCGTGCCTTTCATGCCAAAGACGCTTACGCTACCATTTCAGAGGCAGCAGGTGCTACGGGCAGGGCACTGCATAGAAGGCTGGCTTCTATTCCCAGCTCCGCCGCTGCACTCGTGTGAGACCTTGGGCGAGTCATTTCCCCGCTCCGTGCCTCGGTTTCCCCTCCTGCCCTTGGTTTGTCTTGTCGACATAGATTTGGCAGTGCAGGGCTAACAAGAGCACAAAGCAGGAAACGCTTAGCTTAGCCAGGGATGGCGGCAGCTCTGGCTCCCGCTCACCCCCATGGAGCAGGCCACTTGTCGGGTCCCAGCCTGATGGTGCCCAACGAACTGGGCAATACCCTAGGCTGCACACTCTGCCCTTGAGCCCCCGTCTCGCCCCACCAGCTGGCCCTACTTCCTGGTGGTCTGGTCACTCGGCTCACGGCACAAAGCTTCCCACTGTGCAGCCCAGCCAACGCTTGGCCCGGGACTTTTATTAAACCAGCAGGTGGTATTGCTGGTGTAGAACTAAGCGGAGGTGCTGGAGCGGTGCGATCACACCCCTCCACGCTTGATGCACCGTGATGTTGCCCGAGCTCAGAGGCATCCAAAACGCAGCCCCTGGCAACCTAGGTGTGCTCCTGCAGCCTCGCCTATAACAGCGGGGCCAGCCACAGCCAGAGGCCCCCTCCAGGCCACCACCAAGGCAGATGCAAGTGGAGTCATGGGCATTTATTACCGAGAATCAATTGCTGGATCTGGGGCTGGAACTCCGTTCTCCCCAGGGTTCATTCAGTCCCGATGTAACTCACACTGGCTACGTTGTGATGTGTCCCATGCTAAGAGCCTACTACTGGCACTAGCCAGCAGAGTTACTCCTGCAGGTCAAGTGGCAGACGCCCAGACTCTTAGGGTTGGGAATCCCAGGTTCCCATCTTGCTGCTGACCTAGCTGGGGGTGTGTTACGCTTACTCACATTGAAGTCAAAGGGGGTGCGGTGGAGTAACTCGATCAGGATTTAACCCACTGGAAACGGTTAGGCACAGCCAGCAGGGGCCTGGCAAGCCGCTAGGATGATTTGAGCCAGCAGGGAACCCCTTGTTCACGTTCCAGCACCGCATCAAAGACAAGGGTGGGGTGATTTCCCAGCCCATGTTTTGGGGGGCACCCCTAGACACCGCCACGTCCCTGCCCCCCACCAAGAGATCGCTTCTCCGCAGGGCTCATCAGGATATCTCTAAGGATCACCCGTGTTTGGGGGAAGGGTGGTGCTCAAGGTGTTTTTTCTGCCCCCCACCTCCCCATCTCTATGTCTAACCACACACACCGGACCCGGCACCGAGCCGAACCGTGGCATGTTCTTCAAGACCAAAGCAGCAAAGGGCATTTACTAGGAGTCTACCACGCTGCACTGCCTTCCCCCTTTGGTCCTAAGAGGGAGCGTCGAGAGAGAAATCAAAGGCCTGGATCTCCCACCCCTCTTATCGGCAACGCGTGCTACGTAGCCCTTAGTCACCTGTTACAGCGCTGGCGCCACGTCACCGGCCTTCAGGGCCACGACATTTGTTTGCTCCATCCTGCCACGCTCTCTCGGGAGCGAGCCACCTGCTGACTAGCTGCTAGTCGATTTCCATATCATTGCTAAGATAGAGCCTGGTCAGTTTCATGATGGATGGTTCGAAACCCATACGGTGGGTGATTATGGATAACGTCACCGTCAGTCAACCAAATGGACCCTCTGTTTCTCACACACACACACAGACACACACACGTACATACACGCCCCTTCGCCTCCTCCCCAGGTCACCCCGCTCCAAAGGAGAACACTGTGTGTGCCCAGATCATTAAGAAATCAGCACTGCTGTCTTGATCCACGGCCCTTAACTCCTTGGGCCACTTTTATTTCCTCTGTCCCAGGAAAGTGCCTGGCACGCTGCAGCCTGCAGACACGTGATGCCTACAAACAAATGAACATCTGCACTATGCAGAGCGCTGGCCAGGTTTTGTTATCTGAAGGAGATCAGCGCGGCTGGCATTGTTTGCTTCTGTACAGTAGCCGCCTTTGGGTTCATTTCCTCTTTCCCCTTCAGCAGCTCTCAGTTATTTCTCGTGCGCTATCTTCCTTCCCCTCGCTTTGCAACACACACACAAAGAAATAAAAGCAGATCGATAGATACTGAGTATGCACCAGTAATGCTTCAAAGGAGAGTGCTATAAAAAAGCTCTTTCTCTCCCTCCCTCTTTCCCTGATTTCCACACACTCATTCCTTTCTGAGCTACCTACAAACTTTGCAATAATGCCTAAGAGTCATGGCCCAGGACCAACTGTGCTAGGCCCTGTACGAACACGGAACAATCCAGTGCTTCTCTTCTGTCTCAAACACAAGCACAATGAAACGGAAAGGTGGCAAATTCAAAATGGCTACAAATGCAATGCTGCCTTGTAATTGGCCTGTGGAACTCACCGCCACAGGAGGCCATGGAGGCCAAGAATTTAGCAGGATTCAAAGAGGGAGCTCTAACTGTCAGGGATTAGGATGAGTTTTTCAAGGGAGGCAAATGAGCCCACATCGGCCTGCTCTGGAATTTCTTGCCACTTCCTCTGAAGCACCTGGCACTGGCCAGTCAGAGACCGGAGACTGGGCTGGATGGACCTTGGGACTGATCCAGGCTGTCAGCTCCTATGCTCCTAATATCCGGACGTCGTCCACGTACGATCAACTGGCGACAGCCAGGTCCCTAATGGATTTCATGGAGGTGCTGGCTCTCCCCGTCCAAATGTCGACCCCAACTAAGGCTAAGATAGTGTGTGCAGCAAGAATGCCGGAGCCTTTGTAGAAGTGGGGGGTCCACCGGCACCCAAACCGGGGAGCCAGGGGGGCCATGCCTCCCCACTTTTTAACATCGCTGTAATTTGGGGGCAGAGGGCAGCATTTCCCACACACACCCAAACTGCAAACCTCAGGCAGATGCTGCGCTTCGCGGTGGGGGAGCTGATCTCCCTGCAAAAGCGGGGGCTGGGAATAGGCCCTCTGTCTCCTCAGACTGTCTGTATTTACTGACAAAGGCTCCATGCAAACTTGGCTGCCTGGGTGAAATTTCAGTCCCACCTTTCATGGGAGGGGGTCCAGTTTGCTGCCTGGTGGGATGGGGGTGGGAGGCTTCATTCCCTGCAGGGAGGGCTGGTAGAAAGGGTTCAGCGAGCCGACAGCAGGCAGGCCAGGAAGGGCCTTCAGCAAGTCTTAGGGAACAGAGACACTAGAAGTTTAAGGTCCTGCTCACACTGGGGTTTGGCCACTGACTCGCACGGAAGTAGGATCGGGCCCTAGCCTCTCGCTGGTTTCACTGTTGCCTTCTGAATACAGACAATGCTTCCTGCTCTGCAGGGGAGTGCGCCCGTCCTGGGCTGGTAGAGGCTCCGGGACAACATACAGTGAAGAGCGCAGCAGATCAGACCGGCCCCCAGCAGTGGCTAACCCCAGCGCTGCCGAGGAATGTCGTCTTCCGACCCCAAACACCCCTAGTCAAGAGCCCAACGGCGTTGCGGACAATCCCTTCCTGACCCCGACACGCTCAGCTCACGCCCTGAAGCCTGAGATCTGATTACCTCCCATCGCCCCCAGGGTCACTCGCTGTAGATTCACGTACCAGCAGTGCCCTTTCTGCCTCCCCCCACCGCTCCCTTGCGTTCAATGCTGATTTACACCAGGTGTGGAGCTGCCTCCAAAGTCTCCGTTCTCTGACCGATACTCACACAAACACCTGATGGCTACGCAACTTGGAAGGGGTGCGTGTGACACACACAGGCTCACACCAACACACACGCAGAGCACGGGGAGGGTGGGGGGAAGAATGCGGAAAAAGCAGCCTCCTGGACACAACTGAGAGTCATCCGCACAAGGACGAGAGAAAGAACAGAGGAAGGAGAGGAGGAGGACATAGACGAGGAAGAGAGAGAAGGGAAAGCGCGAGAAAGGAGGGGAAAGAAAGAAAGAGGGAGTAGAAGAGAAGAGAGGCAGAAAAGTGCAGAAGAAAGCCGGGAACTAACAATCCAGGGTGAGACCACAGGGAAAGACAAATGATCAGGGGCTGGGCAGGGGCTAGGAATTTCAGGAACTGCCCTCGGCATTAATAATAAAAAGTGAAGGGGTTTTTTGGCCTTACACTGTCCTGGATGGTCTCCATCTTCCAAGCCCATCACCAGCCCCCGAGATGGTCGCAGGGATCTCTGGACAGGGCAGCTCGCCGAGGCTGTGAGTGGATGTGCTCTGCCTGCAGGAGCCGGGGCCGTCCTACCCGCTTCCTCCAGTCCCCTGCAGGAATCCCACTTCTCCGCAGCCGCGGGCGACCTCAGAGGCAGAGGCTGTTCCAGGCGGCTGTGCTGTCACCGGCGAGCTGTTCGGAGCCTGGAGCGCGTGGGGTCCACCCGGTGAAGGGGCGGGGGAGGGACCCACCAGAGGGACACCCCGCGCTGTCTAGCAAGCAAACCACATGCGAGGGAACTCGGAAGCTCCCTGTTTTCAGCCACGTCTCCGCCCCCCCCCAGTCATATCTCCCTTTCCAGCTGCGGCGAGAGCAGCTGCTTAGCCTGGCCTCGCTGTGTCGATTGTACTCCTGTTACCCTCCCCGCAGTGGTGACCACAGCCGTGCCACCATGTTACTGTCTGGCCTAACTTAGGATGCTCCATCTACCCCAGCCGCCTTGCCCAATACTGCCAGCACATCACTGTGCCTCCCCCAAAAGTCACAGGCTTCGGGAGCCTCGCAGTGCCAGGGCTTCTCCCAGAAGCAGGTGGAGGCCACTTAAACCCAGAGGAAACGTCCCACTGCTTGCTGGAATGATCCTTCTGTGCTGGCACTGACCTTTCCCAGCCTGAACCGTGCCATCCAGGGCACCCCGCTCGCACCTACGCCAACGGAGTTACGAGGCAGGCAGGTCACTGAGCCTGCAGTCCTTCCTCACGAGAGCTGCTACTGAAATGTTTGTGTGAGTGAGGGCTTGCAGGGCGGGGCCTCCCCTTCCTCAGGCCGGGGGGAGGAGGGGTAAGTACAGGGCCAAGGAGTGACCTGCAATTACTGTACACGCCAATTAGTGCTTACAAGGATCAGACCGCGGCAATGCCAACCTCCAGCACTACAGACACACAGGAGCGGTGCCAGGGTTTTTGCCGCCCTAGGCGGCAGCGCTCCTCCTCTGAGCATTCGGCGGCTGGGGTCCTTCCGCTCCACGTCTTCGGGGCACCTCGGCGGCAGGTCGTGGAGTGAGTGAAGGACCCGCCGCCGAATTTCCACCAAAGACCCAGAGCGGAAGGACCTCCCGCCGCCGAATTTCTGCCGAGGGCGGCAAAATGCTGCCCCCCAAATCCTGCCACCCTAGGCGACTGCTTAGGGTCACCTAGTGGAAGCGCCGGCCCTGAAGACACAACACCTACAACAAACAGAACGGAATCCACCCCGTTCTCTACTGCCCATTCCACCTCAGGGCCCAGGCATGCGAGCCTGGCTCCCACACCTCCTCTGTGCTTGTAGGAGTAGTCAGGAGCATAGCAGGGTCGGAGCCAAAAGCCACTGAAATCAACAGAAGCTTTTCCATTGCCTTTAACGGGCTTTGGGTCAGGCCTGCAGAGATCCTTATTCACTGCCTTCAGTGGAGCCGGGTCCCAGTGAACGGCACAGGGATTGAGCTTGCGGGGTAATGGACGCCGCCTCATTGGGTGCCCTCTGGGGCCCAGGCAGGATTAATATTTCGCTCTTTCACCCCCAGCTCTCGAAGCGCTTTCTATGTCTATGTCCCACTGACCGACAAGACCCGGGGAGAGAAAGTGACTAGCCCAGGGCCACTCAGCAGAGATGGGAACAGACCTGCCTGCTAGTCTTGGACCCTGTCCGCAGCTCCACACTGCCTCCCAGTGCCCACGGAGCCAACCCAGCTGTTGATTTTGCTACAATTTGCAGAGGGCTAGATCCTGCCACCCTGGCTCACACCGACCCCGTGGGCCAGCCAGAGGAATGATTGGCTCCTTAGCATGGGTCAGGCTCATAGAATCATAGAATAGCAGGGCTGGAAGGGACCTCAGAAGGTCCAATCCCCTGCTCAAAGCAGGACCAATCCCCAGACAGATTTTTGCCCCAGATCGCTCAAAGATTGAGCTCACAACCCTGGGTTTAGCAGGCCAATGCTCAAACCACTGAGCTAACCCTTCCCCCACCATGTGCTTAACTTCAAGGGATTCTTAGCCCCCAGGAGTCATTGTGTGACCATCCCAGTAACTCCGTGTTACTAGGCCTAGGATAGCAGGAGTCAAGCCCATGCACAAGGAAGAGTTTTTGCAGACCTGGGCAGTCAGGGCCAACCCCCATGCCCACTGAGCTCGGAAGGAATTTTGCCATTGACTCGAGTGGGACCAGAGTGTCTATGAGGAGAATGATCTGGGATCCCCCGTTTTTTTCTCTTTATTACTATCGATGGTACTTATATGACACCCCCCCTTTACTGCGGTATCTGAGCACCTCCCACTCTTTAATGTAATAGCCTCCCCAAGCCCCTGCCAGGCAGGGCAGTTCTATCATCCCCATAGCACAGGTAGGAAACTGAGGCACAGAGAGACTGAATTACTTACCCACGGTCACACAGGGAGCCTGCAGCAGAGCAGGACTTAAACCCGGGTCTCCTACGCGGCGAGCTCACACCCAAACCACTGGATCATCCTCCCTCTCACCTATCCTGCCTTTATTCCCTCTCAGAGGTTCTGTCTCCCGTCCAGCACTGAGGGCTGGCTACCGCTCCCCCTGCTGCCCGCAAAGGCTGTTCCTTCAACGGGCCAGCAGGGAGCGACACACAGCCCTTCCTGCGCTCTAGCGCCCTCTGCCAGAGCAGCACACCTAGGCCGGCACCCTGACTGCGACCCACCCCCGTGCAGCTGGGTGTGTATTAGACAAGCCCCAAGTGCTCTTTGCACAGTGGTTTGTGTTACACATCCTATCACCAGCCATTTTTCATTAAGAGGGAAATGAATGTGTTTCCCTCTTTTCCAATCACAAATCAATCTGCCGTTGCCCTCGGCTATTTGCAGAGCACTTTTTTGTCTCCGGTTATTGCCTTTCAGCCTTGTTCGGCTCATTCCCCTTCCTGCATTCGTGGGCTCTTGATTAACGCTGCCAGGTCCCATCCTGCGTGCGGAAAAGTCGCCCAGAGCACATGGGCCCTGAACAAATCCCTGGCTAACAAACCCCGTCACTGCTAAGAAAGCAGGGCAGCGAGGGGACACTTTCCAGATCAAATTTGGAGGGTGGAGTTCCTCCATAGAGAGATCCTACGTGAGACCTATGCACCACCTGAGTCATGTTCTGAGGGTATAAGAAACACCTTGTATCGCCTCCCCCATAGGAGAGTATCGAGAGAATTCCCAGCCTGTATGATATTAATGACACCGGAGCTTTTAAAAACTGACTGGATTTGTTTTCAATCCCACGTAGGGATGCTCTTCGCCTGCAGTTTGCATCACCCTCAACAAGGATGGTGGAACTAGAACGGTCAGTTTCAGTTTGTGTATAGTCAGTTTCATTTCCAGGTTGTCAGGTAGTAGCACAAGTCTGTGGTGTTTGGCTTTCCCAGTATCTTACTAGGCTCAGGGGCCTGACTGGACCTCAGGAGATTTAGGTTAAAATTTCCAGCCTTGCCACAGACTCCCTTTGGCCCAAATCCTCAAAGGGGAGTTAGGTGCCTAAATACCTTTGAGGATCTGGACTGTGGCCTCTCTGTGCCTCAGTTCCTCATCTGCAAAATGGGGATAATGAACTTTCCTTTGCCCATCTGGTCTATTTAGATTAAAACCACTCTAGGGCAGGGGCTGTCACTTATTGTGTGTTCGCTCAGTGCTGGGGCCCCGGTCTCCGCTGGGTCGGCTAAGTGCTACTGTAATACAAATATGGATTTCATGATTTGGCCAGAGCAATCCCCTCTGAGGCCTTACACGCCACCGGCCCCCTCCACAATCTGCAACACAGAAAAAATTGCGACATCGGGGATTTGGGGGACATACTGTTACAGTCGTAATAATAACCCTTTACACTTCACTGTGAGCTTCCACCGGAGGATTAACAGACCAAGCCTCCCAGCCACGCTGGTAAGCAATCTTATCCCCATTTTACAGATGGTGCAACTGAGACACTCGGGGGCATTAAGTGACTGTTCCAAGGTCCTACGGGGAGTCTGTGTCAGAGACAGGACCTGAACAATACTCCCACCCTATGCCTTCACCACAAGGCTGCCCTTCCTTGACCTCTGCCAGGGGGGTCTCAAATTTAGTGTTAACCAGGAACTACCAGAGAGCAAGAGGTATCAGCCCTGGGAGGATAGAGAGTCCAGGGGTTAGAGCACTAGGCACTAGATCTTGGTTCACGTTTATGGCCTGCCACAGACTTCCTCTGTGACCTGGGCCAAGCCACATTGGCTCCGTTGACACCTGGAGCTGGGCGTGTGATTTCCAGGTGGAGGGCTAGCTCTGATCAGCGAGCACGTTACACAGAGAGGGTGGCCACTGGATTGGCGGCCTCAGTATGCCCCTGGCCCCCAAGAGGGATGTACTGGGACCGGGCTGCTACTTGGTTTCTGGGGAATTAGCAGGAGCATGTCTCCTGGGAATCCCCCCCACACACACACACCCAGCTCCAGGTCTGGTTGCTCTGTGCCCAAACTCTCCAGCTATGAAACAGGAATGTAATAACCCCCCGGGGTTGTGGCCAGGAGGATGTGGAGGGGCTGGGGGGATGGGGCCATCCCTGGCTGTTCTCGCAGCCCCAGCCCCAGAAGTTGGCTCCCTGCGGTTTCCCAGGAAGTGCCTGGCACGTTACCGTGTCTGGCAGCGCTCGGCAGGGCAATAAAACGGCTGGGTAAAAATAAACAGGCGCAACCTGCCATTGTTCGGATCCGGAGCCGGCGGGCGGGTCAGTTACTTGGCGGCGTGACGGGGGCAGGGGCAGGCTGCGAGAACCAGCTGGCACCAAAGTAGGGAGACCAGACAGCAAGTGTGAAAAATCAGGACAGGGGGTGGGGGGGAATAGGAGCCTATATAAGAAAAAGACCCAAAAACCGGGACTGTCCTTATAAAATCGGGACATCTGGTCACCCTACACCAAAGGGGGATGAGCTGTGGGGGATGAGCCCACCTCAAAGCACTGCAGAGGGGCCCGGAGGGGCAAAGCCGGGGGAACCCGCCCGGGGTGAGGACCGCCCGCCCGCGGTGACTGGGCGGAAGTTTGCGCCGGTTTTCCGCGGGTCTCCGCTCCGAGCAAACCCAGCGGGCGGCGCGGGGTCAGCCCCGGTGCAAAGCAGCCGCAGACCCGTCCCACTGGACCCTCCCTCCCCCAGCGCGCCCCAGCTTCCCCTGGCGTGTCGCGGGGCCCCTGCCCCCGGGGGGCTCCGCCCCGCACCCCCGGCCCGGTCCCGCCGATCGCTGGAACCGGGACAACCGGGGAGCGACGGAAAGTTCACCCCGCTCCAGCGAGCAGGGCGCGGGCCGCTCCGGCTAGCGAGAGACACCCACGGTCCGCTCCCCCCCGGCCCCGATCGCCGCCAGCCAAGGGGGAAGAATGAATGAGGGAGAAGAGCGAAAGAGCTTGTGAGGAAGGGAACGAGAAAGAGAGAGCGGAAAGGATGGGGGGGAGAGAGAAGGGGAAAGACTGAAAGAAAAAGATAAGGAAAGTGGAGCGAGAAAATGAAAGAAGGAGAGAGAGAAGGAAGAGAGATTGAAAGGAGAGAGAAAGGTGGGAGAAAGCAGAAAGAGAAGGGAAAGAGGAGGGAGAAAAGAGAGAAGGAAAAGGAGAATGAAGGAGGAGAGGGAAGGAGAATGAAGGAGGAGAGGGAAGGAAAAAGAGAGGGGCGGAGAGGAAAAGGAAAAGAAATGGAGAGAGAGAAGGGGACGAGGTTGAAAGAGAGAGAGAAAGAGGAGGAAGAAAAGAGAGAAGGAAAAGGAGAATGAAGGAAGAGAGGGAAGGAAAAAGAGAGGGGAGGAGAGGAAAGGGAAAAGAAATGGAGAGAGAGAAGGGGACGAGGTTGAGAAAGAGGAGGAAGAAAAGAGAGAAGGAAAAGGAGAATGAAGGAAGCGAGGGAAGGAAAAAGAGAGGGGAGGAGAGGAAAAGGAAAAGAAATGGAGAGAGAGAAGGGGACGAGGTTGAAAGAAAGAGGGAGGAAAGAGAGGAGAAAGAGGAGGGAGAAAAGAAACAGAAGGAGGAGGGAGAGAAAGAAAGAACAAGAACTAGAGAGAGGGGAGGGGAAGCGGCGGAAAGAGAGAAGGAGGAAAGAGAGAAGGAAAAGGAGAGAGAGAGAAGGGAAAAGCCCGAAGGAGGAGAGAGAAAGCAGCCAGCCCGAAGGAGGAGGCAGAGCCCGGTGCCCGCTGGATGCGAGCCCACCCCCAGCCTGTCCCCTCGAGGACCCCCCAGCCCACCCAGCCCCGCCCTGGGCTCGCCGGCCCGAGAGCCCCCGGGGGGCGCGGGAGGGGGGGGAAAGCGGCTCCTACCTGTAGCGCCTCGGAGCTGGGCAGCGTCTCCTCCGCCTTCAGGAAAACCTGCTGGCCCCGTCTAAAAAATTGAACAACCGCAATGAGTATGTGGGGCAGGATCAGGACCATGCTGCTCCCGGGCCGGCTCCGCTTGTCTCCCTCCTCGGCCAAGGCCAGTCCTAGCTCCGCCGCCGCCCCTCCCCTCGCCTCCCTCCCCGCCGCTGCCAGGGGCTTGGCTTCGCATCCACACCTGCTCCCCAAAGCGCCGGGGCCGGGCGCAGCAGGGCTGTCCCGGGGGCAGGCAGAGCCCGGCGCTGGAGCGGCTGCAGGCAGCAGGCACTGGCAAGGGGAATGCAAGGAGAGGGGTCCTCTGGGTCCTAAGCACCTGCAGGAGGGAGCCAGGCCAGCGCCCAGAGCCTTCCCTTTCCCAGTCAGTCAGGGCATGGGCTTAGCAGACATGGTGGAGCAGGGAATGCAATCACCCAGCAGGCTCCCGCCATGCTGCACACCCAGGCCCCAGAGAGATGGGGGAGCCAGGCTTAGATCCCTGGTCCCTCACCTCTAACCCCCCCCCCCCCCCCATCTCCAGCTAAAGAAGGATCCCTCAGCTGTTAGCAGTAGTAGGTCTTTTATCCTTAGCTGCTAGAGGGCCCCATGCACACACACTCACAGCCACTACATTGCAATGTGCTATGACAGCGGTAGTGCCGGGAGAAGGACGCAGCTGGGGAACCGAGGCCCAGAGACGTTAAATGACTTGCCCCAGTTCATCGACGGAGTCTGTAGCAGAGCTAGGAATCGAACCTAAGTCTCGGGCCTAGTCCGGTGCCACCGCCAGCCTTCCTCTTGTCCCGCTAGGCGTAGGGGCAGGAAGCGGTAGGGCCTGCCGGGGATCTGGGTGGCACTAGGGCAGGCTGCCCTCCCTTAGGCCTGGTCTACACTACGGGGTGGATCAATCTAGGAGACACAACTTCAGCTACGAGAATAGCGTCGCTGAAGTCGACGTATCTTAGATCGAATTAAAATTACTTACTTCGCGTCCTCGCGGCGCGAGATCAATGCCCGCGGCTCCCCCGTCGACTTTGCTTCCGCCTCTCACCGAACTGGAGTTCAGCAGTCAACGGGAGAGCGATGGGGGATCGATTTGCCGCGTCTACACGACACACGATAAATCGATCCCCGATAGATGGATCGCTACCCACTGATCCGGCGGGTAGTGTAGATGTACCCTTAGTGCCTCCTGGAACCAGCTTAAACTGAGAGAGGGCCCCAGGCCACAAAGTGTGACTTTCCCCTGCCTGGGGGCTCTGGGGCATTGCCTGAGGCTCTGCTCTGGTTAGTGGGGGAAGCCGTAGAGTGGATCCTGCTGGGCCATGGGTGGTTAACTTTAACCCCACCCGGTGTGCAGGGCCCAAGGATGTGCCCATGAGGAAAGCCTGCTAAGGGCTCGCCTTACTCAGGCGAGCAGTCCCATGGATCCCAGCAGCATCCCTTGGGATGTGGTCTCGGGGCCACCCAGAGGATTCAGGGGGCCTGGGGCAAAGCCATTGTGGTGGCTCCTTCCATAAAAAAAAGTTGCAATATTATAGAATACTATATTCTTGTGGGGGCCCCTGCGGGGCCTGGGACAAATTGCCCCACTTGCCCCCCCCCTTCCCCCGGGCGGCCCTGTGTGGTCTATACAATTAGCCTGTGGAACTCCCTGCCACAAGTAACACATGAGAACTGGAGGGAAGGTGAATTCTCTCACTTTCCTGCTCGCCTGTGAACAAGCCAAACAAGGGCAGAGCTGGACCAAGCCGCCAGCCATGCAGCAGCTCAGGCACCAGCCATCACTAGTATCTACCTGTTTATTCACGCCCAGCGGGGGGCTGACCAATCCTGGGGTTTGGAGACGCTCAGAGCAGCCTTCCCTCTCCCAGCACTGCCGACAATCAGTGGGGAGAGGGCCGGGCCTGGGCTGCAGGCTTCCACCCTGCCCAGGGATTGGGTCATCCACACATCACCTTGCCTGGGGAGACGGCGTGGGACGGGGAGCTCTCAGACAGGATCAGTTACACGCCCCCCCCTTGGTCAACTCGCCACACCCCCCTCCTGAGCACGCCGCACACAAAGCAACCTGCCCCTCACCTGCCCAACAGAGCAGCCCACACAGCTCAGGTCCCAACTCTGCAGGGGCAGCTCCAGGCACCAGCGCAGCAAGTGCGTGCCTGGGGTGGCAAGCCACGGGGGGCGGCCTGCTGGTTGCTGTGAGGGTGGCAGTCAGGCAGCATGCCTGCGGGAAGTCCGCCGGTCCCGCGGTTTCCGCGACAATTCAGCGGCAGGTACGCTGAAGCCGCGGGACCGGCAGATCACCCGCAGGCGTGCTGCCGAAGGCTGCCTGACTGCCGTGCTTGGGGCAGCAAAAAACATAGAGCCGCCCCTGCAACTCTGCACAGACTCCCCGTATGGCCCTGAGCAAGACACGTCGTCACTCTGGGCATCAGCTGCCTCCCGTCTGTGACATGGGGATCGTGATCCTCCCCTTCTCCAGCCCTCTGTCTGCTTCTGCTGTAAGCTCCTAGGGGCTGGGGCTTGCACAACAGTGCCTCGCACAAGCCCTGATCTCAGTCGGACCCGGACGGCACTGGTGGAACACATATCATAGTTCATTGATTGAAGCATTTGAACTAGATGGACTCCCAAGATCAGAAATACCCCGCCCCCTACACACACGCACTCCGTGACCGCTGTACTATACTGAAGCAGTGTGAAAAAATCACCAGCCTTTTGCAGAAGTTCTCCCGCACCAATAACTTTGCCTTCCAAATCACGGCGTGTTAGCAGAAAATCTCCATGCCAAAAGAGAATCCTTAATTCAGCTTTCCTGCTGCCGGGGCCCTTTGTGCATGTTTGAAACGTTGACTAGCATCTGTCCTTCCTTTGCTTTGACAAGATCGCTCCCGACAAGGGGACCACCAGGGCACAGCCGCAGAGAAATGTTCAAAGAGCCACCACGCGTAGGTTTTAATAAAGTGATCCGTGTCCCTGGGAAAAGCCCCGGGCAGACCGCGAAGGAGCCGATCAATAAATAAATCAGCGTCAGGAGGGTTTGATTTCAGGTGTGCTGCTCTTCGCCTCCAGCGGTTGTTTGGCTTTGCTTTGAAATATGGATCCAGTTACCAGGCTCTCCGTATGCGTGCTGACTCCCGATTACCACGTCCAAGCCATTGCTTTAATGTCTGTCTCCCCATCCCGCTCACTATATGGCTGCACTATATAGTGTTGATCCCCAGTACTCAGAGCAACAACCCTAGGGCTATTCGTATACAGGGCCGGCGAACCTCAAACCTCCAGCGCTCAAGTCAAAGCCTCTACCACTTGAGCTAAAGGAATAATTCCTCTAGCTGTAAGCCACTAGTAGGCTATTGTAACGCTATAGACAGCCACTAGGGGGAGATATGACCAAACACAACGAGCATCCACACAACACCCCCATGCGGTCTGGGAGTGTTATTACTATAGGTAAATAACGGGGTAAAATTACTCCCCAGCATCTACTGACTGGCCTTTGAAGGTAGCTATCCTCCTACCCCCTGTGGCCTCACTTTAGGCCTATGATGGCTCGTTGCTATGGATATTGGCACAAAGCAAAATCTGGGCCCAGATTTGTTTGATTTCAAAATGTGTTTGGGACAAAAGTTTAGAAAAAGCGAGCAGGGCTCGGGAAACACCACCACGTGTCCTACAGCCGCACCAATAACGAATCCTGACTCATCGCACACGGGTGGTCTTTTGGTTACCGCTGGGAGCCAGGCGTTTTGGATTCAGTTGCCAGCTCTGCCCCAGCTTCCCACCATGACTGTGGTCCCCCAGCACCCCAGACCCCGGGGATTTCGGGAAGTAACCTTCGCCATTGTGCCCCACTTCTGCATTAGGTGACCAGGGAACTCACAGACATGGGTTGGCCAGTTTCCGGGGCGCCACCACCCGCTTCCTGATAGGCCACATGGTTGTGTGGCCCTGATCACTGGCCCCTATATATATAAACCTCCTGCTTCCATTCTGGCCTTGGCTAGCCATTCATAGAGTCATAGACTCTAGGACTGGAAGGAACCTCGAGAGGTCATCAAGTCCAGTCCCATCAAAGACTGTCTAGACCATCCCAGATAGAGATTTATCTAACCTACTCTTAAATATCTCCAGAGATGGAGATTCCACAACCTCCCTAGGCAATTTATTCCAGTGTTTAACCACCCTGACAGTTAAGAACTTTTTCCTAATGTCCAACCTAGACCTCCCTTGCTGCAGTTTAAGCCCATTGCTTCTTGTTCTATCCTTAGAGGCTAAGGTGAACAAGTTTTCTCCCACCTCCTTATGACATTGCCTGCTAGCTGCTGCTCAGACCCTCCTGACCCCACCAGCCGCCGTGCCGTACGTTCTCCTTGGACCGAATCTGCCAGTGATCAGTCCTTTTGGGTGAACTTTGATCCCTGATGGGGACTGCCCCTTAACCCGCCTGACTCCTGGCTAGGGTGACCAGATAGCAAGTGTGAAAAATCGGGACAGGGAATGGGGGGTAATAGGCGCCTATATAAGAAAACGCCCCGAATATCGGGATTGTCCCAATAAAATCGGGACATCTGGTCACCCTGGTCCCAGGGGTTACAATGACCTTGGCCAAGTCACTGATCTCCCTGTGCCTCAGTTCCACCTCAGGACAGCAGGGATAACTGGCTGAGCAAAGCGAGGTTTCACCCTGACCTCTGTGCCTGCTCTCTCGCGCTCTGTAATACAATAATGCTGCAGCCAATCAATTCCAAACTTCCCAGGGCTGCTCTAGGCACCACTGGGCAGACCCCATTGACCGGGGTGAAAAGCGGAAAAAGGGAAAAACCAAAATTAGTGAGAGAAAAATGAGGCCTGTGGTGGGAACTCTCTGGCGCCACCTCCTGCTGACTGTGTGCATCACGGGCAGCAGCTTAATGAGTTGCTGTCTCTCATTGGGGTAAATATAAAAATAAATATATGGTGATATACCTTTTTTTTAAATAAATAAAGATATCCTATTGCCTAGAACTGGAAGGGACCCTGAAAGATCATCAAGTCCAGCCCCCTGCCTTCACTAGCAGGACCAAGTACTGATTTTGCCCCAGATCCCCCAGTGGCTCCCTTAAGGATTGAACTCACAACCCTGGGTTTAGCAGGCCAATGCTCAAACCACTGAGCTATCCCTCCCCCCCACTGAGTAAGCCCTTGGCTTGCAGAAGCAATGAAATGTGTGATGCGCTAGTGCTACATCCTTTGTCCTATCTATTCAGACGGTAAGAGCCTCAGGAAAGAGAGTGTCTCCCGTTATGTGTATGAGCAGCAGCTAGCACAATGGGACTCTGATCTTAGTAGAAGGTCGCTGGGCAAGATGGGGAAACTGAGGCACGGACTAGGGAGAGGACTGACCCAAGTTCATGCAGTGAGAGGAAGGGGTTCCTACCTGTGCATGTTGCACTGGACCATGCTGCTTCCTGCTATCACCATCCCATAATCCTCCCTGCTCCCCCAGGGCCCAGGCCCTGATACACCCCGCTCCCCGAGCCGGCCCATCAGATTCAGCGGCACTATTTGTGCTGTTCCGCAGGAGGAAGGAGAACAGAAGGTGGCCCCAAGCCCTGGAATAAACAGCCTTATGAACTTTTCACCTGCATTCCATCTCCATAATGACAACGCTCGGTACGAGCAGCCAGCTGTTCCGGATGCCGAACGCTCCAGCCAAGCCATCTCCATTTGCATGGTTATCTAACAACGCGGCGCCGGGAGCTGCGGCTTCTAGGATTCAATGGGTTTGTTGTATTGATTGTTTAGATCCCCATCTGCTTTGGGGTTTTGCTCATTTGACTCGGAAGCGCTACGTCACGGCTAGCGGTTAACTAGCTGAAGGCACAAAGTCTGTCGAAAGAGCTTGTAGCAGTACTCATCCAGGCGCCGATGCGGGGGGGTGGGGGTTCCATCCTATGCTCTTCGCATAGGTCATTTGATTGTTATCAAGCCTGCTGATGTGGTGACTTGCACAAAGACCCGGCCCAAGAAACTGAAACTCAGGAAATTGAACACCACGCCGAGGAAACTCTTTGCCACACAATGAGCACTTGGCCCACGGGAGGCCCTGCAGGAGCCTGGCTGTCAAATCCAAGGTCTCCGTCCTTCCCGTCCACGTGCTCAGTGGCCGGGGTCCAGGATCCCTGAAAGAGCTGGAAGCTCCCGGAGGAGAACTGCGGCTGACAACTTGGCTCGTCAGACTCAGTGGGACTTTCTGCCCTCAGGATAAAGTTCGTTTGTGCCAGGCACGGGGGCTGGTCCCAAACGAACTCCCGCAGGACCTAAGATCCGCCCCGAACCTCACCACCTTCTGCTCCAAGGACAAGGCACATTTCTTCCCCTCCCCGCCACCAAACACAGACCCAGGTGTACCTGGTGAGAAAACCCTCCCCTGCGCACACAGGTCCCCCCCAGGAGTGGATGGGAGAGAGAATGAACTACACACGACAGAGGTTAGCCATGTCACGTGCTCGGACACCGCCGTCATGGGGGCAGGACAGAACAGACCCTCATCCGCTGGGGACTTCTGCCTCACAGAGCAGAGACAGCAGATGCCAAGGGAATTGACAGCACTCACGTCCCTTCCCCGGGCTTGATGTGTTGGGGAGACAGCCACTCCTTTAGTGCCATGCCCCAGCAGGGCCCCTCCAGAGGCATGCATTTAACACCCCGCAGGCCCCCCGCTTTGGGGTCTGGGTGGGATCAGAAGGAATGAGGCCGGGAAGGCAGCACCACACCCACTAGCCTTCCCTCCCCTCCCCGCACACAGGCCGAGGGACTATGTGTAGGTTAGTAGCCCAGAACGTGGAGTTTTGCCTCCATCGAGTTTCCCCTTCTGAGCATCCCTCGGCTCCAAGCAGCCCGGCGCCGAGGGGCTGACACAAGAGAAGCTGGACCGGCTCCAGGCACCGGCCCAGCAAGCAGGTGCTTGGGGAGGCCAAGGGGAAGGGGCGGCACGTCGGGCTCTTCGGCGGCGGGTCCCTCAGTCCCTCTCGGAGGGAAGGACGTGCCGCCGAATTGCCACCGAAAAAGAAAGCGACGCGGTGGAGCTGCCGCCGATCGCAATCGCGGCTTTTTTTTTTCCCCCCGCCTCTTGGGGCGGCAAAAACCCTGGAGCCGGCCCTGAAGAGAAGTGCCCCCGGAGGAGCAGTGCTCTATTCCCGCTGAGCACCGAGGGGCTTCACTACCTCTGACATTAACCAGGTCCTCTTGCTGTGAGGATCGGGGTGGAAACATTGCAAGGCCGGATTCCCTGGATGGTCCCAGGGGAGAGGGCAGGGCAGGGCTATCCGGCCCTCAGGGAAAGCTTCCTGCTTCAGCTCTAGTTCTTACTGTCATCAGCTCCACTTACATGTCCCCGTCAAACTGGCCTTCCCCGCTGCCTGTCAGACAGCAGCAGCTGCTGCCTAGGGCTCCCCCGCATTGCTGGGTGTCCCCCACAACTGTCCACCATGCCCTGCTAGCGACACGGGGACCCAGGTGCCAGCACAGGTAACACACGGATCCCTCCTCTACCCCAACCCTCTGCGCTCCCAACTGATGGGCGCCTGCCCCCCTTTGATCCACCACCCCTGCCTGCGGTGCCTTTACTGCTGTGCCACGGCCAGCCAGTCACTTAACCCTCGGCACAAATGCCAGGCAGGGATTCGCCTGTGCCGGCAGCATCACTGCCGGGCACTGGAGCCGAGCCGGCTGTGGGGCTGGGTAGACTCTGGGGTCATCAGCTCCCGGCATTCATGCACCATCAAGGACAAGACATCGCTCATGCTCCTTTGGTCCTAATGTCCCACTCCTCAGGAGGGCGCCATTAACCCCCCCCGGCAACGTGAGGTTGCAACTCACACATGTTGGTTATACTCCAACCTGAGCCAAACCTGGGATTTCACACACACACACACACACACACACACACACGCTCAGGGACTTGGGAAAGGGGCGTGAAAATCCTGCCTGCAAGTGTAACGCGGTGGAGCCATACCCAGAGCCTGGCTGGGCTGCGGCAGTACCAGCTAGTGGTTAGAGTCGGGCTCTAGTCCCTGCTCGGCCATGTGGGCCAGCCTGGAGTGGTGCTGCCCCTCTCCGCGTTCAGTGCTCAGCCCCTGTCAGGATCAGGTCCTTAATCCCGCTGTGCCTCAGTTTCTGCTCCAGCCCTGGGATAACACTGAACCAGCTCTCCAGGGGCTAACCATGGAGTGGGCTGCACGGGGAACCTGGCTGGCTTATGCAGGGCGTTTTATCAGCCCCTCACTGTCCTCCCCACTCCCATGCCCTCCCAAACAGTGCCAGGGGGGCGGGGGCAGCAACCCTGGTGCATGTAGCCGTGAAACCTCCTGGCAGGAAGGAGGTTCCAGAGCCAATTAACCTGGTCTGGACTCTGGGGAATGCAGCCAAGGAGACTGTCCACTCGCCCTGGCCCCAGTCGTCTGCCGGCAGAAGGGCAGTTCGAGGGTCTGACGCTGCAGCTGCGCCCGCAGAGCGGATCTAATGCCTGCCTGGATCAGTATTTGATGCCTCGGCTTGGGACTCGGAGCGTGCTGGGACCGTATTTGCCCCTGCTCCCAATTAAGAGGTGATCTCGTTATACAATACCAGAGAAACCAGCCGCGGCGTCTCAGCTGGGAAGTGACATCCTGGGGGCTGCGGGAGCAGCAGAGCAAGCGGAGACCGGAGTCGAGCAGAAGACAAGCTCCTTCTCAGAGTTTGCAGGTTCCTGCTGCTCCTAAGGCTAGAGGGGGATGGGAATTCTACTCACCTTCCTCTCAAGGAGGCTTTGATGCTTAATTGAGGAACATCCTGGTGCCTAGCCTGGCTAAAGAGGAGGAGAGCAAAGGGCTGTAAAAAATCTGTAGCCCTCTGGAGGGTTTTGGTTTTTTTTTTTTATAGCCTGTGTCATACAGGAGGTCAGACTGGGTGATCACAGTGATCCCTTCTGGCCTTGGAATCACTGAGTCTAAGAGCTCATGGCACCGGAAGAGATGGAACCCAGTTCTTCCTGCTCAGAACCACAGGCCTCTGCCACTGGAGTTAAAGGAGAATCGCTGTTAGCAGTACAGGGCCTATGACACACAGCTGAGTGATTCCAATTCCAGACATAGAGGGCAGTGGCATGCGTACACACTAAGCAGCCGCTTGCGGTATTATTCTTTGAACCAGATCAGGTCATTGGTCCAGCTGGTCCCGTATCCTGCTTCCAGCGGTGACCAATACCCCATGCTTAAGAGGAAGACATGCTTAAGACAATGCGACTTCAACCGTGGTGAAGCTTGGAAAGCCGAATGGAACTCACAAGAAGTCACAAACAAACCCTTTGTGAAAGACCCGACGTGGAAGATCTCTGGCGTCAGTCTTCCCACAAAGCTCATGGGCAACCCTAAATCGCATCCGCACAAACCATGGCAGAGGTGGATACTTTCTGCACAAATGGAAACTTAAAAACTCTCCCTGTGGTCACCCAGAACAGACCAGGGAACAGATAATGACTCAATGCCTGATTCACAAATACAAAGGACCAGAAGCTGGGACTGAGTGACAGGGGATGGATCACTGGATGATTCCCTGTTCTGTTCATTCCCTCTGGGGCACCTGGCATTGGCCACTGTCAAAGACAGGATACTGGGCTAGATGGACCTTTGGTCTGACCCAGTCTCGCTGTTCTTATGTTCTGATGTTCTGTTCATCACAACAATACACTCTGCTACTCCAGACTCAATTATCTGGCTTAGTCACCTCCATGTAAAATTATAATTGTTGCTCTACATCTACCTCTGCCATCTGAAGAAGAAGAAGAAGAAGGTGAAAATCTCCTACGAGACACATGGACTATGGTGCAGTGCTAGACATTGTAGGGAGATTCCTTCCTGATCCCTCAGTGGATCCGCCCAATGTTCCTGATGCGTGACATCCAATGACCACAACTAGGTGTTGATCACAGAACTGTGGCCTGGGGACCGAGGGGCGGGGCGGTACAGGTAAGGACAGTGTCCTCCTGCCCCCTGGCACTTATAAGGAGGGGCAATACTGCCTGCTACCCAGTGACAGGCCTTGTCTGGCTAGCAGGGCCCCATGACCCAGCGGGCAGCCTCACTCTGCGCAAATGTCTCCAGAGCTTTGCCCCTGCCCATCAGCACAGAGAGCAGAGAACTCCCTGATCCGCCAGCCTGCTCAAATGGACAACATCAGCTACAGATCTCTGAGGAGCAGGGAGGGTCCCCGGCTCTGGAGCCAGATTTCCAGCACCCCAGAGATCTCCTCTCATATGAGGGTAAATCAGCAGCGGAATTTGTCCATAACGACATCAGCCAACCACAGAACATGAACTGACCCCAGCTTCTGGAAGGTTTTGGACTGAACATCCGACTGCCAGAGTGCCATGGCAACGAATCGACCTATATGATAACGGGGTGAAATCATAAATACACTAACCTATAGAAGGACCCCTTACGATTGGTAAGGGGAGTAAATACAAATAAAGAAGAGGGGAGAAACCCCTAGTGAATATGCATTAGACATGGTAACATCAGCGTAACATCTTATAAAAGTGGCATCCCAGGGCAGTAGGGGAGAGAGATGTAGCCTTGGGAGGGGCCAGAGTGATGGCCACTGGTGAAGGTGTGTTGCACCTGTGCACATCGGGGATCTCAACTATATAATAATTTTAATAATACCAGGCCTGATCTTGGGTTGAGAACCTGTCAGCCCTCAAAGTGATAACTGGGAATTTTTATTCATAATCTATAGATCAGGCTACAGACTGGGGACCGAACAGGGACCCCCAGCAGTGCACAGGGGTAACCTCCCTACCTGGAATAGGTAAACTCACCTTGGGTAAAATCTAAGTTAAAATCCAGGTAACCTCTCAGTCAGAATTTGGTGCCTTTCAGAAACACTCACTGTAACTCACCAGGGACTTCCTCTTTTTCCTTCAGCTGTTGTTCCCCCTTTCTGGTTCTTTGCCTCTAGTAACACAGACATGCAACAGAGACAGGAGCGCTCGAGTTCTTGACCATCAGATTCACTAGGCATGCCAGTGGCAGGGCAGGACCCTCATGGGTAACCCCGTCTCCCACCATTAGCTCTCCATGGCAATTGTAACCGTGTAAGGATGCAAGTGGGTGATGCGGGACATCGGCCTCGTTGCACTCCTCATTGGGTATTACTGACTAGCCCCTGGGGTTTCGAATGTCGCAAGAAGGGGATTCCTTTATACATGTGTTAAGGGGGCTTTGCAAACTGGTTGTAATTTTGAGGTACCTATGAGAGTTAAAATGGCAGTCACATGGGGCCCAATGACCCAATGAGGTGTCAGGGGAGCTGACTGATTTATGTTTTCATTGCCGCCAAGAGGCCGCAGTAGTTCAGAACTTGTACGGTTCGGGCGACCTAATTTCAGTCCCCTCGTCTCTCCTGGGCTGTGCCCAGATCCCTCTACCACCAGCCTCCCCCTTGCAGCTCCGCAGGTCCCGGCTGGGGAATAACCTCTCAATCATCTACGAGCACATTAGCCATCAAGGGAAGAGAGAGGGAGTAGAACCCCCCTTCCCCTTTGCTTTTCTTGGGACTGGTACAAGTAATTGTTGAAACAGGTCAAGGGGTTAATTATTTAAGGAGGGACGACGCCTCTACATATGTCTAGTGTGAAGTGCTTATTGTGTAGCTTTAGAATGACACTAGTTAGTAAGATTTAACTGAACTCACTTGGAGCAGGAGTTGGAGGTAAGTGGAGTAGTCGGCTGAGAATTCTGGTTGTGGTCGACCAAAACACAACATACAAAACTATATGAAAGATCACGGAGGAGGTTTCGTACGAACATAGCCAGGCTATTTTCAATCACCCTAACTGGTGGGGTTTAATCACATGATCACATGTCTAATGTAATGTAACAACTAATGCTTGTCAGTGAGTAATGACTCAAATGGAAAAAAAAATTGAGGGGCAACAAGACTGTGTAAGCACAGCTGTAAGCCCAACTTCCACCAAAGCAGGGTGCTCAAATCCCAGGAGACTAAATTCAATAATAATATAAAGAAATGGTTAAATAAGAGGTATCGAAGGAACAAGGGGAAAACCCTTACTTACCAGAAAGTACCAAAAGCTTTGTTCCCCTCTCCCCCCAACACATCCACACAGGTCTTAAAGACCCTGTAAATATTCATTTAGCCCAGGGGTTCTCAAACTGGGGGTCAGGACCCCTCAGGAGGTCACGAGGTTATTACGGGGGGGGGGGGTCACAAGCTGTCAACCTCCACCCCAAACCCCACTTTGCTCCAGCATTTATAATAGTGTTAAATATATTAAAAGTGTTTTTAATGTATAAGGGGGGTCGCACTCAAAGGCTTGCTGTGTGAAAGGGGTCACCAGTAAAAAAGTTTGAGAGCCACTGATTTAGCTCATATCACGCAATACACCTAGCCAACAGTCTCTGTGCCTTTAACTTGTAATTTCAAAATAATCCAGCAGCAAAAATCACTGAAGCGTTGATCAGCAGCTAACACATTGCTGGAAAGAGGAAGCGCTTTTGCACTCTGTGCTGGGGGGGGCGGGGAGGGAGGGAAGGGAAGTAGGCAAAGAAAATTGCTTCCAACTTGAATTTGGCAGAGTAATAGTAAAATTAGGAACCCATAAAACATCAAATCATATGTGTATATTTTAAATATATATATCCCACAATTTAAGAGCTACGGTTCAGCATCCTTTTAGCCAAGGTTATGTCTAATGTGCATGTACAAGGGGGCAGGGTGCTCCAGGCACCAGCGCACCAAGCACGTGCCTGGGGCGGCAAGCTGCGGGGGGCAGCCTGCTGGTCGCTGTCGGGGCGGCAGTCAGGGAGCCTTCAGCGGTATGCCTGCGGGAGGTCCGCCGGTCCTGCGGCTTCGGCGGCAGGTATGCCAAAGCCGCGGGACCAGCAGACCTCCCGCAGGCATGCCGCTGAAAGCCGCATGACTGCCGTGCTTGGGGCAGCAAAATACATAGAGCCGCCCCTGGGTGGGGGAAGCCGTAGGAAAAGGAGCGAGGTAACACCCTTAGGGAAAATTCAAGCATTAAGTACTTAAATGGTTTTGTTACTTGCATGTTTGTATTAGATATCGTCCTAATTTAACTAATCAGTTGTGCATTATTATTCCAAAATTACCTATCAAGTGAGTTGCAACTTCGGACTTACCCAACACGGTAAAGGAAGCCAGCAACATAAAATCTTTCTGCATTACACAGGGATTATTCTTTTAAGAAAGTATCGAAGTATCTCTCAAGTGACCTGTAGCAGACTTTGCTACCCACAATATAAATCACGCTTATTATTATAGGTCCTAATTCATCAACGTAAAATGTTAAACTTATCTAATTGCAATTTTGCCTGTTTTATTTCCTAAATAAACAAAGCATGTGTTAATATTTTTCTTTTTCACCCATTTCTGTTTTAATCTAGGATCTAAAGACTCAAGAAAAGCCAGCTCCTGACTAAATAATCATACTTATTTTATAGGCAAACCAAGGTAATAAACACAGGACAATTCATAATTTCAACCCTTAGGCTTCCTGGACCTGCTCTGAACAGCGATGTTTAACTCCTGGGTGGTATGGTTTGTGGTATGTTGGGATTACGTGTTTGGATTTATTTTTATGTTTTGTGTCACGTGACTAGGTTATAATTTTTCATATTTTGGGGAGTTTTTGTTACTACAACAATCTTTTGGCGTGCAGAGGTGTAAATACTACAATTATTAATAAGTAAAACATTTTTCTTTGTGGTACCACACTATTTTGGTATTTGAATTAGAATCTAACTACCCCATAAAACACCTGGGGTGGTTCAATCTTTGCAGAAATCAGTCAGAAAGATTGGTATGTTTGTCTCAATGGCCAAGTTAATTGGAACTAATTTATATATATACATACATACATACATCTAATTTTGATTTGGAGTTTGTCAGGCAATGTGGCCAGTTATTTGGCAGTAGGGTGACCAGACAGCAAGTGTGAAAAATCGGGACAGGCAGTGAGGGGTAATTGGCGACTATATAAGAAAAAGCCCCAAATATCAGGACTGTCCCTATAAAATAGGGACATCTGGTCACCCTATTTGGCAGCACCAAAAGGGTGTCATAAGGAGGAGGGAGAAAACTTGTTCACCTTAGCCTCTAAGGATAGGACAAGAAGCAATGGGCTTAAACTGCAGCAAGGGAGGTTTAGGTTGGACATTAGGAAAAAGTTCCTAACTGTCAGGGTGGTTAAACACTGGAATAAATTGCCTATGGAGGTTGTGGAATCTCCATCTCTGGAGATATTTAAGAGTAGGTTAGATAAATGTCTATCAGGGATGATCTAGACAGTATTTGGTCCTGCCATGCGGGCAGGGGACTGGACTAGATGACCTCTCGAGGTCCCTTCCAGTCCTAGAATCTATGAATCTATGAATAAACCCAGATTAAAATTCAGAAGTTCATAGAGCAAACCACCATCATATTAATGATGAATAAGATTAAAGATGAATAGCTATATTATCACGATAATGTTTTAGAATGTAATATATTTTGTTTGGTTCTCATAATCAGACTCCACGTAAATATAAAATCAAGTTCCAGTTACAGTAACATGGTATTAACATAATCATCCACATCATCACCCCAACAAAGGGGTTGCCTATGTCTATAGTGGATGAAAATCTTGTTAACTATTGTGAATTTGCCCTCGTAGAATTTGGGGCCTTGTTTAGGAGCAGTGAAAGGAATGAAGTTGCCAAGTTCAAAGCTGGTAAATGCCGTAACATCAAGCCCCACAGTGCTGTACCGGGAAAGAGACATGTCTTTGCAGGTACGCAAAGACAAGGCCCTCAGAGGAGACCCACGCCAAACCCAGCTCACAGCACCGTGCTGACAGCACTGTTCCTCTTCTGCAGCGGTCTTGATGTCCTGACAGTTTGTTCAGGGAACAGACTCACAAGCGCCAGAGTTTGTACCATGGGAAGGGAGCAAAGAAAACAGACTTTGTTGTAAACCCTCAATGATGAACTCTAAGGAGTAACTGTGGTCTGGAGTCCAGGGCAGCAGCCCACTCTAAGGGTAGGTTTACACTTACCTCCGGGTCCGGCGGTAAGCAATCGATCTTCTGGGATCGATCCCGGAAGTGCTCGCCGTCGACGTCGGTACTCCAGCTCGGCGAGAGGAGTACACGGCATCGACGGGGGAGCCTGCCTGCCACGTCTGGACCCGCGGTAAGTTCGAACTAAGGTACTTCGAATTCAGCTACGTTAATAACGTAGCTGAATTTGCATACCTTAGTTCGAAGTGGGGGGTTAGTGTGGACCAGGCCTAAGGACACTGTTTGGGGCACTGGTGTCACCTTCGAAGCCGTATGATCGCATCCCCGAGTGGCAGTATACCGAACTCGGGGAAGACTAACGATCAGAACATGATATTATAAAAGTGGCATCCCAGGGCAGTAGGGGGGACAGATGTAGCCCTTGCGGGGAGGGGGGCACAGTGATGGCCACTGGTGAAGATGAGGAAGGTGTCAGTGATGAGGAAGATAATGGCTAACATTTCAGGTGGTGCTGCAAGGGATGGTGGATGTTCCGATGTACTTTCTGGATGTTCCGGAGTATGGGTGTACCGATGTACTTTCTGGATGATCTCTATCTACCTTACCGAGTTAGAGTGTCTGTGGCTTTGCTAAATGTATTCATAAATGATGTATTTGTAAATATAGAAGGCGGGGTCCCAACTCTATAATAATTTAAATAATACTGGGCCTGATTTTGGGACGAGAACCTGCCAACCCTCAAAGTGATGACTGGGAACTTTTATTCATAATCTATAGACCAGGCTACAAAATGGGCATCATTGTAATGCACTGTCTGAATGTGGACCTCTGGACGGAATCACAGCTGCTCAAGCTGTGTGTCATAAGCCCTATACAGCTAATGGAGATTCTCCTTTTGCTCATGATAAGGGCTGTGCTTTTCGAGCAAGAGGATCCGAGTTCTTTTCACCAGCATTACCCTCTCCCTGGCCTTGCACTGAAGTTCCTATTAGCCACTCAAACACACCCAGGTTTTATTAGTGCGCGGTACCGGAGAGCGAAACCGACTAGAAAGCAAAAGTGTAACCGGGCCCAGCCCGGCATCGAGCAGCCACTGAGTCAGTCTCGTCCCGCTGCCATTGCTGCTCCAGCACTCAGCCCCCTGCCCCCCACCTGGGTCAGGCCCTGCCATCCAGGTTTTGGGGTCTGAATCCTGCCCGGGCTTCCCTCCGCCGTGACGGGGACTCCTGCATTTGCACCCTGCGTTTGTGACAGGCATGCTGGGGCGGATGGCAACGGTTGGCGAGAAACGGCCGTGTGGAAGCTTCCCATCTCAGCCCTCCCCTGGGATGCTGCTGTCACCCGATGTTCCTCAGTCACGCCTCAGGCACCCAGCCCCTGCGTGCAGAGCCCAGGCCTGGATTTCGGAAGAGCCTGTTTAGCGTCACAGGGCAGCACATGCTGGGTTTAGTTCATAGGGGAGTAGAGAAAAAAAACCCACAGGGGCTGCCTGTGCCCAGCAGCCTCGCTAAAGCACCCCCCCCCGCCGTATATTGATTAGAATGGAGCCCTGCCTCGTGTCACCCACAATAAACGCCATAAACCCAAGAGCCTGCTGCTTGCAGAGTATTTGGAGCTGTGATGAGCTGAGACATCAAACCAGGCATGGCTGGAGGCTGTTTGGGGCCCTCGGAGAAGAGAAACTGCTCAGAATAAGGGTTCTGGGGTGCAAGAACTGGCTGGCTGGAGCTTAAAGCCCAGTGCCCAGATGCTCCAGGGATTGGCAAACAAAGTGAGTGTGTGTGAGAAACAGACAAACTGGGGCGGGGGGGTGAGGGGGTGGGAGGCTGTCTCTTTGTATGTGGAAAAGCAGAGCCTGGCTTCCCTCCAGAAGCCTAAGAGAAACCCAGTCCCTAACACCCACCAATCAGGGCATGGTCCAACTTCTAAGTCCTTGCATCGAAATCTGGAGAGAGCCGCATCGAACGCCGGTCTGGGTACCCTGCCTTCTGCACTGAGCAGTCAGAGGGCTCCCCCTGCAGGTAGAACTGGATACTGGTAACCCAGCCAGTCCTGAGCCACAGGCCGACACAGCCGGGGTAAAAAAACCAACAGCAGCAAAAGGGTCAATAATTTCAGCCCTAGGCCAGCCAAGCTACCGCCTGAGTGGGAGGAGACAGAGGGGTCACACCCAGGCGCCCTCCAATTGCCCAGACTTCCAAGGGAAAGGGCTGGTTAAGCTACCCAGGAGGCAGAAATTAAAACCACTGCTGAGCTGGTGGCTCGAGAGAAATGCAGTTTCGGTAGCTTGTTAGGCAACCGCTCTGCATGGCGGTGAGGTGCCCGCACCTGTCAGAGCTGCCAACTTTCAGAGGGGCTCACTGCAGGTCCCAGGGTTCTTTTCGGAAGAGGAGGGGGTGTTCTCCCACAGCCTGGGCCATTCTGCTGACCTCCATCCCATCCTGCAATTGGATACTGGCTGTCTCACTGGTTTTGGCTTAACCCATGTTGCACTGCACTGTTCAACAGCTGCCACGTTCCACCTCAGAGGTGGCTGCATTGGCTGATGTGATCTCTATACACTGCAGAAGTTCAGCTATCCAAAATTCATTTATATCCCCAGACCCCCTGTGTGACGTTATTGACATAAACTGGGACCGTATAGATCATTGTTGCAACCAAGGTCCTGTAGTGGCACCCAAATCTTGTATAAAGGGGGTCAAATGGGGTGTCTAGGACAAGGTTATGGTTTACTGGTTATGATTATGCTGTCTATATGTGTGTATCAGTTTTGTAGTCGAAGTTATGAATATTGGCTCTATACTGTCTGTATGGCAAACTTATGCTATGCTTCTGGGTGACATCCCAGACAAGCTGAGATTAGCTCTGCCTAGCCTGCTTGATGGCCCATTAAGGACCATCAGCTATACAATGGACCCATTGAGAGAAGGCAGATACGCCTTGTAACTCAGCAAAGTATGCAGGGACTGGCCCATGTGACTCCAGACTCCATTTTGCTGTAATTTTCCACAGTAAGAACAAAGAGGTGTTCTTACACCTGGAAAAGACTATATAAGGCTGAAGCCTGATCTCCATCTTGTCTTCAATCCTGCTTCTTACCTCTGGAGGGACTTTGCTACAAACTGAAGCTCTGAACAAAGGACTGAATGACCCATCCCAGCTGGGGATGTATTCCAGAGACTTGATTTGAACCTGCAGTTTATTCCATCGCTGCTGCAAGCCTGAACCAAGAACTTTGCCATTACTGTATGTAATTGATTCCATTTAACCAATTCTAACTCTCATCTCTATCTTTTTCCTTTTATGAATAAACCTTTAGATTTTAGATTCTAAAGGATTTGCAGTAGCGTGATTTGTGGGTAAGGTCTAACTTGTATATTGACCTGGGTCTGGGGCTTGGTCCTTTGGGATCAGGAGAACCTTTTTCTTTTACTGGGGTATTGGTTTTTATAACCATTTGTCCCCATAACGTGTGGCACTGGTGGTAATACTGGGAAACTGGAGTGTCTAGGAGATTGCTTGTGAGACTTGCGGTTAGCCAGTGGGGTGAGACCGAAGTCTTAGTCTGGCTGGTTTGGTTTGCCTTAGAGGTGGAAAAACCCCGGCCTTGGGCTGTAACTGCCCTATTTGAGCAATTTGTCCTGAGTTGGCACTCTCAGTTGGGTTCCGCCAGAACCGCATTGTCACAGTGGCGTAGTCGTGCTTGGATCCACAGAACCAGGTCAATTAAGCTTTGGGTCAGAAACCCACGCTATCCAAATTTGAATTTTGGGATTGAGAGTTTTGTTGGTTGAAGAGCTGCTCCAATGGCTGAGCAAAGAGCATATGAGGGACTTGGCAAAAAAGCCCTGGAAAATTTGTGTTCAGAAAAGAGGATAAGCTTTAGAAAGAAAGCTACAAAGGAAGAACTGAGAAATCTGTTAATAGCCAGTGATCAGGGGGCAAGAGCACAGCCCTTACCTGAGGCTGCAGAAGATGCAGAAAAAATTAGGATGCAAAGGGTGACAAGTAAACTGCAATTTGAGCATGAACAGAAGCTAGCAGATCTTCGATTGCTGGAGAAGCAAAAAATAGCAGAATTAGAAAGAGAGAGAGAGAAAGAGGCTGCTGAGAGAGAGAAAGAGGCTGATCAAAGAAAGAAGGAGGCTGATGAGAGAGAAGAGAGAGCTCGTAAGGGACGTCTAGAGCTGCTCGCTGCTGAGCAGGAGACTCACAGGATGGAACAGGAGACTCACAAGATGGAACAGGAGACGGCCAGACTTCAGCTCCAAGTAATGGAAGAGCGGAGAAAGTCATCCCCACCTGGTACTCCACTTCCCCCCCACCATGAGAAAAACTGGGAAAGGATGTGTCCCATTTACAATGATACTGAGGATATAGAGGAGTTTTTGTCTACCTTTGAACGCCTCTGCAATCTGTACCAGATCCCTGAGGGTCAGCGAATGCCTGTCCTGCTGACCAGACTGACTGGAAAAGCCAGGGAGGTATTCAATGACTTGGGGGAACAAGAAGCCTTAGATTATGAGCGGTTTAAGGATTCTGTGTTAAGGCGGTTCAAGGTTACTCCTGAATCTTACAGAGTTAAGTTTAGAGAGTTTAAAATGTCTAAGGATTGTACTTTTGTAGAATGTGCTCATAAGCTGATGGGTTTTGTTAAAAAGTGGGTTATGGGAGCCAAGGTTCATGGGAGTTTTGAAAAACTGCTGGATTTAATAACTTTGGAACAGTTCTTAGACATTGTGCCGGACAATGTGAGAGCAGCTGTGTGTGACAGGGACCCTGAGTCAGTCCTACGGGCAGCAGAGATTGCAGATGCCCATACCCAAAACAGGGCTCGAGAAGGGTGTAAAACCCCGGGGAAAACTGATCACCATTCTCCCCAGTTCAAGAGGAGGGAAGGATTTAAAATTAAACCTGACTCTTCTAAAGGAGTTCAAGGGGGCCCGGGGGGTAGGAACTCACATCCCAGTACGGAACAGGTTACATGCTATCACTGTGGTATGCTGGGCCACATGAGACCAGACTGCCCGACACTGAAGGGCGGCCCAAAACCAGCAACCCCAAATGCCACGGCCAATGCTAACCCTGTTGTTGTAAACTCACAGGCAAGCCACACAGAGGCCAGCATTGGTGCCCTGTGTGCAAATGCTGTTTCTGTGGTCTCGGAAGAATTTGACCTTAAAACTCACATTAGAGCTAAATATGGGGGAAATAATGCAGAGTTTATTAGCAGTGCAGAAGTGAATGGAGTGAGGTGTATGGCATGGAGGGACACCACAGCAGATATTACTCTGGTTAAAGCAAGTCTTGTCAGGAAGGAAGATTATTTGCCAGGTGAAGATGTAACTGTTGTAGCCTTATCTAAGTATTTTGTCAGGGTGCCTTTGGCTAAAATCCACCTGAAATGGAAGGGATTGGAGGGCACCATGGTTGTGGGAGTAAAAGACATAATCCCTAAGGATATTATGATTGGAAATGATATTAAAGTTATGGTCAGTCAAGTTAATACAAACCAGGCACAAGAGAGGATTGATCCTAAGGTTGTGCCTATGGAGGGTTTCTCCAAAAGTTTGTCTTTGGAAAGTAGCTGTTTGGCTGTGAATGAAGTTTCTGAATATCTATCTAATGTCTCAGAAGTAAATCTGGAATTAGATCAAGCGAAGGGAGAGGAGAACAAGGAGATTTTGGATGAGCCTAGGCAGTCTTGTGAGCTGATGGCTTTATCTAGTCAGCAGTTTGGGAAGGCAAGGCGAGTGGAAGATGAGTGTCCCTATACCTTATCTGTTTCCTGTGCGAAGAATAGGGACAGTGAAGGAAATGTGCCTGTGTCTGTCAGGGGTATTGACTTGCCTATGGAGGAAGCTACCCCAGTCTCCAAGCAGTTGTCTGTGAACAGCCCGGTGTGCTGGGACAAGGGAAATGAAATCCCAAACCGTATGTCTAGTAAAGGAAAATGCGTCTCCAACTCTTTTTTGTCTGTGGAGCAGACAGAAGGTGCCTTTTGGCCTGTGATGGTTGAGAGTAATTTAGTTGTCTCAGAGTTGGTTCTGGATTCAACTAAAGCCCAGGAAGGGAATGGTCCTAAGTTTGCATCTGCTGGGGAGAATGGCACCGTAACTGGGTTGCATCCAGTTAGTGTCTTAGCAAAATCCCAGAGACCAGACAATTCTGATGCTTGTATTGGGCCTGTGGCTCATGTGTGGTTGAAGAAGGGTGTAACAACTCTGTCTGATCAGGGTGATACCCTAGCCAGGGCACAAGGAGAGCAGAAAGGTAATTTGGTTGTGTTACCTACGGACAGTTTAACAATTTGTAGCAAAAAGGAAGAAATTCCTAAGCTGGTGTGTGGCAAAGAGAAGGGAAGTATTTCTAACCTTTTATCTAGGAAGTCTATGGGTTCGCCTGAAAGGGGATTGTGTAGAGATCTGCCTGATGGGCCAGAGGTGATCCTGAATGTAAGTAAGACCCAGACAGAGTCTGTTGTTGCTCAGGAAAGTGTGCCTTTAGAGCAAGCCCTAGGGGAAGAGGGTAAGGGCAGAATTTCTGTGAGGGGTGAATTGCTGCTTAGAAAAGCTCCTGGAGAAAGGAATCCTCATGGTACTCGGTGCAAGCAGTTCCCTGCAACTGAAGGGTGTGAGAGTGATTTAATCAAGGAAGTTTCAGTTCCTAGCAGCCAAAAATTGTCTGTTGTGAATGGATCCTCTGACTTTCCTTTTAAAAGATCCAGTGTGGGTAGCTTTGAGAAGGTCTCAGAGTAGGGTTACCATATTTTGTGCCTCCTAATGGAGGACACTCCCGGGGGGGCCGGCCCCGCCCCCAGCCCCGCCCCCGCCCCCGCCCCAACTCCGCCCCCTCCCAAAGTCTCCGCCCCCTCCCCTGCTTGAAGCCTGAAGCAGGTAAGGTAAGGTAAGGTAAGGTAAGGGGCCGGGGAGGGAGAAGGAGGCGCGGCGCGGCCCAGGCTGGCCCCCGGCGGCTCCAGCCTGGGTCGGCTCGGGCCCTGGCCGACCACCCCCGGCGCACCCCCCGGCTCCCAGCCCCGCGGCCCGGCTCCCGGCTCCCAGCCCCGGCCCGGCTCCCGGCTCCCCGACCCCGGCCCGGCTCCCAGCCCGGCTCCCGGCTCCCCGACCCCGGCCCGGCTCCCAGCCCCGCGGCCCGGCTCCCGGCTCCCCGACCCCGGCCCGGCTCCCGGCTCCCAGCCCCGGCTCCCAGCCCCGCGGCCCGGCTCCCGGCTCCCGGCTCCCAGCCCCGGCTCCCGGCTCCCGGCTCCCAGCCCCGCGGCCCGGCTCCCGGCTCCCCGACCCCGGCCCGGCTCCCAGCCCCGCGGCCCGGCTCCCGGCTCCCCGACCCCGGCCCGGCTCCCAGCCCCGCGGCCCGGCTCCCCGACCCCGACCCGGCTCCCGGCTCCCCGACCCCGGCCCGGCTCCCGGCTCCCAGCCCCGCGGGCCCGGCTCCCGGCTCCCAGCCCCGCGGGCCCGGCCCCGTGGGCCCGGACCGGCCCGGCATTGCGACCCTGGCCCGGCCTGGCCCCCGGCCCGGCTCCCGGCCGGGCACCATGCCCCCGGCCCCGCACAAAGAGGCCCCGGCCGAGCCTCCCGATTTTCCCGGACATGCTCGGCTTTGGGGGATTTCCCCCCGGACGGGGATTTGAGCCCCCAAAAGCCGGACATGTCCGGGAAAATCCGGACGTATGGTAACCCTATCTCAGAGGAAGTAAAAGTTGTTAAGGAATTGAGGCATCCCTATAACCGAGTGGCTGTGTGGGACCAACTTGTTGGGGAGACAATGGTGTTGGAACAGGAATGTCTCCTTTCTGATTCTTTAAATGAGCAGTTTGTGCTTCAGGGTTTGAGGACAGATTTGGTTACTGATGTGTCAGAGCAGAGCAGTTTTATGGCTAAATGCTTGAGGATGCGGGGGAGAGCAAGCAAACTCTCACCCGCAGACTCTTTGGATTTGTGTGGTATCTCTTTAAGACAGAGTCCAGCCTTGGAGATGATAGCAGTTACGAATATGAAAACTGGTGGACTGGCTCTGGTCTGGGGTAGTGCAAATTACTTGCCTGGCTGGGAAAGGAAGGACTTGCTAATAGCTGTTAGCACAGAGGGCCCACCCCATCAGCCAGTGAATTCTGTTAAGCAAGAGAAATCGGGGTTTGATCCTGCAGGACAAGGAGGAAAGAAAACACTGAATTTTGCAAAGGGAAGCCACAGGTTAACCCTAAAATGCCCAAACTCCAATGGTAGGGTTACCATATTTCAGCAAGCAAAAAAGAGGACGGGAGGAGCCCCGCCCTAGCCCCTCCCACTTCCCGCCCCCCAGAACCTCCAACCCTCCCCCCGTTCCTTGTCCCCTGACTGCCCCCTCCTGGGACCCCTGCCCCTAACTGCTCCCCAGGACTCCACTCCCTACCTAAGCCTCCCTGCCTCTTGTCCCCTGACTGCCCCAACCCTTATCCACACCCCCACCTCCAGACAGACCCCTGGGACTCCCACGCCCCATCCAACCACTCCCCACCCATCTAAACCCCTCTGCTCCCTGTCCCCTGACTGCTCCGATCCCTCTCCCCACTCCTGCCCCCTGACAGCCCCCCCCCAGAACTCCCACCCCCCCACCCCCCCCCCGCTCCTTGTCCCCTGACTGCCCCCTCCTGGGACCCCTGCTCCTAACTGCCCTCCAGAACCCCACCCCCTACCTAAGCCTCCCTGTTCCTTGTCCCCTAACTGCCCCCTCCTAAGACCCCCGCCAACTGCCCCCCAGGACCCTACCGCCTACCTGTACCCTGACTGCCCAAAACTTTCTCCACTCCCCCCAAAAAGCCCCCCCCTGAACTCCCGACCCCCCCCCCCGTTTCTTGACTGCCCCCTCCAGAACCTCCCTGCCCCTTCTCCTGCCCCCTGGCCCCCTTACCCTGCTGCTCAGAACAGGGTGTTGGGCTCTGTGCGAGCCGGACACGTGGCTGCGCTCCCCAGCACAACAAAACCCGGTCCCTGGCCCTGCACAGTGCTGCCGGAGCCGGACTGCAGGGGAGAGCTGCCGGCTCAGAATGCAGGGCGGATCCGGCTCCTCTACAGCTGCTCCGGAGTCCAGCCCGGGACTTCCCTGCAGCCCTCCCAGCCGCTCGCTCTGCTCTGCCGGGGGAGGGGGGAAATCCCGGACATTGTGAGTGATTTACAAATTCCTCCCGGACGCTATTTTTAGCACAAAAAGGAGGACATGTCCGGGTAAATCCGGACGAATGGTAACCCTATCCAATGGTATTGAGCCAAAGGTGTGGCATGACAAACATGACTGTAGATGGACACTTGCAATGAACTTGTTGTTATTGCTAAATTTTGTAATTAACAATGTGCCTAATCTTTTGGAGAATCCCTTGAACATGTTAAAAGGAATACATGAAAACACACATTATGTTAAAAGGCCTTGTTACACTGGGGTTTCACAGGTAATGCCTATAAACAATATGGGAACTTTTCACAGGGGAAAAGACATTCCAGACCTAATGTGCTGTATGAAAAGGAAGACTGAGGCACACTACCATATTGCTTTCATGGCTAAATGCCAAGATTCCGGGACTATGAAGAACATTAATATCTGCATTTATTTGATGTTAATGGGGTTCCAAACATTTGCCCGAGCTTGTATGGATAAAGTAGCAGTTTTCTTTAGCTCTTGGCAAGATCACATGAGACATACAGGGACGATGCTGCCAGAGCAGATCCAATCCACTATTGTTCTAACTAAGTGTTACCTTGGGTTTGTAAAGAGGTTCCATCATGTGGTTGAACATGATTTTGATAAACCATTTCTGTTATACACTGGTACGGCTTCTAACCCAATACTAGCTGTAGTGAGACAGAACCCAGGATGGGGAGCTCTTGGGATGCAGTCAGCGATGTTTGGGTCATCCCTTCCTGCATCAATTTTGCGTTGGGGGTGTGACGTTATTGACATAAACTGGGACCGTATAGATCATTGTTGCAACCAAGGTCCTGTAGTGGCACCCAAATCTTGTATAAAGGGGGTCAACTGGGGTGTCTAGGACAAGGTTATGGTTTACTGGTTATGATTATGCTGTCTATATGTGTGTATCAGTTTTGTAGTCGAAGTTATGAATATTGGCTCTATACTGTCTGTATGGCAAACTTATGCTATGCTTCTGGGTGACATCCCAGACAAGCTGAGATTAGCTCTGCCTAGCCTGCTTGATGGCCCATTAAGGACCATCAGCTATACAATAGGACCCATTGAGAGAAGGTAGATACGCCTTGTACCTCAGCAAAGTATGCAGGGACTGGCCCATGTGACTCCAGACTCCATTTTGCTGTAATTTTCCACAGTAAGAACAAAGAGGTGTTCTTACACCTGGGAAAGACTATATAAGGCTGATGCCTGATCTCCATCTTGTCTTCAATCCTGCTTCTTACCTCTGGAGGGACTTTGCTACAAGCTGAAGCTCTGAACAAAGGACTGAATGACCCATCCCAGCGGGGGATGTATTCCAGAGACTTGATTTGAACCTGCAGTTTATTCCATCGCTGCTGCAAGCCTGAACCAAGAACTGTGCCATTACTGTATGTAATTGATTCCATTTAACCAATTCTAACTCTCATCTCTATCTTTTTCCTTTTATGAATAAACCTTTAGATTTTAGATTCTAAAGGATTTGCAGTAGCGTGATTTGTGGGTAAGGTCTAACTTGTATATTGACCTGGGTCTGGGGCTTGGTCCTTTGGGATCAGGAGAACCTTTTTCTTTTACTGGGGTATTGGTTTTTATAACCATTTGTCCCCATAACGTGTGGCACTGGTGGTAATACTGGGAAACTGGAGTGTCTAGGAGATTGCTTGTGAGACTTGCGGTTAGCCAGTGGGGTGAGACCGAAGTCTTAGTCTGGCTGGTTTGGTTTGCCTTAGAGGTGGAAAAACCCCGGCCTTGGGCTGTAACTGCCCTATTTGAGCAATTTGTCCTGAGTTGGCACTCTCAGTTGGGTTCCGCCAGAACCGCATTGTCACACCCTGCTATGTGACCATAGGATATAATGACCCAGGAGATCCCTTCCAGTCCTGAGGCCGGGCCCCTGCTATCACAGGCAGCCCCGTCAGATCATCCCATTCATAAATTTATCCAGATCCATCTTAAAGCTAGTCAGGTTATTTCTCCTGCTCCTAGTGGGAGGGGTCTGGCCACTACTAGAAGGCTGGCAGGGTCAGCAGGGCATCGCACGTAAAGGCAAATGGAGGAGATCTTGCTTCCAGCCCTGCACATACAGATGATAAACCAAGGGACTCATTGACTCCAGCACCATAGAGCTCAGCTAGAGTGCAATGCCCTTGCTTTGTGTTGTATGGGAGCGTGATGCTGCCCCCTAGTGGCTCAGCCACAGAGACGTTACAAGGCATACTACTGCTAGCCGCATGTTTCTCCTCAATCCCCCCTGCAGTTGGACAGAGTCTCTTTCACGTCTGGTGCTAAGCTGCTGCATTGCCAGCCCTTGGAAACATTGGCCAGCGCTACTGGCAAGTTCATAACATCTTACGTCCCGCTCACAACACGCCCTGGACTCAGTGGGCAAAATAGGATCGGACTGAAAAAGCCAACGTGAAAATCACTCCCACCCCGAATCGGAGCTCAGCTTCCTTTGTTCCTGCTAAACTCCATGTTTTTAATGCTTGTCAGATGGGCTTTTATCTCTCCAGCGGATTTCAGATCCCCATTAATTTATTCTGTTGTACGCAAGAGGCTTCCCCCCCCATACAGTTACCATTTACCAAGTCACATCTCATTATCTGCTCTGACATTTGCTTTAATCTTTGGCGATGGTAATTTAGTCGCAGGTTATTGCGTTCCTCTGCTACAGCTGGTTGGCACAAAAGGGAGAGGGCAAAGTGCCGTATGCTGCTAGGAGCTTTCATCACCGCCCACTTATTAGCCACATGGGGTGTTTCACTGGCACCTTCCGTCTGAGGATCTCAAAGCACTTTGCAGACGGCAGGGTTGGCGAGAGAAAGCTGGAAGGCTAGGCCAGGGAGACAAGTGGAAGGACGATCTAGCGGTTAAGGCACTGGATCGGGTCTCATCAGAGCTGGGTTTAAGTCCTGGCTCCGCTCAGATTCCCCAGGTGACCTTTGGCAAGTTACTTAATGCCTCTGTGCCTCAGTTTCTCCCTCTATAAAATGGGAGCAGTAACAATCCCCGGCTTGTATCTAGAGCTTTTCATCAGCAGATCGCAAGGCACTTTACACAGGAGGTCAGGACCACCATCCCCATTTTACAGGTGGAGAAACGGGGGCACGGGAAGGTGAAGTGACTCACCCAGGTTATCCAGCGGGCCAGTGGCAGCACCGGGAATAGAACTCAAATCTCCTGAGTCCTGTGGGCTAGCCAATGGGCAACACTGCCTCTTTCCCTAGATCCCAGGGTGTTCTGAGGCATAACTAGCTGGAGCCCGTCTCTCTAAATCCCCCCCGGCGGTTTCCATTGGATTGGCTTGGGATTGGCGCCGGAGGTTGCGGGTTCAATTCCAGCTCCTGCGATGCTCGGAGCCCAGGGTTAGTTACTATGGTGATCTGGGATAAGTACCTAGGCAGAGCTGCTTGCATGCTGCGAGACAGATGCTGCAAAAGCTGGTTGGCAATCCATGCTGCAAACAGCTCCTGAGCTTGGGCGAGGCTCGGTCCTGGGGTCCTGCTTTGGACCCTTCTCTAGTGCTTCCAAGTGGGAGGAGGAGGCGGAGTTATTGTGTTAATGACATTTTAGAGCTACTGCCCCAAGTGCTGCATGGGGGGGGGGGAGCGACCCCTGCTGGCCAGAGGGGGATTCACACCCCCAGGGCTGCACCCTTTCACTCCCAATTCCACCCTGAGTCCCATCTCAGCGACCTCCTCACCCGACCCCTTCACCCTGGGGCTCTGAAGAGAGCAGCTGAGAGGTTGGCAGATCTGCTGGGACCAGGAGGTGGTTCTGGGCAATGAGAGGAAATCCGATGGGCACATGCGCCTACAGGATGGGGGCATCTTGGGGTTGGGAGTCGGTGGGAGACAAAGGCTGAGATTCAGACTCTTTTCTTATGCCTCCCAGCTGAATCCACTCACCCATTGGGTCCCCAACGCCAGGGGCCCCCCGGCTGGGAAGGAGAAGAGACTTCTCCTATGGACTCAGCTGGAATTCCCACCGTAACTGACTCTGAGAGCTGCTTTTCTGCTGTTCTGTGTAGCCACCTGGCCCCAGAGCTGCCCAGAGGGTTCAGCGGGCCTGGGGCAAAGCAATTTTGGGGGCCCCTTCCATAAAAAAAAGTTGCAATACTATATTCTTGTGGGGGCCCCTGTGGGGCCTGGGGCAAATTGCCCCACTTGCCCCCCCTCTCCCCCCCCCGGGCGCCTCTGCCTGGCCCTTCCATGACTCCAGAGTCCAGGTCAGGGTTTAGGGACACCTTGCAAGATGGGACTCAGACAGCCCTGGGGGAACCACAGGGTCCCTCTGCTTATAGCCAGCAGCCTCAATACCCAGTCCCCGTATATCGGCTACAAGCAAGTCCTGTTTCTTCTCCCAAGGCAGAAGCTCCTGGAGGCAAGTGCTAGGCGGGGTAGAGTCTCCCGGAGCAGCCACAGGGATTTGCAGGGAAATCAGGGCTGCATAGGAATAAACTGGAGAGGGCTGGGGGGTGGCTAGAAATCCAGCCTGAGTAGGCTCTTTGTTTAACAATATAATTGTTAGATATTTTTAGTCCCCCGCAGCACAGCCGCCTTCACAGCCAGCTCCCACACTAGGGATAAAGGCCCCGTTGTGATGGTTACAGGCGTAATGCACTGTGGGCGTGCGGGAAAGGGTACACGGAAATTAGTATTAATTATCATTAGTGAGCCATTTATACAGCACCTTTCCCAGGCAGCGAGGTGCTTTGCAGACCCGGGGAGCGCTTTCACTCCGCCCGGCGCTGACTGGCAGCCGCTTCTGGGGCGACACCGCGCGGCAGCCTGGTCCAGGAGCAGAACCACGGGGTTGCCATTGGAAATCGCAGGGAGTGGGAGGCTGGAGGTGGAATTAGGCCAGGACAGCAGGGTGCGTGTTAAAGATGGGCCCGGGCTGCAGAACTGGGGTTCAGAACAGAAATCCAAGAAGCCATTCCGGGGTGTGGGGATCCCAGAGTTTGGTTTGGGGCCTATCTCTGTTAGACGCCCCGGCGGCCGTGGGCTCCTTAATGACCCCACGTGGCCAGGATCCAACTTTCACATCTGATTTGAATGCCGGCACCTCCCATAGAACGGCGCCCCCTTGTGCCACACTGGGGCATTGGTACAGTACAAACTCAGTGGGGACAGCGCCCCCTGCTGTGTCACCCACAGCGTTCTGTGCAGCATAGCACTGCCTAGTGCCCCACTGGGGCATTGGCACAGTACAAACTCAGCAGGGACGGCGCCCCCTGCTGTGTTACCCACAGCATTCTGTGCAGCATGTCGCCCCCTAATGCCCCACTAGGGCATTGCCGCAGTACAAAGTCAGCAAGGATGGTGCCCCCTCACCCACAGTGTTCCGTGCCGCACGTCGCCTCCTAGTGCCTCACTGGGGCATTGGCGCAGTACAAAGTCAGCGGGGATGGCACCCCCTGCTGTGTCACCCACAGCGTTCTGTGCAGCCTGGCGCCCCCTAGTGCCACATTGGAGCATTGGCACAGGACAAAGTCAGCAGGGATGGCGCCCCCTCACCCACAGTGTTCCGTGCAGCACGTCGCCCCCTAGTGCTGTGCAAAGCACTGGGGTCACCATCGCCGCTTAACTTTTCCCTTTCAAGTCTCCCATCCAGCGAGCAACCAGGCCATGCCCTGCTGAGCCTGCGAGATCTCCTGGAGTTGGAATACTGAGCTGAAGAGACAAAGAAGGGCCGGCCATGCTTTGCAGCAAGAAGCGTCACGTCCGCTCCCACCTCGTCCCCACACAAAGGGTGACCGTAAAGATTAAAACTGCTGTTGTCAATGTAATGATCCCCTGCTACAGTCCTAAGGAGGGACATCACCCAGGGCCTTCAGCATCACCACGCAGGCTCAGTCACTGGAGTGTCACTTCGATGGCCACAGGGCAAGAGCGGTAATAGAAATCAACTGTGGGAACAGCCGTTGGGGGGGATGTGACACCCTCAACCCAGGGAGTTACCCAGAGCAAAAACTCCCTGGGGAGACCTGCTAGCCCAGGGATGGCCAACCTGAGCCTGAGAAGGAGCCAGAATTTACCAATCTACATTGCCAAAGAGCCACAGTAATACATCAGTAGCCCCCATAAGCTCCCCCCCCCGCGGCTCCCAGCGCCTCCCACCCACCACAGGCCCAATCAGCTGTTCTGTGGTCAGTGGCGTAGCAAGGGGCGGGAGCAGGGGAAGCGGCCGCTCCCCCTGAGCACATTCCCCAAAAGTGGTGCTTTTACTGACGGGGCGGTGCTCCGGGTCTTCGGCAGTGGGCCCTTCACTAGCTCCAGGTGTCTTCGGTGGCACTGAAGGACCCGCCGCCGAGGTGCCGCCAAAGACCCAGGTGAGTACAAGCGCTGCAGCAGGTGGCGCCTTTTTTTCTGATCACTCCCCCGTTGCCTCCACCTGGCTACGCCACTGTCCGTGGCGTGCAGGAGGCAGGGCTGGCTCTGGCATTTTTGCCGCCCCAGGTAAAAAAGCCTCCCGCCCCCCGCCGGGGAGCGCAGCAGGGGAGGGCGCCGAGCCCGGCCGCGGCCCCGCTCTCCCCGGCCGACCAGAGCGCCGGGGGAGGGCGGCGAGCCCGCCGCGGCTCCGCTCTCCCCGACTGGCTGGAGCGCCGGGAGGAGGGCGGCCCCGCTCTTCCCAGCCTCCGGGGAGAGGGCGGTGAACCCGGCCGGGGCCCCGCTCTCCCCGGCCGGCCGGAGTGCCGGGGGAGGGCGGCGAGGCCAGCCGCAGCCCCACTCTTCCCGGGTGAGCGCCGCCCCCCTCCAGGTGCCGCCCCAAGCACATGCTTGGAGGGCTGGTGCCTGGAGCCGGCCCTGGCAGGAGGTTCAGAGGGGGAGGAGCGAGGCACGGCAGGCTCAGGGGAGGGGGCGGGAAGGGGTGCAGTGGGGGCAGGGCCTGTGGCAGAGCCAGGGATTGAGCAGTGAGCCCCCCCGGCACATTGGAAAGTTGGCGCCTGTAGCTCCAGCCCCGGAGTCGGTGCCTGTACAAGGAGCCGCATATTAACTTCTGAAGAGCCGCACGTGGCTCCGGAGCCACAGGTTGGCCACCCCTGTGCGAGTCCATGTCTGAGAACCACCAGCGTGGATCTAACCAAGGTAAGTTCATAGATTAACTGGCCAGAAACCTCCTGTATAACACAGGCAGGAGAACAGCCAGTCTTGATTTAAAAAGTGTCGGTGATGAAGAATCCACCACGACCCTGGGAAATTGTTTCACTGGTTAATTAACCTCACCATTAAAAATTTACACCATATTTCCAGTCTGAATTTGTCTCGCCTCAGCTACCAGCCATGGCATCGTGTTAGCTCTGCCCCTGCTTGGCGGAAAAGCCCATTGGTAAATATTTGTTCCCCATGTTGGTACTTATCGACTGTGATCAAGTCCCCCCTTGACCTGCTCATCCACTGGCGCTTACTGAGAGGCTGTCCAGGTTCCCCAGCGCAGGCGAGTGGAAGGGGGGGTTACAGCCGCTGACTTGTGGCTGAGTGACGTGGCTAAAGCCTCCCCCTGTGCTAATCCACAACATGAGACAACTGAGAGCAGGTTGGAGGGGGCCGAGCCGGGCGCACCCCGGTGCCGTTCGATTCTAAGTGGCACCTCGGGTCTGGGCTGCTAGGGTTACCATATTTGAACATTCAAAAAAGAGGACCCTCCACGGGGGGGATTTGCTCGCGTCCCCCACCCTCACTCCACCCCTTCTCCAAAGTCTTCCGACAGTGGCCAGTGCCAGGTGCCCCAGAGGGAATGAACAGAGCAGGGCAATCACTGAGTGATCCATCCTCTGTCACGCGGTCCCAGCACCTGACAGTCACCCAGAGTGTGGGGCTGCATCCCTGACCATCTTGGCGACTAGCCAACGATGGGTTTATCCTCCAGGAACTGATCGAATTCTTCTTTGAGTCTCTCCTGGCTCTCTACAACGCAGTGGCTTCATACCTGAACTCTCCCTTCTCTCCACAGGTTTCAGAGCGGTAGCTGTGTTAGTCTGTATCCGCAAAAAGAACAGGAGTACTTGTGGCACCTTAGAGACTAAGAAATGTATTTGAGCATAAGCTTTCGTGGGCTAAAACCCACTTCATATTCTCTGTATGTATAAATATCTTCTTTCTGTGTGTTCCACTCCATGCATCTGATGAAGTGGGCTGTAGCCCACGAAAGCTTATGCTCAAATAAATTTGTTAGTCTTTAAGGTGCCACAAGTACTTCTGTTCTTCTCTCCACAGGCTTTGGTCTAATCTCTCCCCACGCCTGAGCACCTGCCTGTCATGTGACTGCTCATTTGTCCCATCTGGGGAGTGGGGAGGTGAGTGAAGGGTGTCCCAGGTGGGGTTGGACCCATCTCCCCTTAAAGGGCCAGTCACCCTGTGACAGGTACTCAGGCTGCTGGTTCGTTTGTGTGCTGTGGAACACCTGGGGCCTGGGCTGAGGGTCACTCCCAGGTATGGAAATGACTCCCCTCGGAGTATCCCAATGTGGGTTCATTAGTGAGCGTCAGCTAGAATGAACAGCAGATTTCATTATTCAGTCCTTATGACCGACAGGGCACTGAGCCGCCAAAGGAAAACAACATCACACACCTGATGGAAATGGAGAGGCAACGCAGTGCCGAGACCCTCCCGTTTAACTGGGAAGTCAATGGGAGTTTTGCCTGAGTGAGGACTGAATAGGGGTAACCTTGGGATTTTCAGCACTGCAGCTTGGACACCTACCCCGTGATCTGGAAAAGCAGCTCTGCCAGCTGGTAGCAGTAGTAGACTGTTATCCGCTAGGAATGTGGGCAATGAGGGTAGCTACACCTCCCCGGCACCGAGGCCATCCCTCATGGATGCTTGCAGGGTCATTGTTGGCTTGTTACTAGCTGGTTCCGGCCTGCTCCCTTGTGGTCATTAATGAATCTCTGGCATCTCTTGCCACAGAGGGGTGTTCCTGTGGGGCTCTGGGCGATGGACCAACCCCACCGTATATGCAGGGCCGGGGAACCCAGCACAATGATGGACGCCCCAGGGAAGTATCAAGTCAGCAGCCTTTGGTAATGACAGGGCTGCTGCGAATCCCCCACCCCGCCGCTGGTAATGACAGCCCCCCCACCCCCGGCAGGTAACTGCAGCGTCGCGGCCACCAAAATCACCACCTTCCACTGCAGCCCTGCGGGGAAATTGCAGCCCAATGCAAGTGCTCTGACAGTTGATTGCCTCGGGGAGTGATTTCCAGCTAAGGGGACGAGCCAGCAAGGGGGAGTAAAGGTCTTGGGGACGTGATGCTGCCCAGTGTATGAGCACAAGGAGGAGGGGAGGTCAGGGAAGCCCAGTCCTGCACAACTGGGAGCCCGGCTGCAGGGCCACCAAGGACTGAAGAGGAGACGACAGAACTAAACACCTCAATAGGGAGGACAAGGAGCGTCCTCGGAGGTGTCCATCCCCCACCCTGCCCCCTTTTGTCCCGAGGTAGGCAGGGGGCGTGAGATTCACTCCGGTTCCACACACCGGGCTCTGCCCTGTGCTCCCCCCGGGTGCCGGGCAGCAAAGCTTCCTTGGGCTGCGTGCATGTACACGGAGCAGTGCCAGGCTGTCTGCAGCCGAGCCTTTCACTGCTCCCTGAGGAGCTGGGGTGCAGCGGCGTGCCCCACAAGGCACTCGGCCTGGGGCAGACTCGGTGTTTTTTTATGGTGGTTATTTTTCTAATTTCTTTCAAAGAGAGGCGGGTTTCTTTCTGCTGGCGTCTTGCATTAGATATTCCGGTCTTGCCTCTCCTGCGTTCCCTTGAGGACTCTGTGGCTGACGGGAGAACTTGTAGGATCATGACATCAAAGGCACAAAGCAAGCTTTTTAATTGGCCGAGGGAGTGATGTTCATTCAGACCATTGAGCGCGCTTTTCCACTGACACTTATTTAACTCCAAGGCCTCAGACACACTTGGCAGAGAAGTTGTCTGTGTTAAAGATCCCAGCCAGCTCCTTCAGTGGAAAGCAGCGAAAGCTCACAATAGACATCACTGAGACCTCCAGTGAGTTATCCAGCAAAGCCAGACTTGACAGTCTAAAGTTAAAAAACAAGCAGAAAGAAATATACTTTCACGCCTTCTCTTTATGCCCCATAAAGTAGCCCAAAACCAAAACAGAAACACAACCTTCCCACTCCCTGTAGAAGTTTGCCTTTAAGACAGCAGGTTGCCCTATTAGAGATGGCCCCTACACCATGAAACCTGTCCTAAGATATAGCAACTATCATTTCCATTACAGTGAATGCATCCCAGAGGCGGCTGTCACGGCCTAGCTTTGCCAGCCGCCCCCTGGCAGAGCCAGAGCATGTCCCCATTATGCTCGGCACATGGGAACACGCAGCCCCGCACGGAGCAGGGCACAGCACGCCTGGCAAAGGTGGGGGGGATGTAAATGAAACACAGCACGGCAATTACCAGCTCTGGCAGCATTATTGTAAATCATGTCGGATCAGTGAAGCCTCATTAAGTCAGGTGCAGCCAGTCGGCAGCACGGGGGACGCAGCCAGCAATGTGATTGCCGGCTGTTGTGCTGGGTTGCCCCGCCTGCGGCTGTGCTCACGCCATACCCCGGAGCGAGGGCAGAGATATGAGTGCCAAGGCAGGGAAACAACAGGCCAACCACCCTGAACTCTCCTTCCACCCAAACCACAGGCCCAATGCAACACCCAGAGCTCTCCCGCTGCCATCAGTCGGCTAGGGATCGGCATCTGGAATGGAAGGGGGAGCGAAGCCACCCTGGATTTCTGGTTGTGACTAGAGGGGACGGGATGGAATTGATCAAAGGCGGCTCTCCTGTCTCCCCGAGCGGAGCGGGGGTAGCTTGGGACTGGGGTTGTCTAAACTGAAATTGGCAATGCCCCGTAGAGCAGGCTGAGGAACACTGGGAGAGCCAGCTGGTCTTTCCCATCTATAGCGTCTCTGATGCTACGAAACACCTGCCGCTCAAGCAGAAACTGGCTACAGCAGCAGCTGTTTGCAGGGTTTTGCTTCCCTAGACTAACCCCAGGATCCCCCGATGCTGCGTTCCAGTTGATTAATAAACCCTGTTCTGCTTTGAAAAGGCTGCCTGGGCTCATATACTTTGATCCCTGAAGAGGGCAAAAAGTCTCTGGCCTGGACTCTCAGTTGGACTTACTGGGCAGAGCTCATGGTGTGAAGCAGGAGGGCTGGAGCCCAGAGGCTGCTTTGGAGGCAGTGAGGCCACGTGGCCAACTCCGACGGAAGAGCGGGATTCCTCGGGGGGTCTGGCCCACGGCAGGGTTCCTCCAGGGGGCTGTTGAAACGCTGGGGTGTAGCACCGCTCCTCTCGATCTGTGACCCCTGCACGCTGGCTGGCCGATCCCTGCTCGCCAGCAGGGAGAAATGATTCGTCACGTTTGTCTGGTGCGTCTGCAGGGCCCTGGAGGTTCACCCAGCCACGGGAAGGATGGCGATGGTCCTGTTGAAAATTCCAGGGGAAGTGGGCGGGCGTAAGCGGCAAATATCCACCCCACCGCGCCTTGGCTGGGAGGATCCCTCTGACGCAGTGGGGTGAGTTGGGCTCAGAGCCTTTGACAGTGCAATGTTAGTGTCTCTGTAGATTTACTCCCAGGAAGAAGGGAAAACGACGCTTGGCCGGACCCGAGCTGGTATAAATCAGCAGTAAAGTCAGTGGAACCACACTGATTTCCACCCAGGTGAGGATCTGGCTCTGTGTCTCTCTCCATCCTTCCTTGTCATCCTCTCCACTTCCCATTGCCCCGTCTCTGGCCCTGTCCTCCCCATCCTATCTTCCTCTGTCCCTTGCTGCATTGCATGCCATAGAGTAACACGCACGGCACAGCACGCCGGCTCAGACCCCACGTTTCCTCCCTCCGTACGCACGCACAGCCTGTGATCTGTGGTGAGACACCAGCTTAGAGCTGCCAGGGTCAGGCTGGTTGGAATTTCGGGGTTCTTTTCTTTTCGGCCCTAGGGCGTTAAAGCTCGCCTCAGAAAGGATGGGCTCAGCGGGGAAGCAGGGGGAGGAGCTGACTAGTTAAACAGGAACCGTGAAGGGGCGGCTAGAGAAAACCTCATAAATCTGCGGCCTGTCTCGTGCAAAAATCTAATCCCCATCAATGCACTCCGCTCCTCTGGAGCATTTGGTAGCTCTGTGGGCCGTGCGCGCCCGACACGAATCCTTTCAGGGAGGGGAGGGGGGGTTTAGCTCCTGCTAACATAACCCAGGCTCCTTCACGGGCCAGACTCAGATTTCAGCTGCTTCAAGGAAATGGAGCGAGGGGCATTATTTATACGGGGAGACAGTGCGTCCAGGAGCTAGGAGGTTGCACTAGGCATTAGAAGGCCTGGGGTCTATTCTTGGCTTTGCTACTGACTCACTGTATAACCTTAGGGGGCTGGCCGGCGCTCTGTGCCTCAGTTTCCCCATCTGTAACATGGGAAGTTACCCACCTTTCTAAAGTCTTTGAGATCTCTGGCTAATTTATACTCACCCTGCTACTGTTCTGACCTGGTCGCTCCTTGTGTTGGCGCATGTGGCAGCATCAGATTCAGGACGGTTGTGCATTAGGCCAGGAGACTACCCCAGAAGAGGTAGGAGAGCTGACAACCTAAAGAGACAAGCAACACAAGCCAGGAACTGGTAACAGGTGCTGGAAGGCTTCCCTTCTAAGAGACAGGCTTGCACCCCACTTACGGCGGTGGTCATGGGAAGTTATTTCTCTCTGACAATGTGTCTGCGAAAGGAGTCGATGGACCCAGACCCAGTCCTACTCGGCAGGCCAGAATGCTGGCCCCCTTGACTTCAGCGTGGCGGGGATTTCACCCCAGGTCTCTAACACACACACTGGGGCTTGCGTTGAAAGTCTCAGCCGAATGGCCCACAGACATGTAATTCCCACCTCTGGGGCACTGCAGAGGCAGGGCCAGCAGGCATGGGTGGCTGCATCTGCTGGGTGGATAAATAAAGGTGTTATTTCTCCAGCGATGTGAACCTGGCACATTCTAAATTCAGCCGGAAATAAATCCATCTGCTCTCTGGCACGCGTGCTAATCCCTTCCCCTGGCCAGAGGGGTGCAGTAGAGGGTGGCCGTTCTCTTCAGAGCGGTTGTACAAGGGCTGCAGGTCCTTCCCGCCGATTGAGAAGCTGCCCCCCGGGGAATTACCGAGATTGGGATCTTGGCTCTTTCCAGGCGAAGTGGAGACGGCTGCAAATCAATATCCATTTCGCCGCTCAGGAAGAAACAAAGCAGGGCATTCGTTCCAGCCCACTTGCTGCGGGGGCGCGGTCGGATTGCAGAATGATTGACCATCTTCCTCATAGATCACACGGAGAGGAGACCTTTCTCTCGGAAGGGTGCAAATCACTGGAAACAAGACGGATCATTTCACCGGGCAGCGAAATGCAGCCGACTCTGGGGTAGAACGTGGTGAACATGTAACAGCATGACTCCATAGGGGCAGTGAACTCACACCAGGGATAGATACGGCCCCCAGGATGTCTACGAAAAGTGTAGCAATTTGCCACTTGCCACCTACTCGGTGGCGCTACCACAGGCCCAGCAGCTGGGCAAGGATCTGTGCCTTCACTCATGCTCTGCCCAGCTAGGTCTATAGCAATAACCTATCGACCTGGCATCAGAAGCATTAGGTGCCCCTGTTGCTTAGCTACAGTCAGGAGGTGCATGATCAATACATCTTAGTCTAAGAGGCTCATTCTATGTTACCCGGCTAATGCTTCAGGCGCAGAGAAACCAATATTCCTTCCCCTTGGAAAGAGGGTTCCTGTCCAGCTAAAGAGAGCAGCCAAGTGAATAAAATGGAGTGGTGTTTCTTGCAAGTGTTTAAAACATTGCACACGCCTTTTTTGATTTTTACTTTAGAAATACCAAGCCTTGTCTTTGCTGTTCCTCGGGAGGTCTCCTTGGAGGAATGGGGAACTGGAGACTTCATCAGCCCTCAGTTGGAAACGCAGGGGGAGAATGAATCTTTAACAAAGAGAGCTTTCTCCCTAATGGTTCTTGGGCATTTGAGTGAAATAGGAATCACCATAGAACAAAGCCGTCTCTAAAACAATCTAGTATTTCATAATCCCTGCCACAGTTCAACGACTAAGATCTCACTTCCCTACTTCCCTGCAGTATCAGAACCCAGATTCCCCATCGAATCTTCCAGGAAAACTGCAATAGCCTCGTCTTGAATTTCCACTGTAAAATAATTAGAAGAAAACCCCCTCTTGAAAACAAACAAACAAAATATTACAGGCCTTTGTTAGTGTGACGAACTGGGACTGTTCTTAATGTGGTCTTTGAATGCTGAGTGGGGAGCGTTGGCTGGGAAGGCAGGGGAGGTTGGCTAGGATGGTCTGCATTGGGGGATGGGAGACTGGCCTTGAGAGATGCTACCTGAGTATGTAACATGAGAACCCAGGAAGGGGTTAGAGGACAGGTGACACCTTTGCCTGGGAAACTGAACAAAGGCTGTGGGAGGGGTGGCTGAAGGGAGAGTTTCAGGAGCTGGCTGGTGAGATGGCTGGGAGGCAGAGATGGCTCTGACCTCCCAAGGGGGCTGGGGTACCCTGGAACCCCAAGATGGACCTAACTGAGGGGGGTCCTGTTGTCTGTGCCTGCAAGACCTGTCTTGGACTGTGTTCCTGTCGTCTAAATAAACCTTCTGCTTTACTGGCTGGCTGAGAGTCATGGTGAATCGCAGGAAGCCGGGGGTGCAGGGCCCTGAGTCCCCCAATACTCCATGACAGTTAGTCATCAAAAAGAAGCAAAAAGAGCCAATTATTTTTCTTGTAGTGGGTCACTTTTAAGTAGGGTGACCATGTGTCCCATTTTGGCCAGGACAGTCTCCATTTTAAGCCCTGTCGTGGGGGTCCTGGGGCGGTGGGAGTTGTTTGTTTTTGTTTTTTCAAAACAGGGGATTTGTCCCATTTACTCTTGTGCATGGGACGGGGCTCAGGCGAGCAGCGTGTGGGCCTGCCCCGCACGTGGGAGGGGTGTGGCTCAGGTGAGCAGCGCGGGCCAACGCCGCGTGCGGGGGTGGGGTGCTCAGGCCAGCCCCGCCTGGTATCCCATTTTCCTTATGGGAAATATGGTCAGCCTCCCTTTAAGAGTCACTCATTCCAGAGCCATCACAGAAAAAAAATCCTACAACAAGCAGCCCTTGTTTCTGGCCATATTTGGCATAAGGCACCAGGCCTGACGACGGCAGCAGCGGCCCTGCAGGACACGCAGATATATCGGCACATCCCGGACAACTGCAAAGATTCAAACATCAGGCATGAGGCCTCAAAAACCAAGAAAAACATCAAAAATCACAAGCGCTGGCCACATGGCTGTCACTGTCCATCTTGCCGCTGAAGAAGTAGTTTTTTTATCCACGAAAGCTTATGCCCAAATAAATCTGTTAGTCTTTAAGGTGCCACCGGACTCCTCGTTGTTTTTGTGGCTACAGACTAACACAGCTACCCCCGATACTGTCCATTTTGCGGTCTAGGTTCTCATATTGGTGCCCATCACCTTAGTATCTGGGCATCTGTAACAACACTGCCGGGAAGTCCCGCCTTTTGGAGGCCATACCAAAAGACCGGCAGTGCCTGCTGATTGAAACCGAGCAGCAAAACTAAAAGCCATGAATAACGAGCGTGACGGCGTTTCGTTACAAACTCAGCTCTCCGGGCAGGTGGAGCAAAAGTCGAGGTGAGGCTAAATTGCAGCTGGGGGGATTTCTGGTGTCTGCCTGTGTCCGTCAGCAGTAAAGCTACAGGCCTCCAGTCGGTGTGGCCGATTGTCTTGCATGTAGATCCAGGGATTTGGCTCAGCCTGAGATAGGAGACAGCAGCTGCGAAGTTTGCATCCTATTCAGACCTTTCCCAACGTCGGGGGAGATTTTGGGTCAGGCCACTGGAAAAATTGGAGCTGTCCCCAGCTGTTCATTTGCTACTATGTGGTGTGAACTTAAATAGCCAGCAGAGGGGAGATTTTTGGTGTAGCTGCTGGTGAAGGGGCCGGGACAGCTCAGGTCTACAGTGTGAAGCGACGACAGGCTGCACCTAATCTCTCTTTTGCCACCATTCTTGTTACCTGGCTGTGAGCAGGGGTCGGCAGATAATGGGCCAGATTCTCAGCTGGTGTAGGCCCATCTCCCTCTAGTTCTTCCAGTGGGGTTGAGCCAATGTGCAGCACTGAGGACCTGGCCCTATGAGCTCCATTGTCCATCCTGTAGCGTGGCCTTGAGGCCAAAGCATTGGGGTAAACCTCAGGTGAGCTGGGTTCTGGTCCTAGTTCTGCTACTGGGTGAGCTTGGGTAAGTCACTTCCCTGTTCTGTGCCTCAGTTTTCCTATCTGTAAAATGGGGCTCATGATAGTGAGTGCTTTGTGATCTACTGATGCAAAGCACTATAGAGAGGTTGGTATTAATGCAGCTCAAAGCAGTGGCACAACAGGGGGAAGAGATAGCTTAGTGGTTTGAGCATTGGCCTGCTAAACCCAGAGTTGTGAGTTCAATCCTTGAGGGGGCCATTTATAGATCTAAGGCAAAAATCTGTCAGGGACAGTACTTGGTCCTGCTGTGAAAACATGGGACTAGACTCAACTCAATGATCTTTCAAGGTCCCTTCCAGCTCTATGAGATAGGTGTCTCTCCATATTCCATCCAGCCCCATTCATTTCAGAATTACCAAGGAGATACTGATTTCAGTGGGAGTTGGAGTTGTATGGCTAAAAAATCCTTTACTTAACTTCAATAATCACCACTTTAATGGGAGTGAAGCACTTGCAGTAGGAGCAAACAGCTCCCAGAGGGAGCACATGGTTAGCAGCAAGTGGTGTGACTAACGAATGGACTGCACAAAATATATCTACGGCAAACCACTCCACCCACCACTGAAATGCAGCCAGCGCTGAGGCGGAATGGGGAAGTTCTCTAACAGCTGACAGCAATGCTACATGCCAGTTTAGGACAGGAGGCGATGAGCCAGCTGGAACTGTAGGGGCGATTCAGCCGGCTGAATATAATACCAAATACAGAGCCGGTGGGCAAATTCCAGGTTAATACGCCAGCGCTTCCTACAAGCACTCTGGGTTCTTTACTGACACGGCCGGCTCCAGGCACCAGCTTACCAAGCAGGTGCTTGGGGCGGCCACTTCGGAGAGGGGCGGCACGTCCAGCTGTTCGGCGACAATTCGGTGGTCGGTCCCTCACTCCTGCTCGGAGTGAAGGACCTTCCACCGAATTGCCGCCGCAGATCACGATCACGGCTTTTTTTTTTTTGGCTGCTTGGGGCGGCCAAAACCCTGGAGCCGGCCCTGTTTACTGATCCCAAGTGGTCGGGACCTCGGTTTTCTGCCTTAACTGAAGACACCCTCTAGCACTGCGGTACTGACTCAGCAATGCCGCAGAGGAGAACGCACCAGCTGCAGCACCTCCGTCGATCCTGGAGGTCTCCCACTCAAGCCGTGGCCGTTTCTGCTCTCATATTGAATTTAGCCAGATGATCTCCACTGATTTCAACAGAGGGACTCCCTGCTCGTCCTGCTTTGAGAAGAGGGAGACTCAGGCTCTCTGTATCCCTGGCCGGCCACAAACCTTCGCCTGCAAGCGAGATGCTACACGCTAATCCCGCCTGAGCCGGTGCCATCCCCAGAAATGAGCCTCCCGCGGTGCTGATTCACCTGGAGCTGCGGGATGCCACACTTGTGATAAGCCCGTAGCTTATACGACGCTACCGCGGCCACTTGGAAGCTGCCTGGACTTTATCGCCAGGCTTATATATTTCTGCTGCCTGCTGCCAGCGGTCTCTCGAATGTTAGCTCCATGGTTAACAGGACATCAAAGAGCCTCTATAAGCCTTTGCATTGTACCTTTCCTCTAATCTGTTCCAAACCTTTGCATTGTATCCTTTGCTCTGATCTGTTCCATTGTCGAGGGATGCCAGGGAATCTTCCCCAATAGAACAGCTTCCCTCCTATCCCAGCATCTGCACCCGTCTACTTGCCTATGAAACTTTCAACTAGGCGGGGGCCACCAGAGACACAGAGCCCACAGGCTCATTCTCAAGGGGGGGACTGTTTGTTTTTTCTTACCAGGGGCGAGATTTGATGTTCTGAGAGCAGCAAAGAAAATGAACACGGCTTCATGTTTATACAGCGCCGGGCTCCCAAACGGCTTTGCAAAGTATCCTCCAGACTGTACTTACAGGCAGGGCCGGTACAAGGAAGTTTCGCGCCCTAGGCGAAACTTCCACCTTGCGCCCCCCTGCCCCCAGCCCTGCGGCAGCTCCCTGCCCCCGCCTCGAGGCGCCCCCACCGTGGCAGCTCCCTCCCCAGCTCACCTCTGCTCTGCCTCATCCCCGAGCACGCCGCCCCCCACTCTAATTCTCCTCCCCTCCCAGACTTGCGGCGCCAAACAGCTGATTGGCGCCGCAAGCCTGGGAGGCGGGAGAAGTGGAGTGGCCACTGCGCTGGGAGAGGGAGTCTGAGCTGCACGTGTCAGCGTGCCACCGGCAGCCCAGCCCAGGAACGCTGTAAAAAAAATTGGGGGGCACTGCTTTTTGGCGCCCCCAAATCTTGGCACCCTAGGCAACCGCCTAGTTTGCCTTAATGGTAGCACCAGCCCTGCTTACAGGCTGTGATCCGCCCAACACTGAAAGGCAGCCACCTCTGGGCAGAACGCAACACTGTGACACAGCAGTGTTATACACTGTTTAATAAAGAGTTTGTACAGTGCATGGCTCAGGGAGGCCCTGATTGAAGCCCTTGGGTACTACGCTAATAAAAATAATCATACAGAATAGGAAGTTAGTAACTATCTGATCTCATTGGATCTGTAGGGGGGAATAGGGAAGGAGAGCTGGAATTTGGGGTTAGCTGGCTTCTCAAGAGTTCTGAGGGATGATCATTGCAACGAGACAGACAGATACACATCTAAAGACTTCATGTTTTGGTCCCATTTGAGATGGTAACACCAGGACCACAGCATCCCTACCGCTGTGCTGGAGCGTTAAATCAGGACTGATGCCGATAGAAACAGCACCGCATATGGAGTCACTAACACCTGGCTTTCCCCTAGCGGTCAGATCAGCTCAGCCCGGCAATGCTGTATTCCTCAGCCGTTAAAAAGACAAACCAGCTGGAGGAATTGACCATAGACCCAACAGCAAGAGCAGCAGAATACTGGACTAAATCCGACCGTCAGGCGATCACAAGGAAATTAAAACACCGTGAAACATGGAAGCTATTTCCAAGCCACGTGACGTCGACAGCCCAATTTCTTTTATAAAGAGCAGCCTCCATTTGCTGTGCCAATTGAGGGGTTTGCAGCTGGAAAATTGCAGGAGCAGAAAGGGAAGGCAGGACCAGACAGAGCTGAAAAGCCAGTGTCAATGTGGTGTGACACGTTCATGGGGACCTTGTGACCTTGCCAACACCAAGGGCTGAAACATCATGAGCTCGGCCTCCCCAGAATCGTGACATTGACTTAAAAAGCAATAGGTTTTTTAAAGTAATACATTTGGGGTTCTGTTTATTTGCCTTCTGGTGTTGAGCCCGTAGGGGGCCAGAAACTTACTTAAAAAAAAATCCCCATAAATCAAATGACTCCAGGAGCTGGGGCATTCGGTAAAACACCAAATATCATCAGATTTATAATAAAATTGCAGGAGTTGGCCAGGCTAATCAGGAGAAAGCTGAAAGCCACAGTATATGAGACCTGGACCAGTCGTGACATATACAATCAAGGAAGTGAAATGTATATGTAGGCCTGGCCCTTTAATAAGCAGATAGGGACCTGCGGCATAGAGTTCTGAGGCGCCAACCTGCTGAGGGAAGGGGAGGTTGGTTCCGGCTGAGGCCCTCCTCTAGTAATAAGGAAGCTGAGCCCTGTAACCCCACCCCCTTTGGGAGGAGTCAGGTAATGCCACACCCCTCTGGGGGAGGAGTCAGGTACTGAGAACACTCCCACCCACATGGAAGCACAGCCACGCCCTTTGCTCTCCCATAAGGTCCCAGGTGGGGCAGCTGGGCCTAGCCAGGTGAGAGCAGGTAGCCACGGTACGTGCATGACTCCTTTACCGGGTGATGAATAATAAAGGCTGCCTGAGTGAGCCTGGAACAGCCAGGTCTGGATTCCAAGGACCCTGCCTCAATCAACCCTGACTACCCTCCAGGGAGATGGGCGGGATGGGGAGTGGCCATGGCAACGCGTTTGGATGGAGGGGCTCAGGCAATGAAGAGCAGGGGTTTGTCGATCTGTGTAGGGAATTCAGGCCTGGAATAGCAGGGGATGCTGCAGATGAGGACTGCCGTTAATTGGCAGGGGTAGGTAGCCGGAGTTTCCGCAGGTCCTTACCACATTCTCTGAGGCTCCAGCCAGCACTATTCCTCTCTCACATTCGTGCAAAATCCTGAGCGGAATAAGCCACTCCTGGGTTATTTTTTGTACCCTGCTGGCATCTGAAGAGCCCACTTGAGATCAGGACTCCATTGTGCTAGGCATCATACGTACACACACCAGGAGGCAGTCCCTGCCTCAAAGCCCTGGCTATCTAAAGAGACAAGAAGTAGTAGTGTTGCCGTTTTACAAATGGTGAACCAAGAGTAAATGACTTGCGCCGGTCACATGACGGAGTTTGTGACAGAACCAGGGATCTGAACCCAGATCTGCTGACTCCCTATCGAGCATTTCGAGACAGACGCTGATTTTCTCGGACACATCCACAAGCCACCTAGAGATGGAGGTTTAGTCGCGGGAAGAAAACACACAAACCCCAGCTCCCGAGCCCGACACTATATATTTAAATCAAAATTCAACCTCCTGCCCTTGGCATCCGCACTGGAAAAATAATGGGTTGCAGAAAGTTATCCAAGAGGGCTAATTCCAGAGGGAAATAAGACACTAATCACTTGTTGAAATCTAAATTGACCCCTGCTAAGGGGCTTTGCTCAGCTGTTTCCTGGGAGCTGATGAAACAGAATCACTGGGGAGACAGTGATGCTCAGAGCCATTAAAATTCCACAGCCTGGGAAATCAGGAAAACATTTGCTGAGGCCCTGGACAGATGATTGAACAGGACGGAAGGTGTTCGAGCCTCTGCCTGGCAATGGAAATTCGCTCTTTCCAAAGGATGTGTTGGAAAATGGGAAATTTCTTTTGCTAACTTCAATACTTTGTATCCCTGTGGGTCAGATTTGTACCTGGTGGATGCAAACCTGGGTGTGAAATGATTGAGGAGGAGGAGTATTACGGTAATCCTTAGGCAATGCATCTGAGATCATGGCCCCTATGTGTCAGGTGCTGTACAAACGCATGATAAGCGTGGTTCTCAACCTGCAGCCCATGGGCTGCTTGCGGCCCAATCAGCACACATGTGCGGGCCATGTGACATCTTCAGGCTCATGCAAGTAGTATATATATTGTATGGATGCAGCCCACATAACATAACACACAGAGAGCTGCATCTCCAGCCCACAATGATAAATAGGTTGAGAACCATTGGTCTAAACTGACCAGGATAGGCATGGATTAGCATTCCCCCTTGAACCGAAAGTCCCAGATTGTCAAAGATATTTAAGCTCCTAACTCCCATTGGGAGCCTAAATACCTTTGACAATCTGGGCCTAGATGACTTGTCCAAGGTCAAACAGAGAGTCGGTGTCAGAGCTAAGAACCCACATCACTGGAGTCCCAACCCGCAGAGCATGCTTCCAGCCGCGGATAGCTATCAGCTTTTGCTCCAGAGAGCGCAATGTCATTGCTCTTTTAGACAGCAGTAAGCGCCCTGGGGAGGGATCCATCTTTTTGTTGTGCATCTGCACAGCGCCTGGTCTGTGCCTGGGGCTCCCAGGCCCTACAGAAATACACATAAATCATAATAATAGGCCCGATCCCACTCTTGAACTCAATGGAATTGCAATCGCAGAGAAGGGGTGGAATCAAATTAAACTCAAGGGCCCATCAACGAGCGTTTGCTTAACAGAAGTGGCCAGCTAGTAAAAGTGGAGCAGACATGTGCTCCGAGTGATTGGAAAGAAAAGCCCCGTAAATCTTTAATAACAATTACTGGATGCCGAAATTATCCACTTTTTGCAAAAGCTCATTAACTGGGCTCCCGGGTTCACTCTTTGATCATACACAGAAACCATCTGAAATTACAGTCTCGTCTTTATTACAGCTGTGAAAGTGAACAGAAGCTGGGAATGGGTAACAGGGGATGGATCACTTGATGATTTACCTGTTCTGTTCACTCCCTCTGGGGCACCTGACATTGGCCACTGTCAGAAGACAGGACGCTGGGCTAGATGGACCTTTGGTCTGACCCAGTCTGGCCATTCTTATGAACAGGTCAGAGTCTCCGCTGGTATAAAAGGGCAAACTGAGGAGCCAGCCCAAAGGTTTCCCAATGCAGTAAGTTCTTCCATTCGGATTTGTTTGTTTGAATAACCCAAGAATAAGGATCTCAGCATTTCAGCCCCAGTAACTCTCATTTCATTAACAATGCATCTGTATTCGTGGCTCCAGTGCAAATATTGCCCGCACGCCTGAACCTTCCATCCTTGCTCCGGGGATTGATACTTTATGAAATATACAAGGGGATGAGTCATGTGAAAACTCTTCCACTTCATTCTCATTCATTTCTGAGGTTGAATGAACCTGCAGCTTTCTACCTCAGGTGAGCATCTCGCTGCGGGGAGTAATTTAGATATTTACACCATACTCATGGCTGTAGCATCTGCCTGCCTGCCTTGATTTCACTACCACCTGGCCCACTGCTGGAAAGAGGTGACTGTTACAGAGGGGGGTTCCCTTTCATCTGGCTGCTGGTCCCCTTACCGAAGTGGGCTTGGAATACAGGTAATTTACCAGTGAGAAGTAGTCAGGGCACAGCAGTTTATGCACTCAGTTATTTAGGTGATAAATGCTGTATAAAAGGGCCTGAACGAACCCCAACAGATCCAAGGAGTCCGGAACTTTGGTGGTATTTGAAATCACATTTTGCAAATGGTCTGTATCTTTACAGTGGCAAGTTAGGGCAGTCTTTGGGCTGCTCCAATTTGCACTGTGGGCATCTTGGCAGGGGGTTAGACTAGATGACCCTTGCCGTCCCTTCTAACAGGATAGTGTCTCCACCTTGATACTTGCAATGAGGTTATGTGCACGCCTCCCCTCCACCGCAATGGAGATTCACGCACCGTTAACGCTTCCGGGGCTGATCCAACAGCTATCGAGGTCAATGGAAAGACTCCCCTTGACTTCAATGGGCCTCGAGGAAAGATGAGTTACAGCGCAATAAAGGAGATCCGGGCGCCCTAACTCACTCCCCGTCCACACTGGCATGGCACATAGAGCGCTCTGACTCCAGGGCTAGAGTGCTCCTGGTACTCCACCTTGGCAAGTGGAATAACGTTTACTGTGCCTTGGCTACAACGCCCGGGTGTCAGTGTGGACGAGGTGTTGCATTACTGGGCTCTGATCAGCCTCCGGAAATGTCCCATAATCGCCTTAAGTCAAGTGGCCACTCTTGTCATTGCTTTGGATATGCCCTTTGAAAGCTCCATTTCTGACAGCCGGCTGCTTATCTGCTCCGAGACAAAGCAAACATTACTGTGGAATGCTGTGTGTGAGAGAGAGAGGCGGCGGAGGGGGGGGTCTGCTGCTGTCTGAACTTACAAGACAGCATGCTGACATGCTCTCAGCCCCCCCCCCAAACCCACTCTCTCCCCCCACATAAACATAACACATTCCCCGTCACACTCCACCCCACCCCCACCCCCATTTGAAAAGCACGTTGCAGTCACTTGCATGCTGGGATAACTGCCCATAATGCACCACTCCCAATGCCGCTGCAAGTGCCGCAAATGTGGCTATGCCAGTGCGCTGTCAGCTGTCAGTGTGGACAACAGACTGCAGCGCTTTCCCTACCGCGCTCTCCGAAGGCGGGTTTCACTCACAGCGCTCTACATCTGCAAGTGTAGCCATGCCCTGACTCTCACATCACTCATGCTGGGGAAAGTCACTGAAGTCGAGGTAGTTACGCTGGCGTATGTGAGACCAGAATCAGGCCAAAGGCCTCACTCCCTGCACCTCTGGCCCTAGCCCTCAGGGAGATGTAACTATTCATGGCTCTGCTGGGCGGGATCATGAGCCCAGCATGGCTAAGGATCATTCTCCTGTTCCTACTTCACCTGCTGGGAGAGGGGAGAGGGATTTCTTGATTGAAGAAGGGGGAAGCGGTGCCAGCCATAAGTTGGCCGCGACGTGGTGCAGCTGGCTGATGGACCTGGCTCGGAGTCAACATAAGTGGGAAGCATCTTCTCCGGCGCCCGCCGCGCTCTCTCCGGCTCCACGCTGCTTCAGAGGAACAAAGCAGCCGTGAATTGCTCCTCCGCTCTCGGAGCCGCATGCCCCAGGCCAGCTGCCTGGATGTACAACGCCCACCAGCGTGGGCTTGAGATGCTCAACTTCCCGCTGAGATCTGGCAGGAATGGGGCGAGAGGGGTGAAAGGAAATAGCAGCAAATAGGCCTGTCCCGTGGGCAGCACCAGAGGATCACCAAGCGCACTGCAAATGAGCGACACCCTGGGTCTCCTCAGAGAGGTGGGTACGAATGTCCCCCTTTCACAAGTGGGGAAACTGAGGCACAGAGGCCAAGCCAGGAAGAGAGCCCAGGCTCCCTGGCTCTCATTACTACTCTTTGTATTATTGTAGGGCCTAGAGGCCCCAGCCAGGAGCGGCGTTCTAGATGCTATCCATACTGATAGCTCTTTGGCGACAGGGGCTGTCTTTTGCTTGTGGCCTAAACAGCTTCAGGGTGGAAGGAGCCGTGGCTGGGACAAGTGGCAGAGGCAGGATTAGAACCCAGCCCCCTTGCTTCCCTGCTCTCATGTGCTTGCCTCCCGCTGTGTCCTGGGAGCTTTGCCCAAGCGGCTCAGTTTGTAGGTCCTCACAAAAAACAAACCACACGCTGCATCGTGCCGCCCAGCGCCATCTGTGCGCGCCTTCCTTCCGGCGCTGGAATCCGAGTGCCGGGCACAAAGCAGTGGGCTTTTCTCCCTTGTAGAGCTCACGGCGGCGCAGGCCAGGCGGTAGGGGCTTTCCGAGTGCAGAGCGCCTCATCTGCCATCACGTTACCCTCGGGGCAGTCAGTCATTCCACCCCCAGTCCATGGTAGACTTTCACATGCACTTGGCCAGGGTCTGCCCCGGCATTGGCTGATTTACAAAGTTGCTGGATCTGGGCACCTGAGAATTGCCCCTCCTCAGCTGGCATAGAGCTGCCATATCCCCTCACGTACCACTTTTCCTCTCAGCCCAAGGCACAGGGAGACATGGCCCGGGGGAGACAGGGCTCTCGTCAGCCAGGCATAAAGCAGAGGAGCCATAAGGGGGAAGCTATGACACAGAAGTGAAGGAATGTGGCGAGGGCATAAACTGAAGAGCTCCGTTCATCGCTCATCTGACTTTCCGTTGCCAAGAGGCGAGCTCAGTGGGCACTGATTGGCTCCCGTGCTGATGATGGAACTAAAATGGCCCTCAGGCCCAAGCCGGGGGAAGTCACACCCCATGGCACGTGCCATGCTTGTCCCATGGCTAAGCAACACTTTGTACATAGATCATGCGTCCGATGTGAAGCTCCCAAAGCTCCCTGTACTGCAAAAGTCCTTCTCTCTGGTCACGCACTCCCAAGGGTTAATCGCCCCCTGAAACCGTCTCTCTCGGACTCTTCAGCACACCTGGTCCCCGTCAATTCCCCTTCATTTTACTGCTCCCCAGTCACTTACTGCAGGAAGCGCCGTCCACGGGGTGCAGTATCCCACCGCTACCACCAGGTGTCACGGAGTGTGGGGGAAACCAGGCCCTGCACCCCCGGCCTCCTGCGATTCACCATGACTCTCAGCCAGCCAGTAAAACAGAACGTTTATTTAGACGACAGGAACACAGTCCAAGACAGGTCTTGCCGGCACAGACAACAGGCCCCCTTTAGTTAGGTCCATCTGGGGGCCCCAGGGAGGCCACAGCCCGGTTGGGAAGCCCAAGCCCCATCGGAGCACCCCTCTCCATTTCCCAGCCAGCTCCAAACTGAAACTCCCTCCAGCCGTCTCCTTTCTCCTCTTTCCCCAGCTCCTCCCCCAGCCTTTGTGTCCTTTGTCCAGTTTCCTGGGCAGAGGTGTCACCTGGCCTCCAACCCCCCTCCTGGGTTCTCATGTTACATGCTCAGGTATCCTCCCTTCCCCAATGCAGACAGTTCCAGCAAAACTCCCCTGCAATCTTCCTAGGTTAATACTCCCCCCTCAGTATTCAAATAACACATCAAGAACATTCCCACTTCGTCACACAGGGGTATAACGGTAAGTATTAAACACAACAGCAAGTGCTTTGGAAGCAATATCAACATCGCCCGCCCCCCCACTCCATTAATCTCCCCTGGCAGGCAGAGGCAGGGCTCAGCAAGTGGGCCCCTGACTGCAGCTCAGATCTGGGTGCCCCACTTTCCCCTCTTGTTTTAGCACCACAGTGAGGGGACAGGGTTCCCCCAAATATCAATCCAGACCCAACGGAATGAAATACAGGCACATGACTGTCACTGCCCCCAGGAGGCCACTGAGAGGCCAGCCACAGGCGAGATTCAGAAAGGGACGGGACATTGACATGGATGAAAATATCCAGAGGGACCATCATTAATGACCACAACAATTTGGGCAGGGATATTAAACCTCGTGCTTCGGGGCATAAGCTGATCTCTAGCTATTGGAGACAAGGCCAAGACCAGCATGGGGGTAGATAACCCCACATCTGCCACTGCGGGATTCCAACACCTTCGGCTGGCGCTTCTAGGACAGGACTAAGTGGACCTTGGGTCTGATCTAGATCAGCGGCTCTCAACCTTTCCAGACGACTGTACCCCTTTCAGGAGCCTGATTTGCCTTGCGTACCCCAAGTTTCACCTCACTTCAAAGCGACTTGCCTACAAAATCCGACATCAAAACACATATAATTATAAAATAAATCCATTGGCGTATTAACGTTGTACTTACATTGCCGTGTATTGTACCCAGAGCAGCAGACACAAGTCATTGTCTGACATTTTAGTTTGTACTGACGTCGCTGGTGCTTTTTATGTAACACTAGGCAAATAGCGAGATGAGTTGATGTACCCCCTGGAAGACCTCTGTGAACCCCAGGGATACATGTACCCCTGGCTGAGAACCACTGATGTTGCCTGTCAATTCCAAGCTAGCTTGAGGCAAAAAAACCAGCAAGGGGTGGGGTTGGAGGGGAACTCTCCATGGTGCTGAACGCCGTACAGGAAAATCATGCCTTGTTTTACCAAACAGAAAGGAAGTGGATGTAAGCGGTGCCTTGCCCTCACAGCGTATGTCTGCACCACACAGCAACCTAGGTGCTAACTCAGGTTTGAGCTCCCACTTCCGTCCGCACACAAATCTGTCTGACTCGGGCCTTAGAACCCTGCTTAGAGGGTGGGGCAGAGGCTAAGTCTTGCTGTGGATCCAAGCCTTGTCATTTTGCAGTGTGGACGCAGCTCAAGCCACAGACCTGGGTCAGAAGCTCTGCGTAGCGCAGCGTGGACATGTTAGCATGGCCAAGAGACCCAGGCCCAGCACTGTAAACCCAGGTTTACAACGCAGTTTGGAGGCTCAAGCTGCGGACTTGCAAATACCAAGTCAACAAGCCCAAGTGTCATAGACATGGGTTTAGAGTGCAGTGAAGATGCCCTCTGCAAAGGAAAGGGAGACCAGGCAGGACAGCTGTCAGCGAGCGGGTGAGGGAAGTGTTTTGAGAGTAATACGTGCTGTTCTGTAGGGAGTGAATTCCCAGGAACATCTAGAGCCAACGCCCACACTGATTTATCTCCTGAGCTCCAGCAGCTGGCTTCTCCCTTGGGATCCTAACAGCCAGGCTGTGGTTCCCATGTAACAGCTGTGCAGTGGCCTGGAGGAGACATGCTGTAGGTTAAGTACACAGAGGGAGCCCCCTGACTTTAGCTCCTTAGCCCTGCCACAGATTCCTTGGGTGACCATGGGCAAGTCACTTCAACTCTCCGTGCCTCAGTTTCCCCCCTGTAAAACATCAGCAATAATCCTTCCTTCCTCTGCTTTGTCTATCTAGATTGTAAGCTCCCTGCGGCTCTCACTGTGTGTACGTCCTGCACCCAGCACACGGCAGTGCTCACCTCGGCTGGGGCCATCAGGTGCTACAGTAAAATCAAGAGTGTTGATTTTCCTGCTGAGAAATGACACTTGTCTATGAAGAATCAGTCTCTAGAGCGCTTCCCCGTGCTTGGCATGAAACCAAGTCGTCAGCTAAGCAGAATTCAAGGAAGCAGATGGAAGAGACGTTCCTAGCCTGGGGGAGCTGGTCACACGCTCGATGTGTCAGTACAAGCTGCCAATGGCCAGAGACCAAGTTGCAACCCATGTGGCCTTTGTGCCACTGTGACCCGGGCACATGTCGTGCCAGCAGCCATGCAGATCTGCACTGAACATGCCCAGGCCGGGCAGACGGTTGCTTTTGGCAGCAGGGGATACTGTAAGATTAACATCACGGCAGTATCTCCGGCTGCTTAATGAAAAGATAAAAATAATCAATTGGTCCATCTGCCCGGCTGGAGACTCCCTCCTCTAGGGAGAGATGCAGGAAAGATTCCAGAGCAGGATCACAGGCATCCACATGGCCATCTGTGACATTCGTATGGCTCCAGACGGGATGAGGGGCGGGGGGAAGAGACAGCCCGAGTAGATTAAACAGCACTGATCCACATGGGTTTAGGGCAGAGAGGTTTTTTCTCTGCCTGATTCAATCATTCTCTCCTGCCCTTACGATACATGGCGCTTCCCCACAGCCTGAAGCCCTCGCGCACTGATCTGTGATAGGCTGGTGCAAGTCAGGAACAAGGAGGGATCGCCTTGGCGTCAGGGAAAGGAGAATCAAGCCCCTAATTCATTTGCACCTTAGAACAAGGCATGAAACAGAAAGCTTGGGGAGCCCCCTGGAGGTGAGAGCTAGAACAGCTCTGCTGGGCTCCAGTGGGTCCAGCCCCAGCCGCCAGTGCACCCGGCTGGATATTTTAGGCATGGTAGTTCAGAGTCCCAGGAGATGGGTTCTCCCGTCTCTGTTGGGAGATGCGTCCACAGATCGCGGTAGCAATGGCTTGACTGTCTCGGCTTGCCTCTTGCTGGCTGGGGAGTTTAACCAAAAACTGGAGTCCAGCTGAAACCCCCCCAAACTTCTCCCAGTCTCTCCCCTAGGCCAGGCCCCTGCCTCGGGGGGGTGTCCATGTGCGGTACTTAGCCCCATCTCTGTAGTGCGTATTTATCCTCACATGCCCCCGAGTCAGGGCAGGGCTGTTATCTGCATTGTACAGGTGGGGAACTGTGGCACAGAGAGGCCAAGTGACTGGGCCAAGGTCACACAGGGAGTCTGTGGCAGAGCAGGGAACTGAACCGAGTCTCCGGGTCAGTCTTTGCCCTTCACAGGGGGATAGCAGCAGCGCCCCCTGCTGGTCCCTCAGAGTCCAGTGGGTGCTCACACCCTCCCTATCCCCAGAGCGCCAGCTTTTGAGCCCTACACAATGAAACGGGCATCAGGCGCCACCATGCATGCTCCCTGTTTCTCTTCCCCCAAGCCCACCTCCTCCGCTCGACCCGCTCCATGGACAAGTCCCCTGTTGGCTTTGAATTGTCTGGCTCTCTAGTCAAAACAACGCCCCCTCCTCGGGGCACCTTCTCCAGCCATCTGCCTGTCTTTTCAGACCTCTGCCTGGGATCTCTCTCTCTCTTTCTCTCTGCTTCTTCCAGAACACCTAAGCCCAGTGTCTTCCCATTGTGAGGGAAGGGAGTTGCTTATATCTCAATGCTCCTTCCCAGCATTCCTTGCTGTGCCAGCCTATGACTCCCATCCCCCTTGGAACTACAATTCCCAGAATCCCCTTTTCTGGGCTGAACTGACACTCATATTGAACCGGCATTCCATTGTAATCCTTTGCTGAATCCCACTAAGCTCCTCACCTCAGTGATATACAGTAGCAGTGAGTTCCACAGGTAAAGCAGGTTACATAAAACAGAAGTTCCTTTTATCAGTATTAAATTTGCAGCTTTTAAACTCCACTGGAGGTCTCTGTGCAGGTTCTTGTGTTATGAAAGAGTAAGTAAAAATACCCAAGCCCAACTGATCTTTTCTATGTCAGTCATCACTTAAGAACATAGGAATGACCATACTGAGTCAGACCAATGGTCCATCTAGCCCAGTATCCTGTCATCTGACAGTGACCGGTGCCAGATGCTTCAGAGGGAATGAACAGACCAGGTAATCATCAAGTGATGCAGGCTTAAGGACACCCAGAGCATGGGACTGCGTCCCTGCCCATCCCCACTAATAGCCATTGATGGACCTATCCTCCACGAACTTATCTAGTTCTTTTTTTAGTCTAATTATACTTTTGGCCTTCACAACATCCCCTGGCAGTGAGTTCCACAGACTGACTGTGCTGTGTGAAGAAATACATCCTTATGTTTGTTTTAAACCGGCTGCCTATTCATTTCATTGAGTGACCCCTGGTTCTTGTGTTATGTGAAGAGGTAAACAACACTTCCTTATACACTGTTTCCAACCCATTCATGGTTTTATAGACCTCAATCATATCCCCCCTTAGTCGTCTCTTTTCCAAACTGAACAGTCCCAGTCTTATTAATCTCTCCTCATATGGAAGCTGTTCCATACTCCTAATCCTTTTTGTTATCCTTCTCTGTACCTTTTCCAATTCCAATATATCTTTTTTGAGATGGGGCGACCACATCTGCACACAGTATTCAAGGTGTGGGTGTACCATGGATTTATATAGTGGCAATATGATATTTTCTGTCTTCTTATCTATCCCTTTCCTAGTGCTTCCAAATATCCTGTTTGCTTTTTTGACTGCTGGGGCACATTGAGCAGATGTTTTCCGAGAACTATCCACAATGACTCCAAGAGCTTTCTTGAGAGGTAACAGCTAATGTAGACCCCATCATTTATAAACAGCTGTGTTAAAACAAAATGGGCCAAATCCATCTCTAGTGCCATGCCCACTGGCCCCAGTGGAATAACCCCAGACCTGAATTTTGCTGGGTTTTTTAATGTAAATTCCCCTCTTGCGAGTTATCCATGAACTATAAATTAGATATGCAAGTCAGCCAGCTGGGCTATGTTCTTCCAGAGATACTTATGCAAGTCATTATAGCATTAGTGATAGCACAAATAATTTAAACTCTAATTACATCGGGTGCCTGTGTCCAGAGACAACTCAGGAACAAATGCATCAAACCAAGGGGAGAAACAAGCCATGAATGAAATTATATAGATAAGGAATATCCCCAAGGAAGAGCCACAAACCATCTTTGAGGGTGAGAGGAATAATGGGGGAAAAGCACTTTAGGATAAGAGACACCTCTAGTGCCACAGGTCTGGGAGATGGCTCTGGATAAACCCAGTGGAACTCCTAGAAGTAGATACACCTCTACCTGGATATAACGCTGTCCTCGGGAGCCAAAAAATCGTACCGCATTATAGGTGAAACCGCGTTATATCAAACTTGCTTTGATCCACCGGAGTGCGCAGCCCCGCCCCCCCGGAGCACTGCTTTACCGCGTTAGATCCGAATTCGTGTTACATCGGGTCACGTTATATCGAGGTAGAGGTGTACATGAGCTTTCAGATGCAAGGCTAAGTGACTACTGCTGCCCCCGGTAGAATAGGGCTCTGCAAAGAATGGATTTTTTGGTTCACTAGCAGCAAATAATAAATAATGATCATTCCAAGAAGTTGTGGGGGGGAAATGTTTGGGGTCATCTTGAAAACAAACAATTTGGAAATGTTTTGCAACCTCCAAAAGTCGGAAAAGTTCATTTCAGGCCCAACGAAACAGTTGGCTCGGCCCAAAATAAAACTTGGCTTTGATTTGTAGCATTTTGTAACGGTTCCAAATTGATTTTTTCATGAGGTTTCCTTCAGTTTCAACACCAAAAGTTATGCCCTCCAAGGTTAAAAAAAAAAAATCAAGATATTTTCTTTAGGAAGTGGCAATTGCTTTGAATTTTTCAGCAGTTTTTCCTCCTCCCCCCGTTGAAACAATCTGGCAAAACCGACGCTGATTTGCAAAATGCTTTGGGGTCACCGAAGCTGCATTTGGTGCCAAAAAAAGGTCAGGTGCAAAGTTTCACCCAGCTCTACCCAAGCAGTATAGTGTGGGGGAGAATGTCATGGGGGCAAGGCTATGGGGCTTGGATTTAGGGATAACTAAGTCCACTATAGGCTTCTTATATGACTGCCTGCAATCTACCCTGGGTTTCAATTCCCCATCTGGAAAAAGGGGAGAAGACATCCCTGCCTCCTGGGGGTGTCATGGGAATAAGCCCCTCAATGACTGAGCGGCTCAGGCACTGTGATGCTTAGGGCTAGGGGAGGCTAAGATTAGGGCACTGGTTGATTAGGACTACAGTTTCTTTGTCATGCAGTTTATCAGGTCAGATACATACTGTGATTCAGTGAAATTCCTGCCCACCCCTTGCATTCAATTTTGCACTTAAAAAGATATGAGCCTATCAGATTCCAAGACTAGTAGGGACCATTGTGATCATCTCGTCTGGACAGGCCAGAGACCTGCCCCAGAACAATTCCCAGAGCAGAGCTTTTAGGAGACCACCCGGCCCCTTCCCTTCTGAAGCCTGGCACTACCGGACAGCACCCCTCAGATACAGACATACTTGCTCAGCCAATTCCTCCCTGTATCCGTGCACACACGGCTCAGACCTGGCCCCGATCTAGCAAATCACCTGAGTGTGGGCTTCAATTGAAGCATGCAGCTAATCCCACACTCTTGTCATGCGACTCGTCTGAGAGTGAAACATTGTTCCCTTCGCTGCGGTATCTCTCCCGTCCCGATGCGACGGCCTCTGACAAGATAGACTCTCCGGGACTTCGTCAATGGCTGTTTGGCTGGCAGAGCATTCATTGCCTTTTGTCGCAAGAGCTCCATAGACTGCACCCGGCAGCAGTTCTCCTCGCTGATCGATAGACTCAGTGAAACGCATTGTGTGTGTGGCGAGGGCGTGGGGACACAGGCGGGCTCCTCGCCATCACTAGATTGATTGCTGCTTCCCCAGTGACTGAAGGGAAATCTTCCACAGAGCTGGGGTTTGTTGTCTCTGACATTAGCGCTTACTCTGCTAGGGGGGTTATTACAGTAGGTGGGCAGACATAATCCCATCTCTCTGGAGATCTCAAAGCATTTTACAAAGGCACATTATGCACATATTACAGATGGGGAAACTGAGGCACGGAGCAGTTAAAGGCCCTGATCCTCAAAGATATTTAAGCACTTAAGTGCTTTTGAGGCCCTAGTGCTAAAAGACTTGTTCAAGGGGACCCAGCAGCCCGGGGGCAGGGCAGGGAATTCCCAGCTCTAGCCACTAGCCCACATTACCACTCAGTTCAGGCCATGAAAGTGAAGCATCCCGGGGAACCGAGAAAGCGGGATTCCACTCCTTAGAACTTCACCCTCCTTTTCACTCAAGATTGACAGCCCTGGAGTCCAAGGGCCAGCTGCCCAAGCTCCATTGACGTCCACGGATCTATGCTGATTTAGACCAGCTGGTCTCCTAGCTCTCCACTGGCCCCCAGAACTGGCCTGGGGCAGTGCAAACTTCCCCCGTGCTGTCCTGCCTCTAAGGGAAGGAGAGCGCTCAACCCACCCAGGCCAGGTCATTCTGGGCCTCTCTGCTGAGGGTGACCTGGCATTGGCCTGGGGCACCCGGCATTGGCCACTGTCGGAAGACAGGACACTGGGCTAGATGGACCTTTGATCTGACCCAGTCTGGCCGTTCTTCTGTTCTTACAGCTACTGTGAATGGTTTCCAGGAGGCTGGGCGGCCTGGGGATAGGATACCAGGCTCCCCCACTTCTAGTCCCAGGTCTGTGTGATGCTGGCAGGTCACTGCCTCGCTCTGTAAAAGGAGCACCACGACGCTCACCCACCATTGTCAAGCACGTTGAGAGCTTCAGATGCAATGTGCTCCAGCATGGCTACTTCTGCCACTCTCTGGATCAGAGCTGCATCATGCACGGAGCTGTACAGCCATAGAAAGCTTCTAATTGGAGCGTTCGGCTTGATCAGGAAAAGGAGCCAAATACAGGCTGAGCTCACCAACCACAGACTAGTGACATCCACCCTGCTTCCCAGCACTGATGGAGGGTAATGCAGGCAGCTTGATTGCAGTCGGGCAAGTCATCGTAAGGGAGGTGATGTGACGTGGTGGATCAAGCACTGGCCTGGCACTCCAGAAACCTGGCTTCCAGCCCCACCTCTGCCGCTGGGTGACCCTGGGCAAGTCACTGCCCCGTTCTGTGCCTCACGTTCCTCCTCAGTAAAATGGAGCTAAAGACACTTGCCTCCTTTTTAAAGTGCTTTGCAGTCTACTGATGTACAAGTGCTACCTGTGATTATTAGACTCAGCCACATTTCCTTGGCAAGACAAGGTCTAAAAGATAAGGACACATGTTCTTACGCAGGACATGACCGAGGGCGCCCTCTTTCACCGCCCTGACACAGAAACGCTGTGCAGTCACTGGACAGGACTCCAAGCGGTGACCCAGGAGGCATCCAGCCATCGGTTCATTTCTGAACTTGCTAACGAGCCATGAGCGGCAGCGGGTCTCATCTCCATGCACATGAGTCACCCTCCGTGGCAGCATGAATCACATCTAGATCATTAACCAAAGGCGAGTCTGTAACCTTTAGCCATCTGCATACAATCAAAGAACGCAGCAAGGAGAGCCGGGATAAAAGGGGCATCTCGCTTACGACCTAGGTCTTTCTATTGCAGGGGGCGGCATCCTTTCAGAAGTGCTGTGCCGAGTCTTCATTTATTCACTCTGATTTAAGGTTTCGCGTGCCAGTGATACATTTTAACGTTTTTAGAAGGTCTCTTACTATAAGTCTATAATATATAACTAAACTATTGTATGTAAAGTAAATAAGGTTTTTAAAATGTTTAAGAAGCTTCATTTAAAATTAAATTAAAATGCAGAGCCTCTCGGACTGGTGGCCAGGACCTGGGCAGTGTGAGTGCCACTGAAAATCAGCTCGCGTGCCGCCTTTGGCATGCGTGCCATAGGTTGCCGACCCCGTTCTATTGCATCCCTCACCGAGGACTGGAGTGCCCGCTGCCAATTCACCCCTGCTGCCCCTAGATTAAAGCCACCCACTTAGAAAGAATCAAATCAAGGGTTGTTTGGCAACTCCGGTAATAGGAGAACGAGCAAAGGAAATGAGACTTAAATCAGCCCAGGGGAAGCAGGGTGCTCTGGTTCATTGGCACAAGGAGGTTTCTACGTCCGCTGGCCCTGCCACTAGCTTGCTGTGCCTGCGTCCGAATTAGGATCCCTGCCTACAGCGTGGGAATAATGATGCTCAATGTGTTCGGGCACACCAGTGCTTCCACCCCTGCTCCCCTCGTGGGTACTCTTGTCCCACACCCGCGTGCTGGTGTGCGCATCCATTGCCCCAGGGGAACACGCCCCCAGGGATGGAACGTGCTCAGTGAAGTGCCAATGGTAGCCACTTCCATCTCAAGGAAGCCCACACCTTGCGCCCCGTCTCCCCCTCCTTGAATCTGGGCTCTCTTCGCCGCCGGGTCCCTGACAAACACAGCCGCCTACCTGAGCGACGGGATCTGGGAAAGTCCCCAGGCCCGAGCCCATTCACAGCTTTACAGATAATAAATTCTGATCGTGATTTCCTTCCTCTCTCTCACTCTGTGTCTGTGCAGCACCGCAATGGAGCCCCGATCAGATCTGGGACCTCCACGTGCTCCTTGGATCCTCCTGCTAACTAATCTGATCTTGCTGTTTGAATGCCTGCACGCGGGTTCTGCAAACGACTCTCATCTTGGACAAGTCACAAGACAACTCCCCCCCCCATCTCTATGGTTCTTTAACACCTGCACCATTGTCGTCCCCACCACATTTCCCCCTTAGAACAAACGTCTAGTTCAAACATTTTCTTTCTTAGCTTCTGGCCATTTGCTTCTTGTCCTTCCATCTTCTGCAGCAGCAAGTGACCTAGCGAGGTATCTGCATGCTGGTTCCAGGCCACTCCAGTAGCTGGCTTTAATTCCTTCCCATAATTCTTCCCCATCCTCCCCCCAGGCATTCGCTGGCTAATTTAACCTGGATTAAAACTGGATCAAGTTCTTCCCCCACACACACCTTCACTTAATTTGTTCATCATTTATATTTCTAAATGAATTCACCAGGCATTCTTGGCCAAGCAAAAAAACCCCACATGAGCTCATGTTCAGAGGAGTTCTAGGATCATGTTTAATTAGTCCAAATGGCTTAGAGTGACAGTGAGCAAAGAATAATTGAAGCCAAGTATCGAGGCAGTTTCAGAAGCGCTCAGTCTAATTAGGCCGCAGAATGTTTTCCTAGGGAAGTCTAAGCTGGTAGAGTGAGTCGAGCCCAGCACCGAAGGAAAGTCACTCGCTAAGCAAAGATTTCCCTCCCGAGGATCAATTCTAGGGGTAGTGTGCTCTGAACCAACAAAAACTGGCCCTCCACTGGTGTGAATCAGCATAGCTCCACTGGTTTTAGAGTGGTAGCCGTGTTAGTCTGTATCAGCAAAAAGAACAAGGAGTACTTGTGCACCTTAGAGACTAACAAATTTATTTGGGCATAAGCTTTTGTGGGCTAAAACCCACTTCATCGGATGCACGCAGTGGAAAATACAGTAGAAAGATATACTGCATGCATCCAGTGAAGTGGGTTTTAGCCCACGAAAGCTTATGACCAAATAAATGTGTTAGTCTCTAGGGCCTGGGCTACACTAGCGGGAGGGAGGGGGGGTTCGAACTAAGATACGCAACTTCAGCTACGCTATTAGCGAAGCTGAAGTCGAAGTATCTTAGTTCGACTTACCTGGCCGTCCTCACAGCGGTGAGTCGACTGCAGTGGCTCCCTCGTCAACTACGCTTACTCCTCCTGCCGAGGTGGAGTACGGGCGTCGATTCGGGGATCGATTTATCGCGTCTAGACGAGACGCGATAAATCGATCCCCAAGACATCGAACACTACCCGCCGATCCGGTGGGTAGTATAGACGTACCCTAAGGTGCCACAAGTACTCCATAGCTCCACTGAAGCCCAGGGAATCTGTCCCAGTATGCTTTTAAATGCACAGAATAAGACCCTACAAGGGGAACTAATATTTGATAATGGCTTCTTCAGTCTAGCAGAGGAAGATCTAACAATCCAATGGCTGGAAGATGAAGCTAGACACATTCAGGCTGGAAATAAGGCGTGCCTTTTTAAGAGTGAGGGGAACTAACCAGTGGAACAAATGACCATAGTGGATTCTCCATCACTGGCAAATTTTAAATCCAGACTGCCTGTTTCTCTACCAGACCTGCTCTAGGAACTCTTGTGGGGCAGTTTTCTGGTCTGTTCTATATAGGAGGTCTGACTCAATGACCACAGCAGTCTCTACTGGCCTCTAACACTGATGGTGGGGGAGCTCCACCTCGTCCTGACCCTTACTGCCAGGTCATCTGAGTGCTCTACAGGGCCTTCAGCTCCTACCCCGTACAATACCTACAGAGGGAATTAACTCTCCACCTGCTGGCATTCAGGCAGGTCCCCTGCACCCTTCCCCAGGTCACAGCTTGAGTCATTTCATCCTAGTGGCACAAAGCACGTCAGGCAGAAGAGAATGGCCCTGCATTGGCCAGAGGATGGACTAGAGGGGGACCAATAGGCCCGTGAGCTGGAAAAGGGCACTGATTTAGAATGTGTGATTTGATCACAGATGCAGTGTTGGTGTAGCCAGGTCGATCCCCAGGTATGAGTGAGACAAGGTGAGTGTGGTCATGTCGTTTATTGGACCAACCTCTGTTGGTGAGAGAGACAAGCTTTCGAGCTACACAGAGCTCTTCTTCACATCTGGAAAAAGGTACTCAGAGAGTCACAGCTAAATATAAGATCAAAGCGATAGTTTAGCATAAGTAGTTAAGCATATATACTAAGGGACCATTCAGAGTGAAGTGGCCCATTAATACCCCTGTCATCATAAGGACAAAAAGTCGGGGGGGGAGGAGTGGATGGCAAATTCTTGTAATCAGCCATAAATCCAGTGTCATTATTAAGATTGTGATTTTTAGTGTCTAGCAGAGTTATGCATTTAAGCTCCCAGGCTCATCTTTTGAAAGTGTTGTGCAGGTTTCCTTAGAGGGTGAGGACTGAGAGGTCAGATACAGAGTGATCCCCTACAAGTAATGGGTGGTTTTGTCTTTTACCATTCTCCTGTGAGAATTTGAGAGCATTGTGATTGTCTGGTTTCACCCATGTTGTGCTTGGGGCATTCAGAGCCCTGGATGTAGTGCACCACAAGCTGTGATAGGCATGTGTCGGAGTCATGGATCTTGAAAGGTGTGTTGGAGAGGGTGTTGATCATTGTAGTATTGGAAATATGTCTGCAGGTTTTGCATCTGTTGTTTTGGCTGGGTCTGGTGCTGCTTTGAATTGGTGTATCCTGGTCTGTGGGGAGCTTGCTTCTGATGAAGGTGGAGAGGTTGGGGGGTTGTTTGAAGGCCAGAAGAGGGGGTTCTGAATGAAATCTTGCATCGAGTATGGGTTGTATTACAATACAGGTTCTCTCAGGGTATTTGGGTGGCCTGTTCCATAATGCAGTCTGCTTCTCTGGTAGAGTGTCCTTGTTTGGTGAAGATGGTTTTGAGCGGGTTAAGGTCTGTATCTCAGACTTTCTCCTCAGAGCATATCATGTGGTAGCTGAGTGCCTGGCTGTAGATAGCAGATTTCTTGGTGTGTTTGGGATGGTTACTGGGTCTATGATGGTAGGTGTGGTGATCCGTGGGTTTTTCATATATAGCTCTCTGTAGGGTTCCATTGTTAAAGGTGATTGTGGTGTCCAGGAAGTTTATGCTGGTGTGGGAGTGTCCCAGAGAGAATTTAATGAACAGATGGTGGTTGTTGAAGTTGTGGTGGAACTCTACGACAGAGTTTAGGTCGTCTGTCCAGAGGATGAAAATATCATCGATTTATCTCAGGCATATCATTGGTTTCATGGTGCATTTGTCCAGAAATTCTTCTTCAAGGTGGACCAGGAAGAGGATGGCATATTGGGGAGCCATCCTAATACCCACGGCTGTTCCCATGGTTTGGGGAAAATGTTTGTTGTTCAGTGTAAAATTGTTAGGAGTGAGGATGAAATGGATGAGTTTGGTGATTGTGTTTGGGGTGGAGATCTGAGGGTTGTCCATTGTCTTGTAAATATTGGAGGCAGGCAGCGATGCCGGTATTGCGAGGGATGTCAGTGTCTAGGGAGGTGACATTGGTAGTAGTGAGGATGGTGTTCTGAGGGAGGTTGTTAATGTTGGAATTTGTGGAGGAAGCTGGTTGTGTCCTGCAGGAAGCTGATCCTTTGTGTGGTGAGTGGTTGGAGAAAGGTTTCTAGAAGTCCCGATAGTCCTTGAGTCAGAGTGCTGTGGCCAGATGGGATGGGTCTGCCGAGGTTCCCTTGTTTGGATCTCTTGGGAAGCATGAAGAAGGTCCCTGGGGTGGGTTTGTGGGGGTGAGTTTGTAGAGTTTCTCTGGGAGTTGTTTGGGGAAGGATTTGATGATATCCTTCAATTCCTGGGGAAGCTGTGATGTGGGCTGTCTTTGAATTCTTCACAGAAGGAGATGTTGGAGAGTTGTCTGGTGCGATTTGATCACATCACTCCTCAGTCTGAATCCCTCCGCTAGCTCCCTGCCTGCTTTCCCAGCCGAGTGAAGTGACTACCCCCCCGCTGTGAGGCTCTGCAGAACTCCAGCCCTACCGACTTATCCTGCCTGGGTGAGGGATAAATCATCCCCCTCTGCTCTGCCAGACTTCCCACCCTAAGTCATCCATTTGTCTGTCTCCCACGGAGTCTCCTACCCAGCTCTCTCTTCCTGGCTCACCCCATGGACCATGTCCTGGCCACTCTTTAAGTCCCACACTGAATCTGGTTGATTTGTATAGAAGATCCTTTCTGTTGTTTCCTTTCCTTGAACTCTGTCTCCTCGTCTGGCCATCCATCCTTAGGCTGGGTGCTTCCAGGAGCATGGAGCATCCATCCTGTACGTCTAGAAAGCGTCCAACATATCCCAGGTGCCATTGTAAACAGTCACTAACAGTCACACAGATGTGGCTCCCTGCCATGCACCTAAACTGAGGGCTTATCTACACTACCCACCAGATCGGCGGGCAGCGATCGATCCAGCGGGGGTTGATTTATCGCGTCTAGTATAGACACGATAAATCGACCTCTGAGCACTCTCCCGTGGACTCTGGTATTCCACCAGAATGAGCACAGGCGGAGTCAACGGGAGAGCGCCAGCTGTCGACTTACCACAGTGAAGACACCACAGTAAGCAGATCTAAGTAAATCGTATCTTAGATCGACCCTGCGCGGTATTGTAGACAAGCCCTGAGAAGCAAGACCCCAGGTACCAAACTTTGGTGACATGCTTCTTGCAGTGCAAACCATGTCCTTTACAGACCCAGTGCCCCCCCCATCTCCCCATCTCTGCCCTGCACTATTGGGGGGATGGGAGAAAGGGGGGCACAGGTGACTATTGGGGTATGGGGTTAAAATCTGCATGCCGGCATGGGAAAGGGAGCTTGCCTAGGCTGTGATTAATCTATGCCTCCCGTTCCCACTGAAGGGTTAACACGAGCTGGGTATAGTGTGTGTGCAAGAGATCCAAAAATACGCCGTGACTTCTCTGTACTTGCTCTAATGAGTCATTCCTTTTAAGCAATTTATTGCTAGTTACATAATTGCTTCAATATTCAGCACTAGCAAAAAAGGAATTACGAAAATAAAAAGGACATTTAGGAAATTCTAAATTAAAATCATAATTACACATTTCCCCAACTTTTATTTGACTAAGTTAATATTTTTTAGAACTAGGGTTCTGTGCTAACAGCTCTGTCTGATCTCATGGCTACAGCAAGGGATGCTGGGTTTTTATTCCTGGCTCTGCTGATGACTCAAGACAGGATAATTTGGCTTGAAGTTACTCATGCTAAGGTAAGGGCTGGCCAGATCTCATGCTTCAGGAGTGGCTTTGCTGATCACTGCTGAGGTCAGGAAGGAATTTGTTTTCTTGTGTATATAGCGTTGTCCCTCTGCCAAGTAACAGCAGATGTCACAGCCCTGTGGATTGGTTTGCCATTGTGGGAGGAATCCAGCACAGATTGTGAGTGTATTCTTAGTGCAAGAAGTTTACTGTGTACTCTCCACACCTATCCTGAAACAAGGTGTCTAACAGCACACAGGCAACCCCTCCTTTCAGCAATGCTCGGGTCCCAGAGATCAACTCTGTCCCAAGAACTAATTAGCAGAGAAATTAGAGAGATTGAATCGGAATCCAAATCCCCTTGCTGCATGCCACAGTTCCCCCAAAGAACTGGCCTCAGAAGCCAACCAACATAACATTTTCTTCCAATACTAAAAATTTGCTCACACACTAAGAACTCACAAGGCTATGCATGACAGCGCCCTCTGGTGATGCTTCCCATACCAACAGCATTGTGTAAATTACCTGGGTGCATTGGAGCCATGGGACAGGACCTACTTCCTCTGAAGTATCTGGTATTAGCCATGCTGGAGACAGGATACCACATCTGTGATGGGTCATTGGTCAGAGCTGGTATGTCAAGCTACAAAAATTAAATTAGGATCTGGGTTTCCTTTCTACTGCCTCCAACACCTGCCTTCATTTTATCCCCAGCCTGCCAATCATCTCTCAGATGTTATTGAAATGTTGACTTCACCTCTACCTTTTCAGCCATGCCACTGTTCGTTACCCTGGAGTCAAGTTCTCCTGTAAACATCCACAAAGCCACCTCATTGTCCTCTTTCAACTCCAATTCTCTCCTGAGGTCTACAAAAAACAGTCAACAGTAGTTAGGCGGCTGGGATGCTGTGACCACTGCTTATTATGGTAATCGCCATCACCTCACTCGTCCCTGGTGCCCTCCTTGTCTGTTACAGCGGCTTGTTGTGTCTTGTCTTCTAGTGAGATTGGGCAGGGACCTTCTTTATATGGACTGCACCTAGCAAAATGGCGCCCTGATCCTGACCGGAGCTTTTATGCAATCCTGCAAATAATAATTTCACTCAATAGGCCCATGACGAATACTCTGCGATGCCTTCCAAAGACCAATATTCAACACCATCACCGGGTCTCATTGCCTGTGACGCCCTCCCAGCTTCCTGGCTAGATGCCCACCTGGGCACAAATACCCTGGTGATTTCAGAAGGCGACATTCTTCACTTCCTATCTTAAATTGCTGTATTGTGTTCTCATGCACTGTTAAGCAGCTGGCTGTGCTCCACCCCTGAGGTGGCTGCATTTCAGCGGCAGTGCCAGCGAACAGAACCCTCTCCTTTGGGGTAACAGGTGACATGAGATATCAGTACCATACAAACTAGCCCTGTTCAAGGGTTTGTGCATCAGTTCACCTCATTCAGATCCCTAAGTCCCACTCCTGCAGTGCTTCCCACAAAAAAAACCAACCACATTCCCACCTCAAATTACAAAAAATATTAAAAGTGATATTTGAACCACTAAGACATACATTGTCCTAAACTGAGTAATTGCAGCATCATAGCCTATGTCCACCTCTTCCTTGGGAGTGTTAAATCAAAGGCTGGTTGAAAACTGGTCAGCAGTTCCTAGGAAACGTTTCTAACCAAAGTCAGATTTTTTTTCCCCCAGGCAGTTGTTTGATGGAATGAAACTCATGTTTCATTTTGAATCTAAAATGTTCATTTTGCTTCCATTCAAACCTAAAACAAAATGTTCAGCTTGATTTTCTTTGGGGGGGGGGTGTCCCACACTTTCTTCACATAAAAGGGGGGAAAGAGAGGAAAAGCAGAAAAATAGGAACGGTACTTGGTCCTGCTGTGAAGGCAGGGGACTGGACTCAATGACCTTTCAAGGTCCCTTCCAGTTCTAGGAGATAGGTATATCTCCATATAATAAAATAATAATAATAATAATAATAATAAATAGGATTTGAAATGAAATAATTTGTTCCTTCTGCAAGTTTGAAAGGAAACAAACTTTTCATGCAAATGTTAATTTAAGAACAAAGGCACCCCGTGGGCCATGAGTCCAGCCCCTGGAAGCCCAGGCAGGACCATCAGAAATGTATCAAGCTCTATCTTAAAGCTGGTTAGGTTGTGTGTCCCTTACTAGGTTACTGGAAGGCTGTTCCAAAACCTCCCTCCTCCAACAGTTAGAAACCATCTCACTGTTCTAGAAATACATCAAGGGGTGAAGACCAGGGAGGGAGAAGAGCTATTCGGAAGGACCAGTGTTGGCACAAGAACAAAGAGGGATGAACTCGCCAGGAGTAAACTGAGGTTGGCAGTCAGCCTCTGTTTGATCTTCACAACGCCCCTGCGAGGCAGGGTAGTGCTGTCGCCCCTATAGGATGACCGACAAATGGAAGCACAAACAGACAAAGGGACTTATCCCAGGTCACATGGCAGAACAGGAACTGAATGGTGGCTCCCCATCCTTCCTCTCACAAGCATCTTCTGTAAGGTGCCTACCCTGTGAGTACTACCTGGTAGCAACAAGGATGGGTGGAACCTTCTCACAGGCCTTAATTAAGCTGACCGGAATTAGCAAACTCTCCAGGACACCTTGGGGAAGGTTTTTCAGGTTTCATTCACCCCTCGCTTTTCCGAGAGCTGTATGAATGTAAGCGCCTGCACTCAGCACCATAGCACCCCCTGGTGTCAGAGCATGGCGCTGCAGGGAACTTCGCCTCTGACGCCCCCTGTCGACCACCCTGTCTATGGCCGAAGGCGAATACGCTGCGGCAAACTGGGCCATATTTGAGTGGGTGGTATGGCGACCTTTTGCACAGGCTCTCAACACCACACAAATTTGGCCCGGCTGCTACACCGTGATGGAGGGGAGTCCGGGCCAAATTTGAGTGAGTGGTGTTGCAACGCCATGAGCGAATGGTGTTGTTACCTGATGCATACAGGGTGTGGGTGTTGCAATTGCTGCTCTTGTACAGGGCGGAGGGGGGCTCCTAGCGCTAAGATGGGGCATGATTCAAACCTAGCTGAGAATCCCTAGTCTACAGCTTAGCCTGCCAGCTAAATCCCATCTAGTCCGGACCCCTTTCCGCTGTGACCAAAGACCACCTAGAAATCAAGATCTTTCCACCCCCTCTTGGGCTCCTCCTCAACCCATCCTCGGGGCTGAGTCCTCAGCCCCACCTGGAACACAGTTGTACTTGTGCTGGGACTTTTACACCCCCCCTTGGAGCTGGTAGCAGACCCGCCGCTCTGCTCTGGGTTCCGGCCCAGGGACCCTGGGTTCAGCAGCTGTGTCTGCTCCTTCAAATGGGCCGCTTCCCAGTAGCCTATGGTTCATGTAGCCTCTCCCCAGGTCCTCCCCTGGAACCCCAATCCACAGGGCTGCTTCTCAGGGCTCACGCCAGGGACTAAGTCCATCCCTGTGGCCCTCCCCAGCCTGTCTTCCCCAGTGAGAGGGACCCCCTGGTCTGCACTCTGGGGTCTCCTCTTCCTGACGGGGATCTCCTCACTGTGTAGTCCTCCCTGACCCTTTCCCAGCTGGGGTCACACATGGGAATGAAGCCACCAGATTGGGATCAGCTAGGGGGTAACTGCTATTCCCAGGCAAGGCAGAGCCCAACTCCCCTATAAGTAGCCCTGGGGCTTCCCAGATGTGGCCAGCTGGAGTTCTATGATGCACCTTTCCAGGGCAACATGAAGCAGTGCACGCTGGGACTCGTCGTGGTGACGTATGGAAGGGGAGGGTGGTAGCAATCAGCTATGACAATCCGACGTGCTCCTCAGGGCCTGGAAAAGGTGTGTCTGGCCTTTGTGAGCATCCCTACAGACCGATCGCTCTGATAACAGACACCATCCCCTTATGTCCGACACAGCCCAAAAGAAGAGCGCAAGAGGCAGCACAAAGCACATTGATTTCCTCCCCTATCCTATGCACACGTCCCGGGAAACCCTTTTAGGAGACTATTTGATAACAGGGCATAGTAGACAGCCCAGCCATCAGAGCAGCAGGGCCTCTGTTAGCTTGGAAGGTGACTGGGTTTTTTTATCCTTGAGCACACAAGAAGTGGAGACTTAATGCTGAATTTTAAAGGCTCTTTGGTCTGAGTGGTCTTTAGCATCCGACTCGAGTGCTTGAGCCGTGCCCGCTTGTGGTGGTAGGGTCCCTAGGCAGTTGCCCACCACTTCCTGGGTGATTTTAGGAGCACCGGTGGGCAAAGGGGCCCCCAGCTCACGAAGTGCCCACAGCTAACTGGTTGGCACTCTCGGCCCAGAGTGGGGGCGGCTGTTAAGTGCAGGGCCCAAGGCAGCTGTTCAAGGTGCTGAATTTTCAGGGGCCGCTCCACTAGGCCAGGCTAGGAGCAGCAGCAGCTAGGCCCGGAGTTGCCATGCCAACATGAGGGGGCTGCGCCCCCACCCCCTCTCCCACCCACCAGGAGGGACCGGCTTGAGTAAACAGCTGCTGTACCGAGGCTGCTCCAGCCTGCCCCTGTGGTGGTCAGGGATCGCTCCGGGAACGACTGTACAAAGCTCAGAGCTTGGGTCAATCGACTCGGGCTCGCAGGGCTCGGGCTGTAAGACCTCAGTGTAGATGCTGCAGCTCGGGCACGTCCCTCGGGGGTTTCAGAGCCCGGACTCCAGCCCGAGCCCGAATGTCTACGCTGCGATTGTTAGCCCTACCCAGCCCAGCTGCAGCTGCGCCGTGGGTCTTTTCTTGCAGGGTGGATGTGCCCTCAGTGCTTCAGCAGCCTGCAAAAGCGGTTCTAGTCGGTGTTTGGTTCCAGCTCGCTGTGTCTTCACAGCACCCAGATCCCCTGGCTGGGAAGCTCGGCCCTTAAAGGCACAGTCCCCCAACACCACCCCCCGACAGCTGGGACAGCTTTTGGACAGCAATCTGCTCCACTGCCCCAGTGTGCCTCCCCCAACCGCCAGGACAGCTCTGGGGACCAGGGAGTCTTCTTATTAGAGTCGATTTTAACTCCCCTCCAACCCCTGCTGGTCAGCGCTGAGGCACATGGCGGGGGCAGTGTGCTCGGAGCGTGCCCTGGCAGCCCCCAAACAAGGGCAGGGGCACAGTCTGACATTTCCCAGCTGAAATAAACCAGCCCCGTGACGATTTCCTCTCCCCGGCTGCAGCCGGCGCCGCGTTTAATACCAACGCCGTGTTCAGGTGACAGGCCCGAGACCGCTGAAGCTGAACCTGTCTTCCCAGCGTAGCAATTTCATGTTTCACCCTGCGCTAGCCCCATCATCCGAGGCACCGTTCTCAGGAGCCGGCTTTGTTCTCGCCGACACCTTTCGCAGCAGCGTGTCACTCACAGGAGTGCTGTACCGCAGCAGGGTTAGTCCAGCCGCCCTCGCCAGCTCCCGTGCCATGTCATTAGTACGGCGAGAGCCTGTGAAAGACAACAGGCGTGCCCCCCTCCACTCCCTCAGTAGTGCGATACTTCATCGATGTACAAGAGAAGCAATAAATGCAGGGCCCAGCACAGAGACCTGTCTCCAGACTAGATGAGACCAGGTTTGCAGCTGCTCCCTGCTGAGTAGCCCCGGGCGAGAGTGAGAATTCGATCCACAGTCACTCCTGACCTGTGGCTTCTTTGCCAAAATGCCCTGAGTTTATTTCACCCTTGGGGGGGTCACAGGAGTTATGCCCAGGATGAATCTGGCCTTGTCAATGCACCCTTATGCAGTACTGGCAACACAACGATAATGGTCACGGTTTCCTTGATTTTTACCCCTGTGCTGCAGATAACTCAAGGGTGCTTTTGTGGGCAAATTTCAGAGCGGCGTTTCAGTCGGGGGCACTCTTCCCTCTGAGTCAGCTCTGGGTCCCCGTGTGGATGCTGCTGGGGGAATGGTGTTAAAGAGCAAGATGTTAACTGCCTCTAGTCATTCGAAATCTCGTCGCGCTTTTCCCCAAAGCAGCCATGTTAAACCAGGTGTCCTGGCCTTGAAGTGCCAGAAAGCGGCCCAGCAGCTCCAGGATGGGAGCAGGAGTCCTGGCCGGTAAAGCAGGCAGTGAGTTATTCTCGTTGCCTAAGGGATCCAGGGATCTCATTGCCCTGGGACGAGAGGCTTTACCCCTTTCAGAAGAGCCAGAATCCAAGGGAATTGCAAGAAACCGATTACTTGAGTCTCAGTTCCAGGGGAATGATGAAGGTATGCCTGTGCTCACCAACAACTCCCTTGTTCTTGCTACCCAGCATGCCACGGTAACGTGGAACTCCCTGGAAGCAGTGGGTCTGGAACCCAGGTATCCTAGCCCCACCAGAGTGGTGGTCCAGTGGTTAAGGCTCTAGTTTGGGATTAAAAGGTAGCCACATTCAATTCTCATCTCTATTATACATTTCCTAAGTGGTCTTGGGCAAGTATGTTTGTGCCTTAGTTTCCCCTCATCTATAATGTAAGGGTTAGTAGTATTTCTCTTCCTGCTGAGGTGTTGTGAGCATGAACAAATTAAAGCTTGTGAGTTACACAGATACTACGGCGATTGGGGCCAGATAAGGACCACAGACGGGAAGCCCAAGTCCCCCACACACACACTTGTGCTAAAGTGGGGTGGCTTTTAGCAGTATAGGGCTTATGACCTGCAGCTCCAATTCAATTCACTAGAGGGCAGTGGGGGCACAGAGCCACTCACCAGCATGTCAATTTCGTTCTCTGGCGCTCTGTGGAGGAAAACCTGCCAGTTTGAATTTGCAGGCGAGGAATTACTATGCTGAATGTTTTATTTGTGTAGAAATGTAATTATGTTAATTAAAGCTTAGCTGTAATTACAGCACTTAGTAGCCCATACGTGTACAGGCTCTAGTGACTTATGGGAATCATGAAGTCAGTGCTATACACACCCCTTTCCTACCAGTTATCCTGAGCAAAACAAGGGAACCCATCCTGGAACCCTTACTCCTCTGAGTAATGCTGTCTCACTAGAGTAACATTGACTTGGATGGAACTGCTTTGGTGACACAAGAAAGGGCTGCAGGATTAGGACCAATGGGGCTATCTGAATGATACAGAAAGGAACAGCTTAGAGGGCCAAGTGTAACCAATATGAGCAGAGTGTGTTTTTTGCTCCTCTCTAGTAGCTGCTCCTCAGAGGTGGACAAGAGCCTACTACAGCTGCTGTTTAAGGGAGCTACTTCTCTCACTCCAGCAGTTGAGATCATGCTTTTAGTGCCAAAGGCAGCAGGTTCAAAGCCTGCTGTCAGCCCAAGTGAGGCTGGCTATACAAGCATAGGGGTAGCTATTTCTTTTCCTTGTTTTTGAAGATCTTGTTCCGGCATCTAAAGGGTTACAGGAAATAGAAAAGCCAGAGATTTTTCCCATTGGCTGATCCTCCCCTTTGGAAAAGAAGGAAATTGATGTCAGAGGAATGTGATGTTTTTAACATTAAGAAACTTCTAAATGAATCCTAGAAAACCCTGAAGAAGAACTCAGGTTTGGTGTCTGACAGGGCATGGCAATCCAGCATTGCCACCTCCTACGATTTCATGAGGAGTCTCACAATATTTGATTTTTTTTTTTTTTTTTTTTTTTTTTTTTAACAGGAGAATCTCAACTTTCCTTAAATCTTCTAACTCCAGGAGCACGGGCTGTTGGCCCCAGCTGAGATCAGTGTTCCATTGTGCTTGTCGCTGCCCAGAAACAGACTAGAGACAGCCCCTCTAGAGTCAGGGAGGGAAAGACTGTTCCCCGCTTTTAACCAAATAGGGAACAGAAAGCACATCTCTTGCCCCCGGTTATTCAGCAAGCCTGGCCCTAGCCAGAAACTGAGCCCCCCCCTCCAGGGCCTTAACCACCAGCCATCTTTCCCATGGGACCAAAGCCAGATTCTCCACTCACAGCAGGTGTAGCATTTTACACAGATTTGCACAGGCAGGAAGCAGAGAAGAGAGCCAGAGATGTCATCAAGTCTGCTAGGGACTTTGCCCTGGCTAATCAAGCAGACACACGAAACCCAGATGCTATGGTGAAGGGCACAGCCTAAGACTCTAAGGTAGATATATTAGCCATGCTTTGTATTGTAGTGCCTAAGGACCAACCAAGATTCAGGCCTGTAGTATTCTGCAGCCTACCTCCCAAGCACACCCTCCTGGCCAGAGGTCACACTGCAGTGCCCTGCCTCAGTTTGCCCCCTCTTCAGGGTTCTTTAGGAACTCACAGTTCAAAGGGGAGTCAAACAATACCCACAAAGGCTCCCATTTATTTAATCCTTTGATATGTACTGCACCCCTAGGACCCAGCAGTTCAGTGGCTCTCTTTCAATTAATCCAAAATCACAGTCTTCAGTCCAGCTGGTCTTGACACTCTCACCCTGCCTGAAGAGCTTTCTTCTGCTTCTTCAACTCCTTCTACCGACTTCCAGCACTAATGAGGTCTCCTTATACCCTGCAAATGCTACAACCTAACACATACATGCTCCCCCCTCCCCTTGTTGCACCTTCCTGCTCTTTTTATCCTGGGAGCGCCTGATTCAACCCAGGTGGGGCTCATCCTGTAATCAGGGCTCACCGGCCCATGGGGTAAGCCACCCTGTTACAGAGAAAGCCCCATTGTGCTAGCTACGGCATAAACCCAGAGTAGCCGACAGTCCTTCCCCCAAAACACTTCCCATCTAAATAAGCAGGATAGGCAGAGGGAAGGGGCATAACACAGAAGCAGAGGTAGCTAGATGGATGACTCTATAAAGTGCTAGAAAAGATAGAGGGGCATTAACCCTGACATGGCAACAGGCTCCTGAAATCAGTGGCAAAGAGCCCTGCAGCCGTAGAAGACCAAGGAGGGTGTACAAAAGCAGTATGGAAAAGAACCCGAGGGGCTGATTTCTGGCGAGCTGTATTTGATTTGGTTCCGCCCCTGGCAGTGAAAGAAAAGTGCCTGTTTACTTTAATTACTGAGCCAGAAACCAACTGATTTATGCTGTGTAAATCTGAGGGACAAACTGAAAAGTTTGTGTTAATTGCCGACACTTTCTCACTGTTTAATTCTGACTGCGTGGGGGCGGGGGACTGTTACTTCAGCTCACGGAAGGGCTGCGTGCAGGGCTTCTGCTGAAAGCAAGCCTTTGCTTTGAAGAAGCCCTCACTAGGGCTGGGGACTTGTTGGGAGGGGAAGGGAGAACCTGCCAAGAGAGATAAGGGAACTAAGGCCTGGAATTTAATTTGGAGATGTTTTCTGATCATGACAATTATTAGTGTGACATTTCATCAGCAGGTGCTACAGATGCTGGAAGGAATGAACCATGGAGGGAAGACACTTTGGGTGCACAGCTTCATTGGTGAGTGCACTGAAGGACTATTTTACTTGCATATTAAGATACTTATTTATCTGTCCCCCAGCATCAAAGTACCTGAACCCTTTGGGCTGCTGTATTTGTCTTCACACACCCCTGTGAGACAGGCCAGAGCTACTGTTCCCATTTTACAGATGTAAAACTGGGGTACGGAGAGATTAGGTGACTTGCCCAAGGACACACAGAATGTACATAGCATCACTGGGACCTGAACCCCCATTTTTCCAAGTCCTAGGAAAGCACCGTAACCCCTAGGCCATCCTCTTCTTTTCTCAAACTCTGTGGACCAGCTTCTCAGCTAGTGTAAAATCACTGCGATCAATGGCTCTACATCAGCTGAGAATTGGATCTTGCAACCTCTGTCCTCCCACCTGGAGGTAGCTGGAAACTGGAATTTACATTCAGCCTGAACTTGACTGTAATAATATTCGTTCCAAGACAGAATAAACAATGACATTTCAAAGTTTCCCTTGGGATGGGAATTCCAAAATTCATACGGGGGAATCAAAATGACATTTGATTTGGACCTTTTCAAAACGTTCCTGCCTGAGGACCCAGGAAGCGTGGGAGCCCTAACTTGGGGACAGTCCATCTGGTGGGCTTCTGCAAACCTGGGGCCCCAACTCTGAGCCCCGACCCCACAGAACATTTAGATTCCAACAAATCGGCATTTTCTGATGTCTGTAATTTTCCATCGGTTTCCCACCAGCTCTGCTCCCACCCCCATTGTCTGCTCCGATTCAGTGAACCGGTGCATGCACCTTGGGTATTATTAGATCGTACACTCTTCAAGGCAGGATTTGTGTCTTGTACAAACCCCCTTTGTTTTTCTCTCCCCTATACCAGGGTGAATCAGCCTTAGGGGAGAGAATCAAGCCCTGAGCATCTCCTGCTATCCAGCGGAGCATATGGCAGGCACGGCTGCAGTTGGGACCACTGAGGAGAAAGGTGTCTCATCTCCCATCCTAGTACCAGTCTCTCCAGAGCCTGCTTAGCTTGGGAAACCTGAGCTCACTGCCCAAGGTGTCAGGCTAAAATGATATTAGCCATGCACAGCCCCCAAGGCACTAAACCTGTTCTCTGTGCTAGAGTTTGTGGTGGTGAATCTAGGTCACCTTTGCTGGGTCCGTGCCACTGCCCTGCTTCTGGGGAAGGCCTGAGCATGGAGTTAACCCTTCACTTGCCGAAAACGGATAATAAAACACCCACAGCAAAAGTGAGAGAACTGGTCTGCAGCTCCCTGGTCCTCTTTCTAATTCCGCATCTCTCCTCTGCTAGTGATAACGTAATGGCCCGCAGCAAAATCGAGCCCTTCGGCTCCAGAGAGCTGATCTCTGCCAGCTGAGCTAAAAGAGGAATTCTATTAGCTGGTACCAGTAGTAGACCCTTATCCTCTAAAAGCATAGCCAGTAGAGAAGGATTAGCACACGCGTTTCCAATGTATAACACAAGTAAAAGGCATCTCAAAATGACACATTTCCCTTCAGCTCCTGAAAGGCAGAGTAGCCCCAGGTGCTCTAGACACCGAAAGCTAAATTGACTTATGCTTGATTAATTGGCTGCTAGACTTTAACTAAGGACTGCAGTTCTGGCTCCCATGGCCTGAGATCTCTGCCTACTGTAGCTGTGATACTGTTTTTCCCCCAGAAGGACAATTCAAAGGGGAGCTGCGGGGTGAAAGGAATTAAAGAAGGGGGGAAGGAACCTCGCCACCTTTGATTCATTTTAATGAAGGTGCTGAAATAAATAAATACAATTGTGGGAAAAAGAGAGAGCGCTGACTTTCCGCTGGGATGAGAGAAATATGCAGCAGGCGGGAGTAATGAAGGACTCATGAAATGATAATGGAGACACATGATTAACTTTAATCTTCCCCTCCCTGCTGGGTGTTGTGGTTTAATAAATACAACATTAAAAAAATTGCCAGCTCATCTTTCAATTAATGGATTTGTTCTCTAATAAGGAAGAGGCATTTGCCTCTGCGTTCTTTCTTTATCTTTCTGCTTCTTTGTTTTTTGGCTGCCGTATATAAAGTCTCTCTTGCTCTGCGCACGTCCGTCCCCATCCCTTTCTTTCAGCCCGGTTCCTCGCGGATCTACAGCCCCGGTGGTGTGTTAAGGTTTGTGTTAGCCTGCTGTAGCCAGTAGGATTTATGGGCTAGGAGGGGGAAAAGGAGGGTTTGTTTGACGCCATGGGAGATGCACTAAGCCCCTGCTTCGGACTCTGTAGTTCTATTGTATGTTTCGGTGCATGGAGTCATAATCCTAAATGCGATCTTAAAAAATGAGGTCCGGTCCTGCATGTGTAACCCGCTGTTCAATGTGTGTTACAGCTCTAAGAACGAGGAGTATTTGTGGCACCTTAGAGACTAACAAAATTATTTGGGTATAAGCTTTCATGGGCTAAAACCCACTTCATCGGATGCATGCAGTGGAAAATACAGTAGGAAGTGTGTGTGTGTGTGTATATATATATATATATATATATATATATATACACAGAGAACATGAAAAAATGGGGGTTGCCATACCAACTGTAACGAGACTAATCAATTAAGGTGGGCTATTATCAGCAGGAGAAAAAAAATTCCAACAGTTGAAAAGTAGGTGTGAGTAACAGTAGGGGAAAAATTAGCATGGGGAAATAGTTTTTACTTTGTGTAATGACCCATCCATTCCTAGTCTTTATTCAAGCCTAATTAAATGGTGTCCAGTCTACAAATTAATTCTAGTTCTGCAGTTTCTCATTGGAGTCTGTTTTTGAAGTTTGGTTTTTTTGTTGGAGAATTGCAACTTTTAGGTCTGTAATTGAGTGACCAGGGAGATTGAAGTGTTCTCCGACTGGTTTTTCAATGTTGTAATTCTTGACATCTGATTTGTGTCCATTTATTCTTTTGTGGAGAGACTGTCCGGTTTGGCCAGTGTACATCACATTGGTAGATGTGCAGGCGAACGAGCCTCTGATGGTGTCCCACATGGACACATATCTATTCAAGGGACACCATCATAGGACCTAATCACATCAGCCACACCATCAGGGGCTTGTTCGCCTGCACATCTACCAATGTGATACATGCCATCATGTGCCAGCAATGCCCCTCTACCAGGGACATTGGCCAAATTACAGTCAAGAGAGCAACTGTCACCCCTGGCTGCAGCAGTGATCCCGGGGCGTGATTTGGAAGTGTGGACGTTGGCCCTAGAGTCCTGGTTCAAAATGCCCTCTGTTGAAGAGAGTGGGGAGAGCTTGTGGTTAAAGCACTAGGCTAGGATCTAGTGATACAGGTGCAGTTCTTGGATCTGACACAGCCTTTCCATGTGATCTTAAAGAGATCACTTAGAGCTTGCTCCTGTGCCCATAGAAGTCAATGTCCCAGTGATTTGACTACCTCATTGGGGCAAGGATTGTCTCATATTCTGCGCATGTGTAGCACCCAGCATTGTGACGGAGGCTGCTAAGTGCCCCCCACTATGGACAATAAAGAGAACCTTGACTGATCCACTCCAGAGGTGGGTGCATTTCAGTGGCACTGTGATATGTTCTCTGTTACCTGGAAAGCTCTTTAGCATCTGTTGGGAGGAAAGTGTGTCATATGAATGCAAAATATTATGATTATTATTATTATTTATTTGGGTGAGAGAGAGCCTGAGCTAAAAGACTCTTGGGCTTCGGCAGCTTGCTAAAGTGAGTGTCGTTTAGAGCACCACCTCTTAGGTTAAAAACATATCTCATCAAGCTTTCATTTGCAAAGTCACGTTCTCCGAAGAGGAGAGTGAGCCGATCGCTGCTCCTCGCTGCATCCCCAGCCCTGTCTGCCCCCAGTAAGTGGCCCTGATTTCAGTGGAAAGGACTGGGGGCCTGATGTTGGCCTGCTGCACTCCCAAGGCAGAATTAAAATTGCTTCTCTTCTGAAGTCTCCTTATGAACTCCGGGGTAACCCCTTCCTGGCTGGGACGGTCGAGCAGGATGTATCCAATGCAAAGGGACAACACCCCACCCCTGCCATCAGTTTGGTGGCAGAATCCCAGCACGGTGTTCTCCAGAGCCTCTTCCGTAGCATGGAAGGCTGGTTTCCATGGAGATCCAACCACTTACGCCAGCCGTGACTGTGGCCCACCAGCGGCAGCTATGGGCCAGCTGGGCCAAAGGCAGACGTGCACTGCGGGGGGGGGGGGGGGTGTAAGTGCTTTTCCTTTCACATTTTTCCTCCAGTGATTGCCAAGCCCTAAATAAACATGGTTTAACCTTCCCCACCCTCTGGGCAGGTCAGTAAGGATCATTAACTAACTCCCTTTTATGGATGGGGAAAACAGACCTTCCAATGCTAGAGATTTTCCCATTGCTCACTGCTAAGTGTCTACAGAGGAAACGCCCTAATCTGATAGGGTGTCCTTTCCCATGTACCCACTTCTTGGGGAAGGAGAGCCAGTCAGAGCTGCCACACAGGCTGATGGGCACTACAGTCCATCACCAAACGTAGCAGGCGGAGTACCAACCCCTGCCTCCCAACTAGGCAAGCAAACGGCTGAGTTAGTGATGCAGTGAGCCCCTTGAGTGCAGGGCCAGCTGGGCACATGGGGGGTCAGCACACGGGGCATGGAGGGTTAGATCACGAGTACATGGAGGCACTGTGGGGCAGAGGCTCCTGGGTGGAGTTTGGGGGGTAGAGACCCAGGAAGGGTGGTAGAGGCACATGGGACAATGGGGGATCAGAGGCATATGGAGGGGGTCAGGACGTGGGGGGTCCCCTGGCAGCAGTCACCTCAGGTGAAGACTTTGGGAACCTCACCCCCTGCCATGGAGCTCACTGGAAGAGTCCAGGCCCATTCCATAGGGGTGGAGCAGGGACCCGCTGCCTGGGGGAGCTGAGATATGGGGTGGAGTGGGGATGTGGTTGCTGGGGAGTTGGGGGGAACCAGGTTGAGCTGAGCCCTCAGTGGGGGAATATAATGGGGAATTGGGGTGTGATATTCCTGACCAGAGAAAGAGGGTCCAGGCAGCAGAATCAAAGACCAGCTATTCTGGAAGAGGCAGTGACACGGGACTAGGGCTCGGGTAGTGTCTTCCCTCAGGGAAAGGGGAGGTGGACAAGAGCAGGAAGGCACAGGCCCTGCCATCCTTCCTCTGGGCTATGCCCATAAAGGAGAGGAGCTGTGATGGTTCTTTCCCTTGCGTCATGGCGCCCGGGGGCTGGCTTGGCGAGCCGTGCCTGGGAGCTACGGGACGGATGTGCAGACCATGTGTGTACACACAGAGTGAGCAGGGAACGAGTGGCGCTAGGTGGGGGAGGAAGCTGTGCATAACGAGCGTGGGGGTGAAGAGTTGGTGATGCAGTCAAGGCAGGGGTGAAGTGAATTGATGAGTGGGGGGTGAGTTGGATAAACGAGTGACTCATTGGGGAATTTATGTGTATTTTCCAAATGTATGTAAAATACAATCTACTGGGGGTTTGTTTGCAGCTGTTGGCAGGCATGGGAAACTGAGGCACTGTAAAGTTAACCGACTTGCGCAAGTAGCAGAGCAAGGAAGCCAGATCCCTAGTTCCATGCTGTAATCACTAGGCAATACATCCTGGAATACGAACTAGTCTCCGTAGGATTGGCCTGCTCAGGATCATCATTAAAAGGCCGGGGTGACAGTGTCCCTAATCCAGATCAAAGCTCTGTGAGCTGAAGAGCAGGTGGTTGGCTGGATCCCTAAGCAGAGCTGGGCAAAACTCGGAGCTTCTGTTCTGCAGGAAAGTCCAACATTTCCCCTTGTCCTGACTCGGCGCAGAAAAGAATCAAAAGGTTTCAGTTTCCCCCCAGTGACGTTTCTGAAATTTTTCGTTTCAGAAAGATCAAAATGACCTTACTGAAGTGCTCCATTTCCAGCGGGGAAAGGGTTTGCTTAATAGATTAGCACACAATAGAACAGCAGTTCTCAAACTGCGGGTTGGGACCCCCAAATGGGTTGTGACCCCAGAGCTCCGGCTTCGGTCCCCCCACCGGGGGTTGCGTAGTAATTCCTGTTGCCAGAAGGGGATCGCGGTGCAATGAAGTTTGAGGACCCCTGGAACAGCATGCTAGAGATGTGGGGCTGGAAGGAACCTCGAGAGGTCATCTAGTCCAGCCCCCTGCGCTGAGGCAGGGCCAAGTAAACCTAGACCAGCCCGGAGAAGTGGTTGTCCAACCTGTTCTTAAAAACCTCCCGTGATGACAATATAATTCTAATTAATAATAGGTACACGGTGAAATGCCAAAGTCCAAACACCGTGCGCCGCCCACCATTTTGATTTTGTCGACTCATTGTTTTCTGCACCCAGCTCAACCTCTGACGTGTCCTGCCGCTGCTGTGGCGGGAGCATGACGCAACCTGGGCACCGCAGCTTGGCTCCCCATTGGCGGATGCAGAGCGCTATGCGGCTAAACAAACAGCAGGGAGTAACACCAAAAAATTGCCTGGCACGTCTGCTCCACGTGGGGGCGGCTGCTGCAAAGCCCCAAAGGACGGCAATGTATCTTGTTCCCGGGGCCAGCGCAACCCATTAGGCGACCTAGGTGGACTTTCCTGCAGAACAGAAGCTACCGCCGTGGTCGCCTAGAGCACTACAATTTGGGGGGGTGTGACCGCGGCGGTATTTTGGTGGCGGGACCTTCTGCCGCCTCTGTGGGGGGCGGCATTTCGAGGCGGGAACTTCCGCTGCCTCTGTGGGGGGCGGCATTTCGGGGCGGGACCTTCCGCTGCCTCTGTGGGGGGCGGCATTTCGGGGCGGGACCTTCCGCCGCCTAGGGTGGCAGAAAAGCTGGCAGCGCTCCTGCTTGTTCCTTAAGCTAAGCGATAAAGTGGCTTTTATGTCTGAACAGGCCTTGTTCATTCTGAGCGATTGTTTCTCTGCCCGTGGGAGCATAAAGAACAGGTGCCATGTATGCCTTGGAATGGGGCACATGATGAGCGGAGCCATCAAGCCAGTGAGGGACAAGGGTATAACGGTGTCTCTCTTTACCATACGGCTGTAACCCAAGAGCCCGGGAAGCGCGGCTAAGATCGCTCGCTACCGCACGCTCCACCCCAGTGGAAGTCCAGTAGTAACGTCCAGCTGGTCGGCAATGGTTTCTTCAGCTGCTCTCTGTCGGCTGCAGGACCAATAGACCTTTGCTCAGGTGAAATGGGAGCCCGCTGTCAATGTAGCCAGTGCAATTCCTACTAAGGAGAGCATGAAGCCGCCGGCTGGGCCTGACCCAATAGAACGGCATTGGGTCGGTTCCTTTGTGCACAAGCCTGGACCTATGTGCCCCAAGACAGCACAGCTAGGAGGCATAGGGTATTCACCCCGCCCTCTCTGCCCAGCTCCTTTGGAGCAGCCCTGGTGTCCAAGGATTCGGGAAGTCTCCTAAGGCACGTTTTCACCCATGGTGCAAAGCAAGCATCCCCTTCTGCACTCAGCCTGGCAGGGTGCAGCTTCTGCTCTGTGGACTTGGCAGCCACCGGGGAGGACGACGCTTCTTCTCCGGAAACCCACATCCCCGCCGCTCGAGCGAGGGGAGAATTTCCATTCGCGGCTCTCGTGCCAGATCTCCAATCCGCTCCCCATTGCAGTCCCTCCGGCGTGATGGCGTCACGCAAAGACAGCGGTCGATGAAAGGGCAGGAATGTGCAGTAGCCCAGATGTTCCACACGTGGGGGAGTCCGGCCACAGTGGAGAGGAGGTGAGGGCTGCCTGGCTAAGCCTGTGCAAGGAGGGCCTTGCCAATGGTGACTCTAATGACACGGCCATGCTAGGAAGTCAGCTCTGGTGCAGGCCATCGCCGGGAGCCATACGCTTCAACATCAAGTGGAGAGATTATCTTGGGGTTAAGGCAGTGAATTGGGGTTCTGGGTTTAATTGGCCACTGACTCCCTATGTGAGCTTGGATAAATCTCTGCCTAGGTTGTCCCTATGTACAGTGGGGTGATAATGCTCCCTTTGTCCATCTTGCCTCTAGATCGTAAGGGGTAGGGGGCTGTCTCTTACTCTGTGTACAACACCCAACACCACAGGGTCCTGACCTCAGCTGTGTCCTCTAGGTGCTACCTTAATGCAAATAATCATACTTCCGAGTCCCTGGGGAGCATGCTGGAGCCACAGCAGGGCTCTGTGCTTTGAGGCCAATAACTCCCGACACGAGACGCAAGCCCCTGTCCTGATGCCAGCATTCAGCCGCAGCGTTCGTTTTAAAGATGTGAAACCGACGCATCAAAAGTGTCACCGACGCCCGATGCCTGCCCGCGGACTGAGGCCGCGGGGCTTGAGAGCGGAAGGGAGCAGCCGCTGCCTCGCGCACGAGGACTGTGCCCTTGAACGACAGCCCACCCCTGAAATCGGACACGCACAACATGAAAGGAGCCGGATTGTTCGCTCTGGAGCCCTACGGGCGCCGTCTGTCCAGGGAGCAGGTAGAACAGGGCCAGCACTTCCCCCATGCTGTCCTACCAATGAGGCTGCCCTCTGATTCGGTCACACTGCCTCTCCACGACCCATTTGGTCCTTGACCTCTCAGGTGAGGTGGCCCACGAGGGACCGGTTACAATGGTGGTTTCCCCCGAGGAAGGGCCCTCTGGAATCCAAGAGGGATGGAACCAATAGAAACTTAATGGGCTTTATAGAAATTACTCTTAAAGACCTGGGGTACTTCATAGAGAATGAGGTTCTTTCTCTGTATTTATTGACTCATCTTACGGAATTACATTGGAGGGGTAAAATCCTCTATTCAATTCTACAGGCCAAAAACTCTCTAAAATAATTGTATTCTCTGTTCAATTCAATAGTGCTTTTTCCATGGTGAGACCCGAGCCCAGCCCACCAATGCTTTCCCACAAGCTACATACGTTTTCTATGTACTGCACCTTTAAAGGTCCATTTTGTTCTCAGAGCGGATGCAGCGTGGCATAGAGATGAGACGCACACACTGTGCTCTCCTGCTTTTGTTCTTCCTTAATCTAAACTGAAAGCACGTGGTTGTTTATGGAGGCTTAGCAGTGCGGGGATAGGATCTATGTCCCTATTACAAGTGCACAGAGGCAGTCCGTGCTGCCTGATCATTGCATGGAATTCTAGCCAAGCCTTTCAGCCTGGCGGTGGGGTGGGAAACGCCTGTTGTGATGTCTCTAGAGACGTGGGCCCCATGTGCCATGCAAAGTACATTTCTAGGGAGCACATGAACAGGCTGACAGCAATGCAAGCGTGAGCCACTCTGCGTGATGTCTTGCCACCTCTCCTTCCCCATTTATGCTTCCCCTGAGCCAATCACTCATCGGGTGGATGCAGTTCAGGCACGTCCATTTCACAGCCAGTGGCCCACCAGGGAGTGATGCACCCAACATTGCATCTGATCACCCTGGACGGCCCGAACCTGATGGGTCAGGTACTAATTTTGCAGCTGGGGGAACAGACCAATCATATATAGCTGGTTAAGAGATGAGTCCTCAGGGACACCTCCCCCCCCGCCCCCCCGGGAAATGATCCCTGCAAACGCTTTGGTGCAGGGTCCCAAAGAGATGCAGGAGTTCCCAGGCCATGATACTGCACCCCTGGTGGTCTGTGAGCCTGAGGTGCCACCCCAGTAACTGTTTTCACAAGGCGGTGCGTTAACCAGGACAGTTTGGGCTTCGAGGAAGATGGAGCTCAGTGAGGGAGCAATTTACTAACCAGCACAGTGGCTGAGTTCACAAGAAATATTATTCATAATTAAAAGTCTGACCGGCTGTAATGAGCGCATGAATAGTAATGCACACGAACCCTGCAAGGGGACGGAGCGGCTTCATTACGTTTGCTGTAGCAGTGCTGGGTTATAATCAAGTCAGGGCATTGTGCACTGCAGAAAGGAAAGATCCCCTGGCACTTAGTGGGAGACCAGGGCATTAACCTCAGCATCCTGGACATGTTCTCATCACAGGCTGCTGGCGTAGGGCCTGATCTCCCACTGCCTGCAAGGAGCGTTCGGCCCTTTGCTGGACCAGTGACGTTCCCTCCTCCTGTAGGTTTCACTGACCACTCCAGGCCAGTTCCCCAGCTGGTGAAATTCAGCCTCGTCCCACTGGGGCTAGGCTAGCTGTCACCAGCTCTCCTTCCCTGGATGGGGGGGGATGTTGTACAGTATCACTGATGCAGGGGGAGATGCCTCATTGGCTCTCTTTTTCCTCCCTTTTTGTCCCTCTTGGCGGAGTGGCTGCTTCTATCGATGGTACTTCTGTGGCCCCCGTCACTGCAGTACCCGAGCCCCTCAAAACCTTTGGTGTATTTATCCTCACACGTCTCTGGGAGGCAGGGCAGGGCTGTGAGCCCAGTTGCACGGATACGGGAATTGTGGCCCAGAGAAACTATGTGACTTGACCAGCGTCACACAGAAGTATAAAGCAACAGAGGGTCCTGTGGCACCTTTGAGACTAACAGAAGTATTGGGAGCATAAGCTTTCGTGGGTAAGAACCTCACTTCTTCAGATGCAAGAAGTATGAAGCAGGCCTGGCAATTGAACCCTGATCGCCGAGGAAGCACCCTAACGACTACGCAACCCCCCCTGCCCCCCATCTCTGACTCCTTAGAGCCAGCACTGTTGTAACTACTCGTCCTTAGAGATCGATTCTATATGGACAAAACCCAGGAACTGCCACACACAGAGACCACCTAGTCCAGGATTCGGTGACTTCAGCCAATACTGGTGCTTCCGAACAAGGCATTAAACTTCCCATCATGCACCAAATTATGCAGCACTGAACCATGGAGCGGGGGAGCATTTCTTCTGTGCCCCCAGCTGGTGAGCAGCTTATGCCCTGACGCACAAGGCTTCATTTCTTCTCTGGGGTTAATTTCATTCGTACACCTGTTCCCAAGTTGCTTTGAATGTTGCTCAGGTCTTTGCCTGGGCAAAATCCTGCAGCAACAAGTTCTACAGGTTAAACAGCAGATGGCAGGGATGGGCGGAAGTGCTTCCTTTCCTCAGGTTTAAATGCATCATCTTTTTGTTTCATCATGTGCTGCCTCATCCTCATAAACTAAACAGGCAATAAACAAACAAGCGAGGGAGCAAGAGGCTTGGGACTGACTGGCTAAGCAGCAGTTCTGCAGAAAAGGACCTGGGGATTACAGTGGACGAGAAGCTGGATATGAGTCAGCAGTGTGCCCTTGTTGCCAAGAAGGCTAACAGCATATTGGTCTATATTAGTAGGAGCATTGTCAGCAGATCGAGGGAAGTGATTATTCCCCTCTCTTCGGCACTGGTGAGGCCACACCTGCAGTATTGCGTCCAGTTTTGGGCCCCCCACTACAGACAGGATGTGGACAAATTGGAGAGTTTCCAGCAGAGGGCAACGAAAATGATTAGCAGGCTGGGGGACATGACTTATGAGGACAGGCTGAGGGAACTGGGATTGTTTAGTCTGCAGAAGAGAAGAATGAGGGGGGATTTGATAGCAGCCTTCAACTACCTGAAGGGGGGTTCCAAAGAGGATGGCGCTCGGCTGTTCTCAGTGGTGGCAGATGACAGACCAAGGAGCAATAGTCTCAAGTTGCCCTCGGGGAGGCCTTGCCACTGTTGTCCCTGACAGTAGGAACATGGATGTTGCCAGAGTATCCTGCCTCGTCAGAGATGGGTTTCGCCCCCCTTCCCCCAAGCCCTACTTCATGCCTCTGACCAGCTGTGAAAAGCCGGCTGCTGACGAGCTACCTGTTTCCTCAGCCTCTCGCACTGTCTGAGCTGCTGGGAGTTTCCCCCTATGCCAGAAAAAGGATGGTGGAGCCATAGTGGGCCCTGGGTCGAGTTCTCTCCTTGTTCTCTATGGCTGGACCAGGGCTCCGAGCAGAGAGGGGGGCAATTCTGCCATGACGTATCCCCTTTTATGTGGGGTGAATTTGGCATCGCGGGACAGACAAGCTCTGCAGTCCTCAGACTGCCACAGCTGGGGCTGGATAGGCTCAGCTTATGCTACACAGCCTCAGCGCAGCCCCGCCGGGACCTCCTTTAGGGGCGACAGGTCAGTTTAGTCCCCATGGGCCGCTCGGCCCTGGGCTTGTCTGCTGAGATTGCCGACAAGAGGCCCAATTCAGCAGTGACCTGCAGTTCCTTTGGGCCAGCTAGGCTGGCGCCAGGGCCGGGGGTAGTCGGTGACTGCAGCCAATGCAGGTGCTTCCGAACAAGGCAATAATCTTCCCATCATGCACTGAATTAGGCAGCACTGAACCATGGAGCGGGGGAGCGTTTCTTCTGCCCCCAGCTGGTGAGCAGCTTATGCCCTGACGCACAAGGCTTCATTTCTTCTCTGGGGTTAATTTCATTCGTACACCTGTTCCCAAGTTACTTTGAATGTTGCTCAGCTCTTTGCCTGGGTAAAATCCTGTGGCAGTGAGTTCCACAGCTTAACACCAGATGGCAGGGATGTGGGGAAGTGCTTCCTTTCCTCTGGTTTAAATGTATCATCTTTTTGTTTCACTGCACGCCGCCTCATCCTCATAACCTAAATAGGCAATCAAAGGAGAGAGAGAGAAACATCCCCTTCCCTTCTCCAAACATTCGCCTTCCCCTAGGCACTACACCAGGGGCAGGGCAGGCCTCTGTGCTGAGTGCCGTCATCTCCCAGCAGCCCCAGGTGCATTTTGGGGTGGGTTGATCAGAGTGACTGAAGTGCTCATTAAAGCAGGGGTGCAAGTCAGGGCTTCCCCGAGCTCCGCGCTGGCCCCCACAGACCCCGAATAGAGCAACGCCCTCTCTGTTCTTGTGCCAGTGCAGAATTTGGCCCCCGGGGTTGGTGACGCTTGTGCTAGGGAGACCTGGAACTGGGCTAGATGACCTCCATTGACCTGGGCTGGGGACAGGCTGCTGGTGGAGAGATGGAAGGTGTTGGCCCTGTCTCTCCTCCTGGTTGTTACAGTAAAGGCTTGAGCTCCTGAGGAGAGGACAGAAGGGGATCCAGGCTGTCCTAGCGCCTCACAAGAGATGCTCAGCTCCCAGCAGGATCAGGCCCTGGAGTTATTTTGATCCCTGGGGGAGGAGGAGAAGGAGAGGGCTGAATTCTAGTTACCGACGCCTGGGTGTGTGTCATTCACACCAGCGTGAGAGGATCCGACACAGCCTTGTGGGGCTTCTAACACGTTTTCTCTGTTCCTACCCCCAGGAGTTAACCTACATACCAGACCGTCAGCATAACAAACAGCAAAAAGTAGGCGCTGAACTGACTGCGGATCAGCTGGGGCAATTTATCTGGCCATGAAGAGGGGCTAACGGCGGGCAGGCGGGGGACTCGCATCTCGGGCTGGGCCTGCGTCAGGGTTCGTTAGCTAGGCCGGGGGAGAAGAATGGGGAGTGAGCTTGGGGAATGGAAAAGGAGGCTTGTCCCGGCTGCTGGGTGCACGGAAAAAAGTCCCCAACGTGCAGGATGGGGAGAAGATAGACGACGGGGCGCTGACCATGTCCTGCAAAGTCCCCGGGGTTTGCTGACGGTGCTCTAGACTTCGTGGGGCTAGGCCCTGCCCGTTCCTTTATTTAGCTGCCCTAATGTTTCCCCCTGGGGTCCTGATAGCGACTGAGTCACTGGTGGAGCTGTGGGAAATGGCTGGTGACCTCCGGCGGTAACCACAGAGTTCAGGCTCGGCACATGGGCTTCCTCCATGCACTGGGCTCCTAGAGGGGGCCGCCGCCTAACCCGGGGGCCTCACACTGCGTTCCATCCCTTTCAGAGACAGGCGGAGGCTCGTCTGCACTACGGGGACCCAGCTGCGGCACTTTGGCTACACTGGAGTAACCGCATAGTGTAGACGCAGCCTACGGCCACGGAAGGGGGTTTTCCGTCGCTGCAGGCACACCACCACCACGAGCAATGACAGCGAGGTCGATGGAAGCGTTCTTCCATCCACCAATCTGCGCCTACACGGGCCTTCGGTTGGCATAACGATGGCTCTCGGGGGGGGGGGGGGGGATTTTCACACCCCTGGGCTCTGTAGCTATGTCAACCTAAATTCTCAGTGTAGACCAGGCCTACCTCACGCGGCCATGAAAGGCAAGACCCCAACCCACTCCACCCCTGGGTGCACGGGGCAGGTGCAGTGTTGCTAAGCCAGGAGGCTGCTTTCAGCACCACGGTATCCAAGGAGCATGTCCTCCCCTTGACAACCCCCTGCTGCACAGCTCAGATGCTGTGTTTTATTACAGGAGATTAGAGAGACAGTGTGGGCCAGTCAATTGGCCCCTGCTTAAAAATCAGGAGATCTGTGTTCTGTTTCTAGCTACCTAGGAAGTGCTGGCCTGTATCAGAGCTGTATCCCATTTCCAACAGTAATGGCACCAGCTGCTTCCGAGGAAGGTGCAAGAAACCCCGTTTTAGGCAGAGGTGAGATACTCAGTCCCCCAGTAAGGTTTCATCCTAACCCCTAATAGAGATTGGGTTGGAACATGAGGTGGTATATACGCTCCAAAATGTTTGTTAGCATCAGCTGTTCTAACCCTAGATATACTCCATCTAAATGTCTGATCCCACTCTGAGTCTTACTAAATGCTTGGTCCTGCCACTGACCTGTTAGACATGGCTTGGAAAGTCCCTTCCACGCTCAGTGCCTCAGTTTCCCCTCCCGCCCTTTGTGTAGTTAGACTGTCTCTCACTATGTGTGGGTCCAGTACCTGGCATGATGGGGCCCTGATCTCATTTGGGGCCTCAAATATGTTACTGATCCCCCATTCAAGATTCTGAGTGAAGAGCAGCATGTCTTGGTCCTAAAGCAAGAGTGATAGATAATAAGACATAAAATATAACGGCACTTGTATAAATCCAGGGTCTGCCACACCTTGAATACTGCGTGCAATTCTGGTCACCCCATCTCAGAAAAGATATATTGGAAAAGGTGCAGAGAAGGGCAACAAACATTATTAGGGGTATGAAACAGCTTCCATGTGAGGAGAGATGAATAAGACTGGGCCTTTTCAGCTTGGAAAAGAGATTACTAAAAGGGGATATGATAGAGATTTATAAAATCATGACTGGTGTGGAGAAAGTGAATAAGAAGTGTTATTTACTCATTCCCATAACACAAGAACCAGGGGTCACCCAATGAAATTAATAGGCAGCAGGTTTAAAACCAATAAAAGGAAGAATTTCTTCACACAATGCAGTGTCAACCTGTGGAACTCATTGCCAGGGGATACTGTGATGGCCAAAACTACAAAGGGGTTTAAAAAATAATCAGAGAAGGTCGTGGAGGGTAGGTCCATCAATGGCTATTAGCCACAATGGTCAGGGATGCAGCCCCATGCTCTGGGTGCCCCAAAACCTCTGACTGCCACATGCTAGAAGTGGATGACAGGGGATGGGTCACTCAATGACTGGCTGTTTTGTTCATTCCCTCTGGCACAAGTTGCTGTTGGAAGACAGGAGATTGGGCTAAATGGACCATTGGTCTGCCCCAGTATGGCCGTTCTTATGCTGTTCTTATGGGCACGCAGAAGAGCTCAGCTGGTGAGTTAGTTTTGGGATAGAGCAGAACACATCTGTGACTTTCCTGGGACATGCACATTCAACCCAGTGACGCTCTGCATGCGCCCCAGGGGAGATCTTGCCTTTCCAATCTCCCATCTGGCACAGCCTGTGTCCCTTGGGGTAAATGCTCATTGCAGTCTGGCAGGGCCTCGTGCTTTAGGGAATGAGCCAAATTCAGGAGGTTAGGAAAGAGATGACCCCAAGGACCAGGTAGTCCATCACTGCCTGCCACAGGGGTCTTGCATTATAGAATCATAGAAAGGTCGGGCTGGAGGGACCTCGAGAGGTCGCCAAATCCAGCCCTCTGCGCTGAGGCAGGGCCAAGTAAACCTAGACCAGCCCTGATGGGTGTTGTCCAGCCTGGTCTTAAAACCTCCAGTGACGGGGATTCCACAACCTCCCTCGGAAGTAGGGTTGCCAATTTTGGTTGGACGTATTCCTGGAGGTTTCGGCACATGAGCCCACAGCTCCAGCAGAGCAGAGTGAAACCTAAAGGCTCTGACGCAGCTGCCCAAAGGGGCCCTCTGTGAGGAAAGGGAGGACCCTCCGCAGAGACGGAAGTATCATAGAATATCAGGGTTGGAAGGTACCTCAGGAGATCATCTAGTCCAACCCCCTGCTCAAAGCAGGACTAATCCCCAGAGAGATTTTTGCCCCAGATCCCTAAATGGCCCCCTCAAGGATTGAACTCACAACCCTGGGTTTAGCAGGCTAATGCTCAAACCACTGAGCTATCCCTCCCCCCGACAACTATCCCTCCCAATGGCAACTCCCTCTTGCTTCCTTGGAATTTGGATTTTCCCATCAGGTGAAGACCTTGGACTGGGGTGACCTCGGGGGGGAGACGAGAGGAAGAGGCCCAGGGAGGACAGCCTTAAATCGTCTTGGTTACTAGGTTACTGGTAGCTAAAAGGGCCCTGGGTCGGAGCCCAGTGGAGTGGGAAGGCCCGGGCTCCGCTCCCCACAATCCCCTTGGCAGTCCGGGGTTGTGGCTGTGACCAGTAGGCCACGCTTCCCAACCAGACCCTGAGTGGAGATCATTACAACTGGTAGAGAATGTGGGCATTCGATCCCACCCCTGAGAGAAGGGGAGATTGACTGACCTAGGTGACCAAACTGACCTGAGAGATGGATTTTGTGAAGGACCAGAGGGAGGATGAGACCTTGACCTATGCATATGAACAACTCCGAGTGGTTAACGGCGAGGCTGTAGATCCCCACCAGGCAGCGCAGTACCCTCACTTTGAGCTCCAAGAGGAACGGTTATATTGGCTGGAAAAGGACCATTGGACGGGGGAAATCCGTTCACAACTCCTTGTCCCTCAACCGCATCGGCGAGAAGTCACGCAATTGGCCCATGCCCCTCCGCAAGCCACCTTAGACAGGAGAAAACCTGGCCCAGATCTTAGACTGCTCCTTCGGGCCTGGCGTACATCAAGAAGTTACAAACTTCTGCGACTCCTGCCCAGAATGCCAGCAAGTCGGCCAAAAGGGGGGGATAAAAGCCCCCCTCATCCTTCTCCCAGTCATCAATGTCCCCTTCGAACAAATTGGGATAGACCTTGTTGGCCCTCTGGAAAAAAAGGTGCTGCCGGATACAAACACCTATTGGTGATAACTGATTATGCGACTCGCTATCCGGAGGCAATCCCACTCCGTAACACCAATGCAAAGACTATTGCCACGGAACTTTTGACAGTCTTTGCTCGAGCAGGAGTTCCCAAGGAGATTCTCACTGACCGAGGCACCAATTTCACATCCCGTTTGATGAAGCAGGTCTGTGAGTTTTTGAGAATAAAGAGCCTCCGGACCTCTGTTTATCACCCGCAAACGGATGGCCTGCTTGAACGTTTCAACTGAACCCTGAAGCAGATGCTGAAAAGGTTTATGCCAGAAGTCCTCCGCCATTGGGATCAGCTGATCCCCTGCCCCCCTCCTGTTTGCCATTTGGGAAGTCCCGCAATCCTCTACAGGCTTCTCCCCATTCGAGCTCCTGTATGGGAGACGGCCCCGGGGAATCCTCGACCTGGTCCGGGAGATGTGGGCAGGACAAACTCTGAGAACTCAGAATGTCCTACAGTACGTGTTGAGACTCGGGGCGAGATTTGAGATGGTGGGAGCTGTTGCTAAAGAAAAGCTCAACAAACCCAGGAACGCTCCTATAACAAGGGAGCGCAGGCACGCACTTTCAGGCCAGGCAACCGGGTCCTCCTTCTACTCCCCAGCACTGAGTCTAAACTACTGGCCAAGGAGCAGGGACCCCATGAAATTGTGCGCCAAGTTGGGCCAGTCAATTATGAGGTTAGACAACCTGACAAACGGAAGCCCAGCCAGGTCTATCACATCAACCTGCTGAAGGTGTGTAAAGAACGAGAAAGCCTATTTATCACCCCGTACCCTCCGGAACCAGAACTGGGGCCACGTACCTTACGCCCCCTCCCCTGGGCTATACAGGTGGGGGAACAACTTCGCCCTAAACAAAGAGCCCAGGTGCAGAGCCTAGTGAAAGCCTTCCCAGCCGTGTTTTCCTCCCAACCAGGAAGGACCCACCTCATGCACCCCCACATCCAGACTGAACCCGGACGGATTGTCCGGTAGAACCCCCGGAAAGTGCGTGAGGCAGTAAAACAGGAAGTCCAGACCATGCTGGAGCTTGGGGTCATTGGGGGATCCCACAGCGAGTGGCGAAGCCCTGTTGTATTAGTTCCAAAGCTGGATGGCACTGTCCGGTTTTGCATCGACTTCAGGAAGGTCAATGCAATCTCCAAATTTGATGCCTACCCCGTGCTCCAGGTGGATGAATTACTAGACGGGCTGGGCGAAGCTCAGTACATCACCACCTTAGACTTAAAGGGGTATTGGCAGATCCCACTCACACCAGAATCGCAAGGGGGAAAAAAAAGCGCACAGCTCCCACCGAGCGAAACCTAAAGGCTCTGACGCAGCTGCCCAAAGGGGCCCTCCGTGAGGATAGGGAGGACCCTCCACAGAGACAAGCAGAGAGGGAAGTATCCTGAGGTCCTGGACAGTGGCGACTCCCTCTTGCTTTCTTGGGATTTGGATTTTCCCACCAGGCGAAGGCCTTGGACTGAGGTGACCTCAGGGGGGAGACAAGAGGAAGAGGCCCAGGGAGGACAGCCTTAAGTAGTCTTGGTTGCCAGGTTACTGGTAGCTAAAAGGGCCCTGGATCGGAGCCTGGTAGAGTGGGAGGGCCTGGGCTCCCCTCCCCACAATCCCCTTGGCATTCTGGGATTGTGGCCGTGACCACTAGGCCGTGCTTCCCAACCAGACCCTGAGTGGAGACCATTACACCATCCCTTCAGTGGACATGGAGAACAATTGATCACCATCCTCCTTATAATAGTCCTAAACTAACGATCTGAAGCATCGCACCCAGAACTGGATGTAGTTCTCCAGCTGAAACCTCACCCTAGCAGAGCAGGACAATTACCCAATGTCTTATACACGAAACTCCTGGTAGTACATGCCAGAATGATATTAGCCTTTTTAACAAGTGCATCACCTTGCTGATTCATGTTCAATTTGTGACCCACGCTAACCACACTACCACCTAGCCAGTTATTCCCCACTGTGTAGTTCTGCTTTTGATTTTTCCATCCTAACGTAGCGCTTTGCACTTGTCTTTATTGAATTTCATCTTGCTGATTTCAGACCAATTTGCCAAGGTTGTTTCGGACTCTAACCCTGTCCTCCAAAGGGCTGGCAACCCCTCCCAACTTGGTGTCACCTGCAAATTTTATAAACTCTCTCCACTCCATTATCCAAGTCATTAATGAAAATATTGAATCGCACCAGCCCCAGGACTGACCCCTGCAGGTCCCCACTAGATACGCCCTCCCGTTTGACAGCGAACCATTGATAACCACTCTTTGACTACGGTCTTTCAACCAGTTGTGCACCCGCCTTATAGTAAATTCATCTAGACCACATTTCCCTGGTCTGCTTCGGTGGCCTGTGTCCAAAGCCTTGCTAAAACATAAACTATCCACATCTTCCCCGGGCCCGGCTGGTGCTCGCCACCCTTGCAGATGGTACACCCTGCTAGCTAGAGCTCTGTGACTCCCGATTCAAGTGACCCTGGGTGAAAACAAGCATTCCCGCTGCTCTGAGAATTACCTTTCCACACACACAACAGAGCCAAATCCATTTTCCTGGGGCTGCCCACACATCCAGGTATACTTAGTGCCACTTAACCCGAAGCATTACCTTAGTTTTACGATCAGGGGCCAGGTACGCAGCAGCTACTGGCAGTGGCGGGCGGGGGGGGAGGGGCGGAAGAGAGGTTGTGGGGTGGAAATGCAGCTAGTTTGATCAAACAATACCATGGAAGCTAATGATACTGAGTCCCTAATTACCCTGTAGTTAACGCAGTGTACGGTTCCACCGTAGGAGTCAGCTGTAGCACGGTAGAAAGAACAAATATGTTTTGGGTTAAAGCCGTGTGGTTGATGCGCCATGAGCCAGCCGTTGACCGTGGCCCATTTCAGTGGAAGTTAGGAGCCTAAATACCTTGGAGGACCTGAGCCTGTCTCCTTTTCCTTCTAAGGTGGGACTCCCCCCTGCGGCGCCTCCTGCTGGTCATCTCTGGGAATTAGCATTTCCAACCTCCAGAGCGCCCTCTGCAGGCCGGTGTCCCACTGCCGCTTGGCCCCCGCGTCCCTCCCAGGACTCCAGTGCCCCGTTATTTGGGGGCTGTCCCCTAGCAATACCCCCACAGTCTCAGGGTCTCCCCACCCAGGGGAACCCCCAACCCTCTATCCCCACCTCGCCTCAGTCGTAGGCTACTGCCAGTCACCAACTAGCCCCCGCTCCCTGGGGCAGACTGCAGTATAAGCCACTCATCACAGGCAAGGGGGGGTTGGACCTGCTGCCTTCCTCTGCAACCCAGTGCCTCTATGGGGCCTTGGACAAGGCCCTGCAGCCTGGGGAGTTGCCAGTCTGGAGTTCCCCAGCCCCTCTGGCCTTTCCCCAGCCCTGCCTCACTCTAGGTACCCTGAGCTTCCCAGCAGCCAGGCCCGTCTCTCTCTCTGAAAACAGAGAGAGACTGTCTGCTCCCTGGTCAACTGGCCTCTTATAAGGGCCAGCTGCGGCTGCTTCCCCAATCAGCCCAGGTTTTCCCCTACCACAGCCCTCTCCCAGGGCTGTTCTAAACCTTTCAGGGCAGGAGCGGGGTAACCACCCCGCTACACAAGGGTCCTTGTCCAGGTGGGCTCTGGAACTTAGCAGCACCAAACTCTGGGGAGCACCTGGAATTCGAACCTGGATCGGGATCAAGATTTTCCTAGTGGCCCCTATCCTGGCTCCCAGCACTCCTGATATGAGCCTCGGTTATTAGACACGACAGCTCCTCTTGCCGTGGGCTGGTGGTTAAAGCACTAGACTGGACCTCCCAAGAGCTGGGTTCTGCTACCACAGACGCTTTGTGGAACGCTGGGCAAAACACAAAGAGCCGAGTTTTCAAGTCCTCAGAGGCCACAATTGGAGCCAGATTTTCAACAGAGCTCGTGTCCCCTTGTGCTGAGCTCCTGTGGAAATCTGGCGGCTTATTTTGGTGCCTAAAAGGGGGGCTGAGCAATTCCGAAAATCCTGGCCTCTAATTATTCTTTGCCTCAGTTTCCCCATCTCCAAAACGGGTGCAATCGCCCTCCCCTACCTCGCAGGGGTGTTGGGAGGATAAACCCATGAATATACGTAGGATGCTCAGAGCAATGGGGACCACCTGACAGTAAAGAGAAATCAGGCCAGCTCCGTGGCACAGGTGACAACCATCAATTTCCCCTGAACGAGCCAATGAACATGCTTCCTGCAGGTCAGGAAGGAGCCCAAGTCCCCTGGCTCCCAATCCAAAGTTGGGCACATGGGTGAGATCCGATGATTTGTCCCACCGATCTTCATGTTAGCAACACTAAGGCCTTGTTCTTTAAAGGGAAACGTGTGCGTCTCTTGCTACAGTAGACTGTGAATTGCAGGCGAGGTGCTGAGCGGTGAGGAGCCAATAGACGATTTTATAGAGAACGGGTCTCTAAGGAGTTCTGCAGGATTTCAGAGCTCATTGTCTAGACTCCTCATTTGAAAATAACAATGAGCTAGGGATGTGCACTAAGCAGCCATCCATCTACAAACCCTAATCACCTTGGGGCTACCCCAAGGAGCTTGTTAAATGCACCTGTTGTCCATAGGGGGCCCATCAAACTAACCCTGTCGGCCTGGATGATGTTAAAAACTCCTCCCGTGCGATGCTGTTGGGTGATGCTCACGGGACTCGGTGTGGGCGATTTTCATCGCCGCGGGGGAGGAACAAACCCAGAGCAGAGAGGTCAGAACACAGCTTGGGGTTTTCAGCCCCCTGTCTGCTCTTGCATCGGATTGAAACTCCTTGTGGCTAGCCTCAAAGCTGTACAGAACTCTGCCCCCTCCTACTTCTCCTCTCCTCCCTCTGTTGCCTCTTCTCCTCCGATACCCCCAGCTTTGTCTGCTCGCACAGCAGCTTTCTCACACAGTCACCCCCGCTTCTTCCGCGGGCCCTCCACAATGCACAGTGCTACTGGCCTGAGCTTGTCCACACAGCCCCTACCCTGTCCACACTTCAGTCCTCTTAAAGACCCTTAAAGCCCCCCTGCCTGCCATGGGTCAAGGTGACTTGCGCCTACATTCCCCATCCCCCAACCTCCGTCTGTGCCTAGATTGTGTGAGTGCCTTGACTTAAGGACCTGACCGTCCCTTCTTGCATCATTAGCAAGCCGCCGGCACAGGGTGTGTGAGGAAAGATGGCCCAGCGATTCTTGCTCTAGACTAGGACTTGGGAGACCTGGCTTCCATTCCTTGCTGTCCCCTAGACTTCCTGTGTGACCACCTCGCAGGGGTGTTGTCAGGCTAACTACATTAACCATAGGGACACTGCAGCGATGGGGGCCAGAGAGGTACCACAGAGAGATGCTATTGTATGTAAATACTGGATGCTTGTACTCCAGTCCCTACTAAGCTGACGTCCCATTGTGCTAGGCGCGGCACAAACCGCTTGTGAGGGCCAGACCCTGCCCCAAAGAGCTGGCAGGCTGAACACACACGACAGAATTGTGATCCCCCTTTCCCTGACGAGGCCCAGCGAGATGAAGTGATTTGCCGAAGGCCGTGCAGAGAACCTGTGGTGAAGGTGGGAGGCCAGCTCTGCAGGCCGGTGCCATCACCCCACCCCCAGCCTGCCCGGGACTTCCTACGTTTCTCAGGCTTTCTCAAGTGACTATGACTCTATCTCCCTCTGGTGGCTGGTCTGCAAAGAAGATAACAGCCTACTGCTACTGTCAGCGGACCTTCCATCCAGTGGTACTGAAGCTGCAGGCTCTGGGTTTTTCCCGCCCTGCTGGCACCTCCATAGACACCACGCAGCCACCGGAGAGGGACAGAGTACATGGGCTAACAATTCACGGGTAGTGCAGGTCAGCCAGCAGCGTTCCCTGCCCCTGCTGCAGCCAGTGTCTGCCCTGGGACATTTGGACTATGCCCTCCCGCTCTCTACGCAAAGGAGAGGTGGACTATGGGTCTGATCTTGAAAGGTCCCTCAGCTCCCACTGAAGATGACGTAAATCAAAGGGCGCTCAGCCCCACGGAGGAGGTTCCCATCGCCTGTCAGGCCCTGTGCTCACTGTCTCTTATTTCAGAGGAGATCGTCTGTCCCACATCCTCCATTCCGCACAGCGTTGGAGTACGCGCTGCCTCCGTCCCTATCCAGCAAAGCACATCTGCGCCGGCCGTTCTCAACCGGGGCCAGCGAACGAGGGCAGCGCACGGGCGGCGACAGTGCCAAGACAGTGTCTTGCCGAGCGTCACTGATAATAAAATAATTAGGCGACGAGTCGTCGCTCGGCTTGAATAAGGAGATTAAAGCCTTTTCTGAAGTCGGCATCCCCCTTAACTGCTGGATGTGTCCTGCATGCCGCGATTTTTTATTTAACGGCTACTTACATTCCCCCCCACTCCCTCCCGCTTCTTCCACTTAAAAGGACGCTGCCGCCGTGAAGTTTTCAATAGTGTTTAGAACACATTCATCGCAGCCACGCAGCAAGACCTGACACCAGAATTGGTCTGTTTCATGTATCAGCGGGGTACGTATATGGCCTTCACTGGCGCACGGCGTTGCGGAATCCTTCATGCAGGTAGACTCGCAACTCCCCCGGGAGTTAAAGAAGGGCTATTGTCCCCTATTGGACAGTTGGGAGACTGAGGCACGGACTACTACGGCTATGTCTACACTGCAGCTCAGGGTCTAATTTACAGCTCGGGTACAGGTACCCAGTGCTAGCTCAGATCATAGCAGGGTAGCCATGTCTGCATGGGCCGTCCGTCCCAGTACACCCCCAGGCAGGATTGCACCCAGCACCGCTAGCCCATGCCGCTGCTCTTTTTAGCACACTAACTCAATCGGCGCGAGCACAGGTCTGTTTAGTAAAGTGGAAATTACAGCCCCAGCGGGTGTGTTTAGACGTCCCTTGAATGATTTGCCCAGAATCTGGGCAATCGAAACCTGGCCACCCAAGTCCTCAACTACCATCCTGCCCTTCCCTCCTGTCTAGTCCTGCTTCTGTTCGGGGGGCTTGAGTAGGGTGGGTGCTCTGCAGGGGGTGAATTTTACCCCTATTTATGGTGAATTTTACCCCTATTTATCCAACTGCTCTGGATCCCCAGAGGGGGTCTGTGACAGAGCCAAGATTTAAATCCCGATCTCCTACGACCCAGTCCAGAGCCTGGACCATACCACCAGCTCCCCTTTAGTTGTCAGTCTTGTGGATCCCCCGAAACCATCTCCCCACCTGTGCCTCCCGCCTGCGTCCATCCGGCGACTAGAAAATGTAATTCTGTGACAAGCCCCATGACTAATCCCATGTGAGCAGTTTGTTTGCAACTGGCCTCATTTCCTTGATCTAATCCTTGCGTTTCTCTTGCCTTGGGCCGGTGCCGGCAAAAGCGCTGCTGTGTTGTTGTTTAAATTAAACGTGTCAGACTCCATGGGGTCTGTGGTTCTGATAACCATCTATGCAGGGCACAAGGAGGGGGGCAGAAGCAAGGAAGAAGGGGAATTGCTCTGGGTTGGTAAAGGAGGGTAGCTAAGCGTGCTGCCCGAATGAAACGAGGCCACAGAGAGCTTGGCTAGGGAGCTGACCCTGACCCACAGGTCTGAATGCAACCAGCCCGGAAGGTGGGGAAAACTTTGGATTTAGACAATCTAGTTCTTGATTCAGACTTCACAGCTCAGGTCTATTTCTGTAAAGGAAGCATCGCCTAATGGTGAGATCTGTCAACTAAGGACTTTCTATGCTGTGTTGCAGACGTCTAATAAACCCTCCTCCTGCTTTTCCACCGCGAGCTCAGAGTCACTCCAGATTAAGGAAGGTGGGGGTGCATTGCTCCCTTTGGCGTCTCCCTCAGGCATCCAATCCAGGTGCACTCCCTGCAGGGAGCTCAGGGGGTGAAGCAGGGGAGCTTAGGGTGACCAGATGTCCTGATTTTATAGGGACAGTCCCGATATTTGGGGCTTTTTCTTATATAGGCTCCTATTACCCCCCAGCTCCTGGCCCGATTTTTCACACTTGCTGTCTGGTCACCGTAGGGGTGCTGAAGGCTCCGAGGGTCAGTCCTGGGAGGTGGGGAAGCCAAGGAGCTCACCCCAGCGAGAGAGTGTGACCCTACGGGGGCTGACGCACTGAAGGGTTCCTCCCAGGCACTGTTCCAGAGCCGTTCAAGAGCACCAGACCTGTGGCTCCAAAGAGGATGGCTTAAACGCTGAAGCATCAAGGTTTCTATCCCTTCTAGCTATTTTGTAAGCCTTGCTAACATAGCTGTGGATGTTCGGATTATCCATACAAACGTCCAATCCTCTTTTTGGTGTGTTTTTTTAAGACTCCCACTAAGCTCTGGGCCTCAGTGATCTCTTGTGGCTGGGAGTTCCATGGGATGATTAGGCGTTCTGTATATTTCCTTCGATCCATTTGAAGCAGTGGAGTAGTCCTAAGCTGCAGCGTCTCCCCGCCAGTCTGGCCCTGTAGCCCTGCCCCCACGCCACTTTCTAACCCCACCCCCACGCTGCCAGGGGTGGGGCACTGTGGCGTAGAGGAGCTGGACCACTGCTGATTTTAAGAGGAATACCGGGATCCATATCAGGTGTGTAGGCCAACCCCTTAGCACTCTCTCTGCATGTAGGCCTAGTGGAAGGTGCACTAGACTGGGACTCAGGAGACCTGGGGTCTATTCCTGGCTTGGCCACTAGCTGCTCGGTGAGCTAAGGTGCCTCTCTGTGCCTCGGTTTCCCCATCTGCAAAATGGGGATAATGAGGCGACCCTCCTTTGTAACCGCTTTGAGATCTCTGGATGAAAAGTGCTATATAAATCCTAGATATTATTATAGCTGCTGCTACCTCCCAGATCGGCACTGGAAAGTCGTCGAGTGGCCAGAGCCACATGCAGCCTGGGCTTGGGAGAAGTACGTGCCGCTGGATTCGGCCCCTGGCTTAGAACAGCGCAAGAAAAATAAAACTCTTAAGCAGTCTTAGCATTTCAACTGCTCAATATAAATAACTCCTCGGTGTCTTCTGAGTCACCCAGCTGAAAAGTACAAGCTAATAACTAACTCTTTAAGGGTCGCTGATGATAGGCTGCAGAGTACTTCCTTGCTAAGGCTTCGGGTTGAGTCATAGTGACATAGTGAAGCCGGCCTAAGGCCTGGTGTAGACACTGCTAGAACAACAGAAGAACCCCTTCCGTCGCTGTAGTGAGCGCTTGTGCTGCAGGTGTGCCGCTGCAGTGTTTCGAGTGGAGACGAGACCAGAAGAAAAGATAATCCCTGCCCCAAGGAGCTTCTGGTCTAATTAGACAAGTTACAGGGGAAACTGAGGCACGTGGCAGGGCAGTGACTTGCCCAAGGTCACCCACCAGGTCAGAGCAATAGACAGCCCCCTAGCCTGGTGTTTGTTATCGTGTATTTAGGATGAGATACCACAATGCCAATATAAGAATCTAGCCAGGTAGAAATGGACGGCAGTGAAATGCTGAGATCCGCAGAGGCATGAACTATTTCTCCCTAGATATTCATTCTGTGCTTTGTCCCATCGCCGTACGGGATCTGTTTGAAACGGTTCCTAAAGAAGCTGGCTTTTCGGTGAGAGGTGAGGTATGAAATTACTGCGACATTTTAGCACAGAGCCCCACCAGTCTGAGAACACGCATAAGCGGCAGCATTTCAGCTGTAGCTCGGATCTTTTCCCTTATCTCCGATTTCTCAGCCATGTGTTCACAGTCAGAACTAGACGGGTGTATCGGAGGAGACGTGTTGCTCTATTTCATTTCGTTGCCGGCAGGTCTCCCGCTTCCTCGGCTGGTGCCCTACCCTGCCTCCCTTAACCGGGGTGTGCGCCTGTGTCCTTTATCTGGGTAATCGCTCCAGCCCTTGCAGGGACACGGGCTCCACACTGTTTAAACCTGAGCTCAAGAGGCAAAATTTTGGATCTGGATTTCCAACACCCCAAAGCACCTAGGTCCAGGGTTTTGGTTCAACCTGTTTGAAATTAGGGGGCTGTTGCCTGGAATGAGATCAAAGAACACTTAAGAGGCTAAGGGGCTGTCCAGACCCATTCCGATTTTCCATCCCTAATTCCCACAAAACTAGTATCCTGTGATCCGATGCCCGGTGTCCAGTGTTTTGTCCGGTCTCTCTTTAAGTAGCCCAGTCCCTGCTTCGCTTGGGCTAACAGACACACTTCTCTTTCCTTTGCTGATGTAGCAGCATCAGCCGTCACAGCCCTGGTGGGGAAAGTGATTCACTGAACTCCCTCCCCCTTTTAGATGAGCAACCCCATCCATTAAGTAGCACAGCTCAGCGCTTTGCAGGGCAGGGCTAGACTGCTAGAGAGTCCCAGGACGGCTTCCTCCACGCTCCGGCGTGCCCATGTTTCTGGCTAACGACCAGCTCAGCTATCAGGAAGCCACGTGGGAGCCGGGAAAGAGACAGGCAGAAATCTAGCAATAGTGAAAGAGCGAGAGTAGAGGGGAGAGACTGGCTCGAGAAACCTTGGGCATTCCTGGAAATGCATTTAGATCATTCATTGCTTCCCAGGAAAAAAAATCCCCCAGGGTGGTTTGACCTCCCAAGCCACATGCTCACAAAACGGTTCCCAGCAAAAGTCAACAGCAAGGTTTGAAACCTGGGCATTCAGCACCAAAGCACTGCCCTCCACCACTTGAGCTAAAGGAGCAGCTCCGTCAGCAACCAGCAGTAGTAGGCTGTTGCTCTCTTACGGAACAGCAATTAGCTGGGGAACATGACATGCACTTTGCGTTCACGTTATGTTTACACCACGGATGCTGCTCTGTGCTGGGAAGGAGGCAGCCACATAATTTCCTACCAGCTCATCCAGGGGAAGGGTCAATTTTGGCTCAGGTGGTAAAGCTCCCCTCCCTGTTTGGGTGTTGGCCGCAGGGTATAGTCATGCAGTCAGGGTGTAGACCAGTGGAGCAGAGCCCATACTAACTGACAGCATCTGCTGCAGTGTCTGGCCAGCAGCCGGCAGACACAATGGGATTAATTCCTTTAACAGCCTACATTTGATTATTCTTCTGATTATTTGTTAGTTGCAAGGCGCCAACAATGTGCTCAGGGTTGTACCGGAGACATAAGCGATACCAGATATCTGGTTGGATCCCTGTATCTAATACTGAAGGATCTGAGAAAGGACCTAGTGTAGCTTTCCTAGGCATAAGAGACTTTACAGTTGGCTGCATCCAGAGCTGGAAGCAAGCACCGTGTCTCTCGCTGGAAAGATGGACAGCTCCCTTTTCCAATGGTATCAGCTCTCACTCCTAGCCCTGCAGGGTGGTGACAAATCATAAGAGGCCTTTACCAGCCAGCATCATTTAGAACACCCCTGAGGCTGCTCTAAGTAACACCAGAGGCTGGATCATCCCTTGGCACCCCTGGGGACTGAGAAGGGGGTGACAATAGGCTTTGGAGCGCTACATCGGTCCCTCAGTTTGCTGACTCCCACCTTTCCGCTGAGGCAAACTGCACAAACAAACAGACAGCACTAAGCTGTGCAAAATGCCCCACTGGGCCAATCCTGCCCCGGCAGGGAGGTGGCGCTAGAGAGGTCTCTGCCTAGGAGCTCTCTGCCAAGGGCGAGGGCCTCGGAAGGGAAGTTGATTTAGGATGTCTCTCCCAGCACAGGACAGAGGACAGCTCTGCTCCAGATCCCCTCAGGAAGTGCCAAGCTGCCATTCAATGAGCATCGCCTTACAGCCCAGCTAAAGAGTGGAACCGTGTGACCCAGTCTGGCTGGAGCTCTCTGCCACGTGCTGAGCCCGACATTAATTGACAGGCTCCCCTGAGTTCAAAGGCTGCCTGGATAATAATGCACCATGCGGCGTCCCGCTCGCTCATGCCGTATAAAAGCCAGGGCTGGCGTTAGGGGGTAGCAAGTGGGCAATTGCCTGGGGCCCCATGCCACAGGGGCCCCCATGCCACAGGGGCCCCCACAGAGCTACATTGCTCAGGCTTCGGCTTCAGCCCCGGGTGGCAGAGCTTGGAGACCTGGGCTTCAGCCCCAAGCGGCGGGGGTTCAGCATTCTGCCCTGGGCCCCAGCAAGTCTAATGCTGGCCCTGCTTGGCGGCCCCCCTGAAACCTGCTCGCAGCCCCCCAGTGGACCCATGGTTGAGAACCACTGCGGTAGTGTATACACAGCTCTTGATTGACAGGCCCTCGCCCCCCAGGCTCTGGGGAAAGTAGGAGGTGTTTGCAACATGAAACCTCATTAAGGCACTGGGCTCTGGAGTACAGGGCAGGGCGTCACAAGTGCTTTCTAGAGTAACCCAAAGAACTCCAAAAGGGGAAAACATGGTTTTAATTCTAGATACATAGGGTCAAATTGGGCTCTGTATCTTGGATGTCCATATAGAGTAACTCCACTGAACGCAGTGGAGCTACTCCAGACTGGCACCAGGGTAAATGACGGCAGAGGCTGTATAATCTCTTAGGGGATGAAATTCACTCACTGGGCCTTGCTCTCAGGGAGGCAGGGTGGCACAGTGGTTAGGGCACTAACTTAGGACTTGAGAGATCTGGATTCAGTTGCTGCCATGTGCTTCTTGCATGATATTAGGCAAATCATTTAGTCTCGCTGTGCCTCAGTTTCCCATCTGTGCAATGGGGATAACAGCCCTGCCCTGCCTCCCGGGAGGATGAGAAAGACATTAATGACTGAGGTGTTCAGCCACGGCACTGATCAGGCCCGCGGAACTACCATAGTTGGGCTGCAACCAACAACCTCATCTGAGCACTCTCCCAGCCTTCATCGCAATCCCCCCCACACACACTTCAATAATGATGTGTCCCCAACTCGAGCGCCCTCCGAGGCACTACCTGAACTCCGGTTCAGCTAGACTGAGTGGTCCTCCCCAGAGACAGGTGTATAACGGCAAAGTCTATGGGGCCGGTTCTCCGAGGCTGTTACCTTGTGTGACCGCTTCACCTGGGCTAAGGGAGGGTAAAACCCTACCCCATCAGAACAGTGGCACTGCCAGGCCACGGGGGAGTCAGGCTCCCTGCCCCGTGACTGCCCACGAGGCTGGAGAAGGGAGGCTGCTTTACTACAAAGAACCCCCCCAGACAAATCATTTGTCCTTCAGAGGGTCATTGTGCCAGATCTGGAGACTAACTGGGCTAATTAACCCTCAGGTGAGTGGCTGATTCTCCATCATTTGACGTCTTTAAAGCAAGACCGGGCATCTTTCTTATAGCTCTGCTCCAGCGGAGTCAGAAGCCGTTAGGCTTGACGCCGGGGTGATGGTCTCTGGCCGTGGCCGTGCAAGAGGTCAGAGTAGACGGCACAATGTCCCTTTTTTGCCTTCAAATCCATGAATCTGTTCCTTCGGTGGGATCCTCCTGGTGTCTGGTGCTACTCAGTATGAATAAATGAATCTGGGTGTGGAAGCCAGGAGAACTGAGTGCTAACCCAGATCCTGCCACTGTCTTGCGGTGCGGCCTTGAGCAAGTCACTTAACTTCTTCGCCTCCATTTATAGGGCTGTATTGAGCTGAGCCCACAGGTGAATGTTTTGAGAGAGCTGCTCACTGTCTCCAGTCCTTCCCCACAATCTTCCCCAGCCAAGGAGGACACCAAGCTAACGCCTCAGGTACTAGCCCTGTACCTGTCTGCGTATGGCAGCTGTGCCTCAATCCAGCCCTGTTTTACTAATGATTATTAATACATGGAAGCCTCCATTTTTCTGCCCCCCCCCCCCATTTCTTTGCCCAGCATCGGCTCCATCATATAGGCTTTGTCTGTGGGACCCCATCCGCCAGCACTAACAACCCGTCCATAGCACCCTCCACGTGAGAGATCCAAGGCTTTGTGATCGTTCTGGCTGGCATGACTTGCCAGAGTCAGGAGCCCTGACTTCTGGGCCTGTGCTCTAAGCCCTCCATCGGGCAGCACATCATGCCACTGAGATGCCCTCACGAGGACTGGTGGCATCACACAATCCAGCACCCGCCCAGAAGCTGTGCCTGCGGTTATAGTGTAGGGAGACGCCGCTAGACAGGAGATGCGAGTTCTAGTCCTAGCTCTGCCACTGACTTGCCAGGCGACCTTGGGCAGGGCACGTCATTGCCCCGTGCCTCAGTTTCCCCATCAGAAGCATGGGGGTGCTGACATTTGCCTCTCTTTCTGATGCTCTTTGAGATCTATGGACAGGTTGTTCCTGCCCTGCAGAGGGAGAAGAGGGCTCCTGGAGTGCAGGGAGCAGGAGGAATGCACCAGCTCTTGAGATACTCATCCATGGCCCTGTGCAACTATGGAGTTGGAGTGGGTGTGCCTGGCACCATTGCCTGTGCATGGGGAAGAAGACTCACTCCCATTCATGTGGTGGCTACTGCACTGACAGGCCTGTGTCCAATAGCTCCTGGGAAGAGGGCTGGCTGTGGGTCGGGCAGGCCCACCCGGGGAGCTCACAGCAGAGGCAGCACAAATCTAGGCAGCGCTCTGTGCTGCTCGGAGACGGGTGCTCCATCCGCTACCCATGCCCATCACCCTGTGTTCTGCCACAAAGGGGGTGATCAGGATCCCGGCCTCGGGCTTTGCCCTGAAGGGCTGGGGGTGAATGGGGTGGACCAGCTGGGCACGGAGCAAGCCCCCGGCTCTCTCCTAGCGGGAGCGCTTCGCTGCTGGCCGCAGCAGGCAGCTCACAAGCCATGCCCCAGAAGGAGCCAGGGAGCTCGCCAGCCGGGAAGCAGCTGCACTCGGAACTTCCCCCCGCCGCTGCAGAGCCCTCGCCTCCTTGCCTCCAGCTGGGCTGGACTTGCTACAACTGGAGCTGGTGCCCACGTGTAAATGACAGCACAGGGGCTGCCTGCTGCACACCGCAGCGGGGCTGGCGGGCGCTGGGGAAAGGAAGAGGGCAGCTTCTTTGTACATCCCCCTTATTAAAGCCGCTCGGGTCCCACAGCTCCCCGGGCACTGCTCCAAGAGCCGGGTTCGCTGGGAGCAGCACCCCGCTCCTGCTGCTTGCTTTCAGATGCAAATCAGCTCTTGGGTAAGAGGGGAGCTGTGGCTTCTTGCAACACGCAGCAGTTTCACTTCTCAGTTGCAACAGCGGTAAGACCTAGCAACGACCCTTTCCCCAGGGCGCGCTGGTGGGTGGGCATGAAAGATGTCAGCCACCAGAGGATCAGGGGAATGGCTGGACAAATAACTCCCCCCGGGGGAAAATAATAACTCTGCCTGGCACCAGAGCCAGCGGGTTTAAAACAATGGCAACAAGCGGATCTTGAGCGGGCCTCGCAGCATGGGCTGAGATTGTTCAGCTATTGTCTGAACACGGGTGACTTACACGGGCAAACAAAGGAACCCAAACATGGCACAGCGTCCCTGCTGAGCGCACAGTCCCCTCCCCTTGGCACCAGGCGGGACGCTCACTGCCTTCTCCTGGCAGACTGCCGCGGAGAGACAGCCCGAGGATCCGGCAGGCCCTCCACTGACCCTGACCCGGCCGTGGCAGGGTGAAACAGGCGACGAGCCTCCTCTCTGGCTGCACAGGAGCGGCCTTGCAAACAGCGGGGACACAGATCAGCGTTCGCATCCCACTCCCGGTCAGTACCGGGCCCAGGCCGAGGAAGCTAATGATCCAACCCGCAGACCAAATTCGGTGATGAATCCGGCTCACGTGCCACCTGAGGCACGTTGCACAGATGCTAAGAAGACTGCAAACAGTTCGGATACAACTGACCGTGCCTGCCTCTGAGCCTTCCCTCTGGGAAACGCTCCACACATATAGCTTGGAAACTACAGTGTTTCCCATGTCAGTGGTACAAGGAGAGTTGTAGTTGCCAGTGCAAAGTCTATCCACACACACACACACACAGCCCTTTACAAAACGAGCCCAACATTTCTTTAGCTGGTCCCTGGGAAACAGCTCACCCATGTGCCCACACAGGCAGGGCTGCCCAGAGGGTTCAGGGGGCCTGGGACAAAGCAATTTTGGGGGCCCCTTCCATAAAAAAAGGTTGCAATACTATAGAATACTATATTCCTCTGGGGGCTCCTGCGGGGCCCGGGGCCTGGGGCAAATTGCGCCACTTGCCCCCTCCCCCCCGCGGCCCTGTGCACAGGACTGCACTAACCTGGCTTCCACGCCATGCCCATGCAACACCTTCCCTCCTTCCACACCAGGGGGATTTGCAAACGGCAAGACTAAAGCAACTGACGGGAAACTGAGGCAGCAGGCAACCAGAGGGCATCTCGCCCTGCTGTGCTCCCCGCTGTTGTTTGAAGGCCTGAGCGAGCAGCCCAGAAAACAAGCCCCCTGGATCTGCTCCATCCCACGTCCCCACCCGGTCCGTGTGGCCCGGTCCGGCCGTGTCAGGGGGCAGTGCCCACTGTGGAAATACCAAGCCCTGGCTCCGGCGTCCCCATGCCCAGCAAGCAGCAGCCACCGCTGCAGCTAGGCCAGGTGTGCGGCGCAAGGGGTGGGCAGGGGTTGGCCAGTCCCCCAGGGGAGCCGGCCCCAGTCGCTGGGTCTCTCTCCTTTATTTCTTACCCTCTCTCCCGGCTCGGAGACAGGAAGAACTTTTTCCTCCTTCCCTCCCTGCCGCTCGGTTTCATTCTCTCTCTCGCCTCTGCTCCGTTCGCTGGCTCCTCTCCCCTTCCCTCCCTCCTCCTTTCCTCGCTGTCCCCCTTCCCTCCAACGCCCCCCGGGCTAGAACCCCCGCGCGCCGGGCACTCACATGTCAGACGCGGCCGGCTGGTAGGGCTGGCTCCGGCAGAGGATGGAGTGGCCGCAAGCTTGGCCCATCTCTCCTCATCCTCTCGCCAGCCCGGCCAGATGCAGGCGAGGGCTAAGGATGCTGCTGGCCAGAGGTCCCGGCGCCCTTCTCTCTCCCGGCTCGCCGCGGCTGCGGCTGCTCCCGGAGCCGGCTCGGGGGAGGGTGTCTGAGGACTGGAGCCGTAACCGAGCCTAATGCAGCTCGCTGGAGCAGGCAGGGTGGGCGGGTGCCGCGAGGGAGCATGTGTGAGCGAGCGAGAGAGAAACACCCGCTCGGGCTGACCCGCGGCGGAGCCGCTCCACGCCCGCGGGCCCTGCAGCGCCCGGGCAGGGGGCTGGAGCCAGGTGCGAGTCCCGGCGGCCGGAGGGGGCCGGGCTCTGGGCGGCAAAGGGCTGGGGTGGAGTTTGCTGATTGCCCCGGGGCTGGGCGGGGGGTCTCCGGGCCGGCGGGCGGCTGGGGGAGAAGCCTTTGTTCAACTCGGACTAACTCCAGCCACCCCGGGCAACAGCAAGGGGTGTGTGTGTGTGTGTGTGTGTGTGTGTGTGTGTGTGTGTGTGTGTGTGTGTGAAAAATCCACAGGCACACAGTGGGCCAGATCCTTAGCTGGTGTCAATCTGTGTGTGTGTGTGTGTGTGTGTGTGTGTGTGTGTGTGTGTGTGAAAAATCCACAGGCACACGCTGGGCCAGATCCTTAGCTGGTGTCAATCTGTGTGTGTGTGTGTGTGTGTGTGTGTGTGTGTGTGTGTGTGTGTGAAAAATCCACAGGCACACACTGGGCCAGATCCTTAGCTGGTGTCAATCTGTGTGTGTGTGTGTGTGTGTGTGTGTGTGTGTGTGTGTGTGTGTGTGTGTGTGTGAAAAATCCACAGGCACACGCTGGGCCAGATCCTTAGCTGGTGTCAATCTGTGTGTGTGTGTGAGAGAGAGAGAGAGAGAGAGAGAGAGAAATCCACAGGCACACACTGGGCCAGATCCTCAGCTGATGTCAAGGTGTGTGTGTGTGTAAAATCTACACACACACTTGGCCAAATCCTCAGCTGGTGTCAAGGTGTGTGGGTGTGTAAAATCTACACACACACTTGGCCAGATCCTCCGCTGGTGTCAGTCCGGGAAGGGTGTGTCTGTGTGTGAAATCTACATGCACACGCTGGGCCAGATCCTCTGCTGGTGTCAGTCCAGGGAGGGTGTGTCTGTGTGTGAAATCTACATGCACATGATGGGCCAGATCCTCCGTGGGTGTCAGTCAGGGGAGGGTGTGCTGTTGTGATCAGCCTCGCACCAGTGACTCCAGCAAAGCTCTATTTGACACCAGCGGAACGACACTGACTGACACCTGCTGAGAATCTGGCCCGACAGCTCCCAATGTGCAGTGACTGCACTCCAGCCTTGGCAAGTCCCCGTCTCTTCTCCACTCGCCCTGGTTATTACTCAGGGGGTCCCTCCTCTCCATCCCCTCCCTCATCTCCCCTCTGCTTTCGCTCACCTTCTCATCTCAGTTCACCATGGACATCGCCTCCCCACTCTGTACCCCCGCTGACCCCTGCCTGCTCCCTTGCCTGCTCTGCTTTGGGCCCTGCTCTGTCGTTAATTGCCGTCAGGAGCGAGCCAGTCGATACGGGTGCCGTTATTCTGCTGCTGAAATGGCTCGGGCTATTATTAGCCGGGTGCATGTTAGTAATTTAATTCATGTGGTTTGGGGAGCCTGGCTGCATTGTTACAGCAGGCAGAAAGGAGCTGGGTGTGTAATCCCTGAGCCTGAGCATGCAGTGGGGAGGCTGGGGACACTGCAGGACCAGGGGGCCCAAACTGAGCCGGCTTCGGCGTCTTTAGTCACCACCCCGGGTGGAGTTCTATGGATTTCCGCGCTGGAGCCGAGCCAGCCTCGAGCCATCGCCCCTGCCTGCCTGGCACGCAGAGATTTATACCTAGTGCCCTGGCGCATGGTGACGGTCACTGGGCCAAATTAACCCTGGAGAAAACTCCACTGGCTTCCACTGCTGGATTTGTGATCACTGGTCCTGATGGGCTAAGAATAGTGCCTGCCCTACTAGTTCTGTTCCCCCGTTCCCCCCACACATCCTGCTGTTCGTCTCATCCATCTGCCGTGCCTTGTCTTGTAGCATCCGTCTACGCTGCAGTCAGAGGTGTGATTGCAGCACATGCTATACACCAGCTAGCTGGAGTAACCATAGCAAGTGAGGCCCCGCGGCTATACAAAGCTACTCGGGACCTGGGTGCTCCTGCACATGCAGCGCCGTGAAACCATGTGTGTCAGAACTGGAAGCAGCCTTCCGAGCGAGCGTGTGCAGGTGAGACCTGCCCCTCCTCCCCCAGCGGGCGGACGGGCCGGCTACCTGGGTTCCACTGGACGAGCCGGCTATCCGCATCTTGATGATGGCTGTGATCTCGTCCTGCTGTTTTCTCATCTCTTGTTCGTCCACCTGCCGAGGGGAGAGAAGGCCAGAGTGATCGAACCCTCCGCAGCCTGGCAACAGAAAGGCCAGATGGAGAGCTTCACGTGGGGCCCAGCTCTGGGAGGACACGAGCCTCCCCCATCAGTCCCTGCCCCCCTGCCCGTCACTGAGCTGTGCTGGTCCGGAGTCACCAATCTGCCCAGCTCCATGGACAAGGAAAGGCATTCAAGCACCTCTGCCGAATCCATGCTTCTCCCCACCTGCTCCAATGTCCTCAAAGCTGCCACGGGTTCACGGCTATTGTTACTCATGCTAATTAGATCAAAGCTAGTTTGGGTATAGCACCTCTGATCACTGTGTAGACATACCCTTAGACTGCAAGCTCTTTGGGGTAGGCACTGTCATTTACTGTAGTTTTGTACAGCGCCTAGCACACCATGGCCACTGCTGGCTGGCCTCTAGGCTCTACCATAATCTAAATGTTAAATCACAACCATAGATGTCAGTAATTTGCCGTGGGTAATCTAGGGGATGGTGGACAAGATTCTGCTCCCAGGTAAGACTGGTGAGACTCCAACATAAAATCCACAGGGGCCTGACCCTTAGCTGATGTGAACCGGTGCAGCTCTGTGGAGTTACAGTGATTTGCATCGGCTGAGGTTTTTGGCCCGTTGACTTCAGCGGAGTCGCTCCAGATTTACACCTGTGAAACCGGCACCTTTTAACAATTCTAGCGGTGGTTAGAGTCACTTGGTGAGCCTGCTTTTCCTCTATTTTTAAACTGGATTTTGCTCCTTGGGCCTGATTCTCAGCCCCATGAAGGCCCCTTTACCCTGCTAGAGTGATCACAGAATTTTAGAAATGTAGGACGGGAAGGGACCTTGCGAGGTCACCTAGTCCTGTCCCCTGCACGGAGGCAGGGCTACGTATCATCTAGACCAGTGCTCTTCATTATTTTTGAAGTGGGGCAACTTTGGCAAAAAATCTTCCATGTGAGAGCCACATCAACCCGACACAGACGGTTGAACACTCCGAGTTCTTTGTTGGTTGATATGGTAATATTACCGTTATTGGTAATATTGCTTGGGGTGCAGGAGGGAGTATGGGGTACTGGCTCTGGGAGGGGGCTCAGGGCTGGGGCTTGGGGTGCAGGAGGGGGTGAGGGGTGCAAGTTCTGGGAGGGAGTTTGTGTGCAGGAGGGGACTCCAGGCTGGGTCAGAGTGTTCGGTTGCAGGAGAGGGAAGGGGTATGGGCTCTGGGTGGGGGCTCAGGGCCGGAGCAAGGGCTTGGGGTGCAGGAGGGGGTATTGAGGGCTGGCTCTGGGAGGGCGCTCAGGGCTGGGGCAGGAGCTTGGGGTGCAGAAGTGGGTATTGAGGGCTGGCTCTGGGAGGGTGCTCAGGGCTGGAGCAGGGGCTTGGGGTGCAGGAGGGGTTATGGGGGACTAGCTCTGGGAGGCTGCAGGTTGGGTGGTAGAAGAGCTATTCAGAACCTGCCCACTGAAGGGGGCGGCACTTACTTCGGGCAGCCCCTTCAATGCAGGCACCGCCCCCACAACTCCCATTGGCCACAGTTCCCCGTTCCCAGCCAATAGGAGCTGTGGGGGCGGTGCTTGCAGGCAGGAGCAGTGTGTGGAGACCTCTGCTCCCCCGCTTACCCCCAAGGCCACACAGGGCCGCGCTGGCCGCATCCGGGAGCGGCGTGGGGCCGGGACAGGCAGGGAGCCTGCCTTAGGTGCAGCCCCACTGCGCCAATGGAGAGCACAATCGACAGGGAGTCGCGCTCAGGGTCCATGGGAGCCACCACCGGCTCACAGGCCTTGCAGTGAAGAACACAGATCTAGCCCATCCCGGACAGGTGTTTGTGTAACCCAGCGATACTCAGACTGAGTTTCGTGAGCCACAAGTGGCTCTTTAATGTGTCTCCAGTGGCTCTTCGCAACACATCATATTAAAACACTGTGGTTTAATTATTAACCAGGCTAAGTTATTATCCAATCAGAATGCTTTTACTAGGTTATTAATCAAATGCAGTTGATAAAATAATAATACCTGATCAGTCATTTTGCTGGGAGAATAATATATATATAAATAGTTAATGAAACAATGAATTCACACGGCCGTGACTCTTTTGGGCAATGCTGATCGCTAAGTTGGTTCCTGAACTACTGAGGTCTGAGTATCGCTGGTCGAATCTGCTCTTAAATATCTCCAGAGATGGAGATTCCACAACCTCCCTGGGCAATTTATTCCAGTGCTTAACCACCCTGACCATTAGGAAGTTTTTCCCAATGTCCAGCCTAGACCTCCCTCACCATAATTTAAGCCCATTGCTTCTTGTCCTGTCCTCAGTGGTGTCAAGGCAGCTCGCTGTAAATGAGAATTGAGATTCTTCGTATTCTGTGTTGCTACTCTCAGTTCAGACTGTTTGTGACGTTATTGACACAAACTGGGACCGTATAGATCACGGTTGCAACCAAGGTCCTGGAGTGGCACCAAATCTTGTATAAAGGGGGTCAAAGGAGGTGTCTATGAGGAGGTTATGGTTGGCTGGTTATGATTATGCTATCTGAATGCATGTATCATTTTTGTATTTAAAGTTATAAGTATTGGCTCCATACTGCCTGTAGTTCAAACTTGTGCTATGCTTCTGGGTGAGACCTCAGACAATGTGGCATCAGCTCTGCCTAGCCTGCTGGATGGCCCATTAAGGACCATCAGTTATACAACTGACCCGTTGAGAGAAGGCAGAGACACCTTGTGACTCAGCAAGGCATGCAGGGACATGCCTATGGACAGAACGCTAAGGTTTTTCTGTGCCATGTGCTGGACAGCTTGTCTTTGGGACAAAGAAAGCAGAGGCCACATGGTAAGAGACTAAAAGGCTGTTGTATCTCCTCCATCTTGTCTTCAGTCCTACTTCTGACCTCTGGAGGAACCTTGCTGCAAACTGAAGCTCTGAACAAAGGACTGAGGACCCATCCCAGCTGTGGATGTACTCCAGAGACTGGATTTGAACCTGCAGTATATTTCATCACTGCTACAGGCCTGAACCAAGAACTTTGCCATTACTGTATGTAACTGATTCCATTTAACCAATTCTAGCTCTCATCTATATTTCTTTCTTTTTATCCTATCTCCTAGAACTGGAAGGGACCTTGAAAGGTCTTCGAGTCCAGCCCCCTGCCTTCACTAGCAGGACCAAGTACTGATTTTGCCCCAGATCCCCAAGTGGCCCTCTCAAGGATTGAGCTCACAACCCTGGGTTTAACAGGCCAATGCTCAAACCACTGAGCTATGAATAAACCTTTAGATTTTAGATTCTAAAGGATTGGCAACAGCGTGATTTGTGTGTAAGATCTGATTTGTATATTGACCTGGGTCTGGGGTTTGGTCCTTTGGGATTGGGAGAACCATTTTTCTTTTACTCTTGGGTATTGTTTTTTTTTAACCATTCATCCCCATAACCAGTGGCACTGGTGGTGATACTGGGAAACTGGAGTATCTAAGGAAATTGCTTGTATGACTTATGCTTAGCCAGTGGGGTAAAACCGACATCCTCTCTGGCTGGCTGGTTGGGTTTGCCTTAGAAGTGGAGAAACCCCAGCCTTCGGCTGTAACTGTCCTGCTCTAAACAATTTGTCCTGAATTGGTTCTCTCAGAAATGTCCCACCAGCGGCAACATTGTTTCAATGCAGTGATGTTGTAGCCCTGTTGGTCCAAGGATATAAGACATATAAGGTGGGTGAGGTAATTTCTTTTATAAGACCAACTGCAGTGGTGAAAGAGACAAGACTTTGAGCTCCACAGAAGACCTGAAGAAGCGCACTGTGGCGCTTGTGAGATTGTCTCTTTCCCCAGCAGAAGTCAGTCCAATAAAAGATATCCACTCACCCGCCTTGTCTCTTGCATTGTGTTTGAGTGGGTCAGGAAGCAGGTGTGAGGGGCAAAGGAGTTTCACTTCTGATCGGGTGTGTAAAACCGGTGAAATTTACATGTGGAGGGGGCGGGAGGGAGCAGCTAGAAAAGCACCAGACAAGTGTCAGACAGAGCAAAGGAGCCTCCGACTTCCGGCCCGGCTGTCCCTGAGTCAGACGCCCAGCTGGTGCCAATCAGTGTAGCTCCATTAATGTCAAGGGATCAGGGCTGATGGGCAGCAGCTGAGATCTGGCCCACTGCAGCTACACAGGGGTAAGACGTTAATGGGGACTGCTCATCGGCTTAAACACCTCGCTGAGTCGGGAACAGACTTTGCCAGGTGACACAGTCCTGCACTGTTCCCCATCTGCGGTTCTCATCTGGTCCCCCACTCCCCACCCTTGCAGTGTCTGAGCCCCTCACAGTCTTTAATGCCTTTATCCCCACAATAGCATTGTTATTATTCCCATTGTCCAGATGGGAAACTGAGTCACAGATCCTCAGATGTACTGAGGTGCTTAATGCCCATTGATTTCAATGGGCTAAATATCTTGGAGCATCTAGGCCGGAGAGTCTAGGGCCAGGTATTTTTATTTGTTCCTCAACTCAGCATTGCAATGCCTAAAGGAGTTTGACATCTAAGACCCATTTTGGAAAGAGACTCATGCACTTCGAAAGCTAAGTCTCCCTGAAAGTCAAGGGGAGTGACGCGAAGTGGCGTATCCTGAGCCCTGGGATTCCCCCACTGACTGCAATGGTGCTGCCCCGATTCGCAGCGGCCGAGGAGCCAGCCTGCTACGCCCAGTGACTGTGCAGGAGCTAGGCTTGCCGGCACTTGCTACTAACCACTGAAGCATTCGGCTCAGCCCGAGTCTGCTCAGGCTCCTGGATTTATCCATTCTGATTCGGGTCTTGTACAAGGATCATTGGGGGTAATGTGGGACCAAAATCAGGCCTACGTCATTTACACCACATGGAATTCACCCCCGGGCAGAGGGACAACACTAGCCCTGCGTGCCCTTTAAGTCCTTAAATAGGAGTTAAGTGGTTAATAGCCTTCCACTGGCCCTCTGCACAGGGGTGTGTTTCACCCACTGGGCCCCACCACGGGGGAGCTGTCAGGGGCTTAACACAGTCACTCCTTTATTATGATTATTTTTATTATTTACACTACAGGAGCAGCTACCGGCCCAACCAAAATCAGGGTCCCATTGTGCTAGGCGCTGCAGATAATATTATCAACCCCACGTATTCAAAAACCATCAGACTGGCTTAAAAATCATGAGTTGTTGGGGGTGTTTTAAATCCATTTGGGAAGATTCTTTTCATTGGCCTTCTGGATTTGGGGCCTGCAGGGAGTTGCATTTTGAAGCTTTGTCCACTGCCACGAGGGCGAGAAATTTACTTACACAAAAAAAGAATGCTGAGATTCGCACGTAATCACCTGACTCCAGGGGGCGGGGCGTTAAGAACACCCAATCTCCAGAGACTTGTGCAGTTGAACCACAAGAGTTGGCTACACTGTGTTAGTATAGCCGGCAACAGCTTCTGCCCCCAAAGCGGTTAGATTCTAAACAGGCAAGACAGATGAGTGGTAGGAGCAGGGGCTGTTATCTGCATGGTACAGGTGAGGGACTGAGAGATGAAATGAGCTGTCGGCAGTCAGTCTGTAGAGAAGCCAAGAACTGGACTAAACTGCTGAGTCCCCAGGCAGTGTTTGAATCACAAGACCAGCCTGGCTTTCCTTCTGTGCCATGCCAGTTGTTTAACAACCATGCAGCCGGCCTTTTAGCTTCTCTCAGACAAGATCTTTCGTTTCTGAAACAATAGCTTCTGAAGTACTTTTTGAAAAGGCCCAATCCACGTACCACTGAAGTCAGCGAGAGCCTTTTCACCCAAGAGGCATTTGATCCGACTCCAGGTCAGCCATTTATACTTTATTTCAGCCCCGGCCATATCTGTTTGGATCTTCCAGCACACAGCAGTACTAGGCCGGCCAGGTGGCTTCTGCCAGCTGCTATCAGGGCTTTGGCAATCTTAGCAATGCGGCCGTTCATCATGATGGTGACCTCGTATATGCTGGTGCCTGTAATGATCCAGCCAGTGCTGATAGAGATTCCTCGTGGCATAGAATTTCTCTCCGATGTCCAACAGGTATCTGGGGGACAGGTACAACTTGACAATTTCTCCCTTCTGACTGTTTCTACAATGCTTGTGCTTTCATTGTGCACACTCCTTTTTTCCTCCTATTAATTATTAGTATTTGTTATTTGAATTATCGCAGCGCCTAGGAGACCTAGTCAAAGGCCAGGACCCTGTTGTGCTTGGCGCTGAACAAACACAGAACAGATGGTCCCTGCCCCCAAAGCACCTCCAATCTAAGCGTAAGACGAGAGACAATGGATACAGATCAGTAGGGGAGAACAACAGTGAGACAGCATGGGCCAGCACGGCAGGCAAAGTCTGGAGTGGGAAGAAAAGTCCTTGTTTGTCTGCCCATTAAGCAGTTGTGATGGGGGCAGCCAGCCATTCTATTAGTGTATTACTAAGATCAAGTGGCATTAGACTCAATACAAATCTTCTTGTGATTTTCACTGGACAACTCTCCAGACCTCCTGTTCCAGCAACATTGTGGTGAGGAGATGAGACTTGCAATACCTAAAATTCAGAAATCCCGAAGCCAGAAGAACATAAGAATGGCCGTACTGGGTCAGACCAAAGGTCCATCCAGCCCAGTATCCTGTCTACCGACAGTGGCCAATGTCAGGTGCCCCAGAGGGAGTGAACCTCACAGGCAATGATCAAGTGATCTCTCTCCTGCCATCCATCCCCACCCTCTGACAAACAGAGCCTAGGGACACCATTCCTTACCCATCCTGACTAATAGTCATTAATGGACTTAACCTCCATGAATTTATCCAGTTCTCTTTTAAACCCTGTTATAGTCCTAGCCTTCACAACCTCCTCAGGCAAGGAGTTCCACAGGTTGACTGTGCGCTGTGTGAAGAACTTCCTTTTATTTGTTTTAAACCTGCTGCCCATTAATTTCATTTGGTGGCCCCTAGTTCTCATATGATGGGAACAAATAAATAACTTTTCCTTATTCACTTTCTCCACACCGCTCACGATCCACACCACTGGGATCATCTAGTCTGACCTCCTGTACTCCGCAGGCCAGAGAACTGCCCCACAATAATTCCCAGGGCAGATCGTGTTAGACCTTTCTCTGCCAGAGTGATGAGCCCATTGTTAAATATTTGCTGCCCACGTAGGTACTTATAGACTGTGGTCAAGTCACCCCTTAACCTTCTCTTTACCAAGCTAAATAGGTTGAGCTCCTTGAGTCTCTCACTATCAGGCAGGTTTTCTATCCTTTCATCATTCTCGTGGCTCTTCTTTGAACCTTCTCCAATATATCAACATCTTTCTTGAATTCTGGCCACCACCATCCTGCATTTGAGGATTTGAAATCCTGCCCTTGAGGCCTGTAGTCTGCTGTCAGTAGCCAGAACCCACCACAGCCCATGCCTGTCATGTTTTGAGTTCATAGATTATAAAGCCAAAACAGACCATTAGCTCTTCTAGTCTGACCAGAGAATTTCACCCCGTCACCCCTGTATTGAACCCTGTATCTCCAGAAAGGCAGCCGGTCTCGATTTGGAGATATCAAAGAGGCAGACACTCCACCGCTTCCCTTGTTTCTAATCTGAATATGTCTGGCTTTAGCTTCAGCTCTTGTGACGCTTTGCTCTGCTAGATTAAAGAGCCTTTTAGCACCTGGTGTTTTCTCCTCGTGAAGATACTTACCCGCCACAGTCAAGTCACCTCTCAGGCACACTGAGCTTCTGACTGCGTCACTCCCTAGCAGGCATTTTTTGCAGCTCTTTGATATGGGCAATCACCCTATTTGCAGCCAGGGAAAAAAACATTTGATTTAATTAAAAAAAAATGGGGGGGGGGTTGTTATGAAATATTTGGAAAACTTTTCACCCAAAATGTGCAGTGTGTTTCAACCAGCTCTAGCCACGTTCCTATTCTGCATTTGGTTCGCTTGGAAACATCCATTCATGAAGAGGTGGAAGCAGTTAACACATAAGAACATAAGAACGGCCAGACTGGGTCAGACCAAAGGTCCATCTAGCCCAGTATCCTGTCTTCCAACAGTGGCCAATGCCAGGTGCCCCAGAGGGAGTGAACAGAACAGGGAATCATCCAGTGGTCTTGTCTATAAGGGAGGTTTTGTTTAATGTATTTTCCCACAAAAACTAATTCAGAATCACCATAGCGAAAGAGGGCATCCATGTGATTATTCCGGCTTAAGCTACGTCCCTGGTGACTCATTGCATCCGTGCAGCTCTGGGCTCTTTCCAAACAGCATTCGGGCCAGAGATATTAATAGATTTCTTCACCATACTCCGGCAAGCCCATCCTAGGCTTTGCCACGGTTCCTCTGGGATTCCATCCCGCTCCACGGGTCCTTTTCAGAAGTGACTGCTTATGCCATGGCGACCCATCATGCCTTAGGGCACATCTGCGCTGCGCCCGAGTAGACATCCCTGCGCTAGATTTTATCAAGCTGGCATGCTAAAAATAGAAGGGTAGCCCCGGCGGGGCAGGCCAGTCACTCTGAGTATAATCCCGTCTGAAATGCTGGGCTTGCGTTCAGGGGGGCTAGCCCATCACGTGGCTGCAGCTCCACTCCTGTTTTTAGGGCACTAGCTGGAGCAGTGCTAGGGCGGGTTCATCACCTTCCAGCTGCAGCGTAGAGGCATCCTTAGCAGAACACTCGCTCCCGTCAGAATTCAATACCTCTTGTGCTTTGCTTATTTTTCTCTACGCTCCGGGCAGGTCTACACTTAAAACGCTGCATCGGCACGCAGCACTCAGATGAAGACACTCCTACGCCGACAGGAGAGTTTCTCCCAGCAGCGTAGTTAATCCATCACCCTGAGAGGTGGTCGCTATGTTGGCAGGAGAAGCTCTCCCATTGACAGCGCTGTCTACACTGGGGGTTAGGTCGGTAGAACCGCGTCGCTCAGGGCTGTGGATTTTTCACACCCTTGAGCAATGCAGAGATACCGATATAGGTCTGTTGCGTAGACCTGGCCTTAGATGAGCGCTGTGTATTTTAGGGAGCGCCTCTTTCCTCAGCATTGTTGGGACAATTTAGTCTCTTCTTATGGCAAAACATTGTCCTTAACAAAGGGTCCGCTGGTTCCGCACCTAACAAAATCAGTGGGAATCTTTCTATTGGCTCCAGTGGGAGCCGGAACAGGCCTCCCCGGGCAATATGGCCTGCATGTGGGAGAAAACGCTCTCCTTTCTTTAGGCCACTCCTATGAAGCTTTCGATTTTGTTATATGCAAAACTGGGTCTGCACGCTCCAGTTTGAAACTCCACTACTTCTGGAGCGTCATAATCCTCGGTGTCGTTTTCAGATGGCGTTGAGCTGTTTGCTGCCAGTTTATTCTTCACAAGGAGCTTGTCTCTTTGGATCAGACATTTGATCAGAAGTGGATAAAGGCAAAGATTTTTTTTTTTCCAGACAAACTCTAAGGCTGTGTCTACACTGCCACTTTTAGCTCTAAAACTGTTGGTGATAAAGCTACCACCCACCGCTCGTTAGGGGTGGGTTTTTTTTATCACCGGGAGAGCTCTCCCCCGGCGATAAAGCGTGTCTATACTGCCCACGTCACAGCGCTGCCGTGGTCGTGCTGTAACGTGGGTAGTGTAGACATACCCTTACTTTGTTTGGGGTCAGTTTCTAGGTTTCTGCTCTCATCACACAAGCACCAAAGAGTGGTTCTCAATGTGTCACTGTCGAACTGGGAGAGCATGTGCAGTGGTCCCACAGTGGTCCATCCTGGGTCCGGTCCTATTCAAAGACCTCGACAAAGTGGAGAATTGGTCTGAAAACAGAAAAATGAAATTAAAAAAAGACGAGCGCAAAGTACTTCACATCGGAAGGAAAAATCAAAAGCACAGGTACAGAATGGGGACTGGCTGGCGAGGTACAGTAGAACCTCAGAGTTACAAACGCTTCAGGAATGGAGGTTGTTCGTAATGTCCGTAACGCTGAACAAAATGTTCTGGTGGTTCTTTCAAAAGTTCACAACTGAACGTTGACTTCATACAGCTTCGAAACTTGACTATGCAGAAGACAAAGGCTGCTTTCCCTTGATTTTTAGTAGCTTACGTTTAACGCAGTACTTGTTTAACGCAGAATTTGTATTTGCTTTTATTTTTATTTTACTTTTTTGGCTCTGCTGGTGCCTGATTGCGTACTTCCAGTTCCAAACGAAGTATGTGGCTGACGGGTCAGTTCGTAACTCTGAGGTTCTACTGTACTGCTGGAAAGGTTCTGGGGGTTACTTTGGATCACAAATTGAATACGAGCCAACAATAGGCTGCACTTGTGAAAAAGGCAAATCTCATTGTGGGGAGTGTACTCCTGGGGGAATGCTGCTCCAAAAAATTAACAAGTCTGCACATGATATTTTAAAATTCTGCAAAATTCTGCATATTTTATTTGTCAAAATAACACTATATATTCAAGCCAGTTTCAATTATTTTGGCAATTTCTTTCAAAATACCTGTCAGAAACGCTGTCTGTAACAATACAGACACACAAAAATCCCCCCAGGAGTAGAAAGTTAAAGAAACCACTACGACAACCCAGTTCCTGTTTCTCTGCCTCCTGCCCCTCAGAGCCCAGCCGGGGAACCAGACACCACACACCCTCCCCTCAGAGCCCAGCCACGGGGCACCCCCAGCTCAAAAACCCATGTCCCCTACCCCTGCCAGAACCCAGCTGTGGGGCAACCCCCAACCCAGACACTCACACTTCCTACCCCCCAAAGCCCAGCTGTGGGACACCCCCCAGCCCAGACACTTGCATCCCTTCCCCTCCTCTCACCCAGGGACTAGAGAGAAAAACAGCCTGATGCTGGGTCCTGGGCTCATAGGGAGTTTCCTGCAATGCACACTGCCTCCTGAAAGAGCGTGCCGGGATTCTGGGAACTGCAGCTGCCAGGAACCCTCCAACCCATCCTCCTTCCCACGGCAGTGTCTTCTACTTGCGAGCTGGGGGGCTGGGCTCTGCTGGGTCCAGCAAATCCTATTGGCGGCCAGCAGCTCTGCAGTGCCAAATTCTGTGGGGAGAAAAGGAAATTCTGCACAGAACATTAATTCTGCATAAATTCTGCATTGCGCAGTGCCACAGAATTCCCCCAGGAGTAGGTGTATTAATAGGAGTGGCTATGTAAAAAACAGGAGGTAATTTTCCTTCTCTACTCAGCACTGTTGAGGCCCCAGCAGGAGTCTGTGTCCAATTCTGGGTGCTGCACTTTAGGAAAGATGTGGAATAATTGGAGAGAGTCCAGAGGAGAGCAACAAAAATGATCAACGGTTTAGAAAATCTGACCTATGAGGAAAGGTCAAAAAAACTGGACATGTTTAGTCTTGAGAAAAGAAGACTGAGAGGGAGACCAGACAACAATCTTCAAATCTGTTGAGGGCTGTTATAAAGAGGACAGTCATCAATTGTTCTCCATGTGCACTGAACGTAAGACAAGAAGTAATTGGCTTGATCTGCAACAAGGGAGATTTAGGTTAGATATTGGGGAAAACTTTCTAACTCTAAGGCTAGTGAAGCTTTGCAATAGGCTTCCAAGGGAGGTTGAGGAATCCCCATCACTGGAGGTTTTTAAGACCCAGCTTCACAAACATCTGTCAAGGCTGGTCTAGGTCTACTTGGCCCTGCCTCAGCGCAGGGGGCTGGACTAGAGGATCTCTTACCATCCATTCCACCCCTACATGCCTCTGTGTGTGTGTGTGTGTGTGTGTGTGTGTGTGTGTTGAGATAACCAAGCAACTTCTTTTCAATCAAAGTGAAACTCACTGCAGAAAGTCAGTAGAGACCTATGCATCAAAATAATGCTCCACTTGGGGTTAGGTGATCCATGAGCTTCTTTCTGGCCTTCTACATCTGAGAGTAGTTTTTTTATTCCTTGGTCATGGGTCTTTGTGTAAATGTGATTGGTTGTTTCCTCCCATACAATCAGTTCGTGGATTCATAGATTAGGCAATGAGGGACTGCTGTGATCCTCTAGTCTGACCTCCTGCATGACTAGAGGATCACACTGGTCCCTTCTGGCCTTGGAATCTGTAACCCAGTCCATCGGACTTCCCTGAATTCATTCCCGTGCAGTGCATGCAGTCCTTTAGAAGGTGCGCTGACAAACCAATTGACTTAGTTACACTGTCGTATGTTAAGACTGGTGGTGAGAGGTGACTGCTCCAGTGCCTGGGTCTGTCCATTTTCCCAACATCCGACAATGTCACTTTCCAGCAATTGACTGTAGATAAATTTGGAAGGGATTTTTCCAAATATCTGGCTCTCTCTTTGACTCTGCCTTGCACTGGGAGGTTGGGATTCCTGGTCTTGCCTTTATTCAACCTGGATCAGCAGCTAAGTTGTGGGTTTATGCCCAATACAGATAACTTCTTATAAGCCAATTTTGGACTCTTAAGTTCAGTATTAAGTGCTTCTCTCCTATTCTGTTACACTTGCCCAAGGTATTAATTATGTTGTTTAAGGTCCCTAGCCTGGATTAAAACCTCATCCATTATAAATTCAACATCTTGTAATCCCTCAAAGGTCTGTGCAATTATGCGTTGAAATACCTTGGGAGCAGAGCTAATACCAAACTGCATTCACTTAGATTTGTAACATCCAAATGGTGTATTAAGTCATTAGCGTAGAGTTAACTCATCCACCTTTACTTGCTGAAATACATGGCCTGCGTCTAATCCGGAGAATAATTTTTTGCTTCGGAGATCTTAGCTGCTGCTTCAACAGTTTTCATAATACGATGTTTCCATTTAATGGCTCTATTTAAATTCCCATGATCACTGCATATCTGTACTTTATTTGGCTTTTTGCTACAACTGTAGTATTAATGCAGCCTCTAGCTGGTGCTGCCCCTCTAGTAACTTCCAGCTTTTCCATATTATCACGTCCACTTGTAAGTTGATCTCTTGGATCAATTGGATTTTCTCCTGGTTAGGAGCTCGTCACATCCCATTTTATTGGCCTCTGTTCAGGGTGTTTGCTTCACTGTTTGGAGGAAAGTCTCTGACCCCTGGCCTGAATGTCTATTCTGCAATTTTTAGCCCTGCAGCCCAAGTCCACTGGACTGGGCTCCGAGACTCAGTGCTGGGGGCTTTTGTTGCAGTGTAGACCTACTCTTAGTGGTTTGCCCCAGGTCACACAAAGAGGTGATGATAGAGATGGGAATTAAACCTGCACTTCCCAAGCCCCTGGCCAGCACCTTAACCATAAGGCCACGCTGCCCTTGCTTGCCCTAGTGCAGGTGTTATTATTTTTTTCTAATGGATGGGGGCCACATCTTAGTGCAGAGAGTGTCTCATGGACATGCCCCCTCCCATTTGCCGTCACAAAACTCCCGCCCATGGCAATGACAGCATTAGCTATCCCCAGAATACCAGACATAGGGTACTTTTGAGACTGGGGTGGGCCTTCCCCTACTGGAATGACCCCGCCCCCGCTGGCGTGACCTCGCATGCACTGTGTGAGCTAGGTCACACTGCATTTTGAAGAGCGCACCCGCCCCACCCTGGGTAGTGTGATCGGACCAGCGTGCTTGTCAGAATGGTGTTTTCCATCTGTGATACCAGACAAAACACTGTCTGGTTTGGGCTCAGTACTCCACAGGAGACAAAACCACAGCAAAAGAGAACCACCTGGCTTCAAACCAGACAAATGGCCTGCATTTGGATTACAAGATTTCAGAGCCCAAACATCTCCGCTGCAATTTTTAGCCTGTGACGTGGGTCTTTCATTGCAGCCGAGAAAATCTACATTGCAACGAAAGCCCCCCAGCGGTGAGTCTCAGAGCCAGGGTCACCTGACTGCAGCTAAAGACAGCAGTGTAGACATTCAGGCTCGGGTCTGGGCTGTGAAACCTCATGGGGGGTGGCTAATTCCCCACTCTGGCACTTCGAGTGCAGAAGGTGGGGGCCCGCAAGGATTCTAACAATTAATACTGGCCACTCCAGGCTTGTATTAAACTCCCAAGGTTACAGCTTTTCTCTGACCTTGGATTGGTAGACGCTGCCACCACCCAAGTGCAAATAAAAACCCTTGAGAGCCCAGGAAGGCGCACTTGGGAATTCCTTCCTGTGTGGTACCCTCAAGCACTTTCACCCCCCTCCCGGGAAGAGCTGAGAAATTTAAAAAAAGGAAATCAGCTATTGCCACCAGCTAATTAAACAACATGTGCACAAACCTCTTAGGACACAAAAATCCAGTCCTGTTCTTAAAACAGGTAAATTTTATTAATAAAAAAAAAAGAGAGAGAGAATACATCTGGGAACTCAGGCTATTGCTAGATTTTAAAAGAGCAAATACAAGGATTAAGCATCAAGAATAGCTTTCTGGAGGTCCAGCTTAAAGGTTACGAGGAAAACAAAAGCACCTGGGGTTAGGACAGAGGAGTCCACAAGCCATAAAGAAATAAAAAGAGATAAACTTAATCGCGTCTTCCTAGACATTCCCTGATCTACTTACATATCTGGGGTTTAAAATGAGTAGTTTCTAGGTATGCTACTGTGACAATGCGGTTCTGGCGGAACCCAACTGAGAGCGCCAACTCAGGACAAATTGCTCAAATAGGGCAGTTACAGCCCAAGGCTGGGGTTTTTTCCACCTCTAAGGCAAACCAAACCAGCCAGACTAAGACTTCGATCTCACCCCACTGGTTAACCGCAAGTCTCACAAGCAATCTCCTTAGACACTCCAGTTTCCCAGTATTACCACCAGTGCCACTCGTTATGGGGACAAATGGTTATAAAAACCAATACCCCAGTAAAAGAAAAAGGTTCTCCTGATCCCAAAGGACCAAGCCCCAGACCCAGGTCAATATACAAGTCAGACCTTACCCACAAATCACGCTGCTGCCAATCCTTTAGAATCTAAAATCTAAAGGTTTATTCATAAAAGGAGAAAGATAGAGATGAGAGTTAGAATTGGTTAAATGGAATCAATTACATACAGTAATGGCAAAGTTCTTGGTTCAGGCTTGCAGCAGCGATGGAATAAACTGCAGGTTCAAATCAAGTCTCTGGATAGCTCAGTGGTTTGAGCATTGGCCTGCTAAACCCAGGGTTGTGAGTTCAATCCTTGAGGGGGCCACTTGGGGATCTGGGGCAAAATCAATACACCCCCAGCTGGGATGGGTCATTCAGTCCTTTGTTCAGAGCTTCAGTTTGTTGCAAAGTTCCTCCAGAGGTAAGAAGTAGGATTGAAGACAAGATGGAGATGAGGCATCAGCCTTATATAGTCTTTTCCAGGTGTAAGAACACCTCTTTGTTCTTACTGTGGAAAATTACAGCAAAATGGAGTCTGGAGTCACATGGGCCAGTCCCTGCATACTTTGCTGAGGTACAAGGCGTATCTGCCTTCTCTCAATGGGTCCATTGTATAGCTGATGGTCCTTAATGGGCCATCAAGCAGGCTAGGCAGAGCTAATCTCAGCTTGTCTGGGATGTCACCCAGAAGCATAGCATAAGTTTGCCATACAGACAGTATAGAGCCAATATTCATAACTTCGACTACAAAACTGATACACACATATAGACAGCATAATCATAACCAGTAAACCATAACCTTGTCCTAGACACCCCATTTGACCCCCTTTATACAAGATTTGGGTGCCACTACAGGACCTTGGTTGCAACAATGATCTATATGGTCCCAGTTTATGTCAATAATGTCACAGCTACCGAGGATTTTTCACACCTGGCCCCAAGCTTCTTACAGCAAAGCTCTGCCCTGTCTACCTCTTCCCGGGAGAACAACAACAGACCGACAATAGGGGAGTCTTGTTTCAAGTTTAAAAAGGTCTAGCCTTCCCATTGGCTCTTCTGGCCAGGTGCCCACTCACTTCCTTTTACCGATGCCTAGCAGTGAGACTTTTTAACCCTTTGCAGGTAGAGCAATTAGAGAACAGCTACTAAGAGGGATTTTTATAGCTACTGGCTGTCCATAAAAGGGAGCTACCTCCCCCCTTCATTTATCACGGGTGGGGAGGGTCTCAGACCCTGAGCCAGAAAGGGAGGGATAGCTCAGTGGTTTGAGCATTGGCCTGCTAAACCCAGGGTTGTGAGTTCAATCCTTGAGGGGGACATTTAGGGAACTGGGGTAAAAAAACCTGTCTGGGGATTGATCCTGCTTTGAGCAGAGTGTTGGACTAGATGATCTCCTGAGGTCCCTTCCAACCCTGATAATGTAGTCTATGAAACATCTCCACTGCTATTTTTAGACTCGTAGCACCAGCGTGAGCCAGTTGAGACTCCGGGGCTGGCTGTCGCGGGGGTGTCTTTGCTGTGTAGACGTACCATTAGTCTCTCTGGCTCTGGTTGTGACTCCTCTGCTCTGGGTTAAAAGGACAGAGTGGCATAAAGGGGCACGAATAGCCCCAGATGAGGCTGGGATGTTACCCAGGGTTTTCAGAACCCAAAGCCGTGATAACTTAACTGTTCCACCCCAGGCGGGGTCAGGAATAAATCAATGGGAACAGAGCGCTTCCGGTTGATGAAAGATTGATACAAGTCAGCGTGCTCCTAGCTAAAGCTACGATTTATTAGAGTTAAGCACACACAGACATGAGCAATAGGTTTAGAACATCCCAAGTAATTATCTAAAATCTGAGATGGTATCGAGTAATTAGCAGCAGATCAGCGATGGCCGGTTGCTCCCTCACCGGGAAGTAGCGTGTCAGGAAAATGTCTCTCAGGATAGCTTCCGAGAACTGCTCCAAAGTACACTCTATTATCTAGTCTTTTAATAACTAATTTGTACAAAACACATGGCTTATAGTGACCCCTACTGGGTCATCACTTCTCCTAACTTCAGTCAACTGCTTACCAACCAAACATTCCTAATAATTTTAGCGATAATTCGTTTCTATATCAAAGGCGCCCAAACTCAAGGTCTCCAGCCACTTAGTTTCTTTCCGTCTCATAATTTCCTGACACTTTTCTCCCCTCCTCCCATTCTGATTAGCAGGAGCTGCTCGTATTTGATCTTGCCTCCAGAAGCCCTGCTGGTCCAGATTAACCCTTAATGGTGTGGTGTTCCGTTTGATTAATTCATGGTGGCTGAATGCACACACTAAGGCTGCAAGGAGCTTAATCACATTCTGGGGTAAGGCACCACTCAAACCCAGGGTAACAGGGGGAGGATTCTGCCAGTCCAGCACCGTGGAAGACAGCTGTACGGAGCGTCTGGTGGGCACAGGTGCATGACATGCGTCAGGGTGGAGCTGCGGCACATAACACTGCAGAGCCTGACATAAGTTATACACAGGGCAGCTCGGGATTCAGGGGCTTCAAAGGGAGCTTAAAAGCACCCTACCTCCTACCGCTCTCCCCCTGGGCTCTGAGTTCTGTTCTCTGCCTCCAGTCCCCCGCCCATATCAGAGGCTAATCATGCTTCCTTTGTCCGCTTACAACACCGGCGCTTTCAATGCTACCCCGGCTTCTACAGCTGTATTTACCGCTCGGAAGGTTAAATGATGCTCGTTTTTAAAACCTCTTGTGCCAGCTACTTGCCCTCGTACCGGCGTTCGGCATCCTGAATAGGAAAACGAGGTTTCTGCAGCGTGTCCTTAGCCACGGTATCGAACGTTTGAATTCTGAACAGCCTCACGCTGTACACCAGTGCCCATTGTGAAGGATGCAGATTCCATTGTTAGTGGAGATGTGGTGGCTGATAGGAAGCAATTTTCTCTGCAGTGGCTGTGCCTGCAAAGAGATCAGCAGCACTGCCTTGCCGTTCTCAGCGCCTGGATGCTGCCACACGCTTTGGGGAAAACAACTTGTTTTCCTGTGTCACACACACATACCAGGCAATTGCTTGCTTCATGTTCTCCGCCGCCGCCGATCCAATATCCCCCGATGGCCCATTGGCCCTGATGCACTAAAGTATGTGCTTAACATTAAGCACATGAGTAGTCCTGGGACAGCTCACACGCTTAAAGAGAAGCATATGCTTAAGTGAGGGGGAGGGATAGCTCAGTGGTTTGAGCGTTGGCCTGTTAAACTCAGAGTTATGAGTTCAATCCTTGAGGGGGCCATTTCGGGATCTGGGACAAAAATCTGTCTGGGGATTGGTCCTGGTTTGAGCAGGGGGGTTGGACTAGATGATCTCCTGAGGTCCCTTCCAACCCTGATATTCTATGATTCTAAGTGCTTTGCTGTATCAAGGCCCTTCTGCCTGGGAAACTTTGCCTTTCAGAAACCCTTTTATCCCTATGTTGGGCAGCCAGATCAGTCCCTGCTGAAATCTCAGCCCCCATCTGTACTGGCTCTACTAATGTCTAGCACAGGGGTGGCCGACCTGTGGCTCCGGACCCACATGCGGCTCTTCAGAAGTTAATATGCGGCTCCTTGTACAGGCACCGACTCCGGGGCTGCAGCTACAGGTGTCAACTTTCCAATGTGCCGGGGGGGGGGGCTCACTGCTCAACCCCTGGCTCTGCCACAGGCCCTGCCCCCACTGCACCCCTTCCCGCCCCCTCCCCTGAGCCTGCCGTGCCTCGCTCCTCCCCCTTCCCCCTTCCCCCCCAGAGCCTCCTGCACGCCACGAAACAGGAAGTGCGGGGAGGGAGGGGGAGGCACTGATTGGTGGGGCTGCCGGTGGGAGGGAGGCGCTGGGAGCTGGAGTTTGTTCTTGTTCCGTTCCGGTCCCTACTGTAGCCCTGGCCGCCCCCTTCTCTCTCTCTCCCGCCCGCTCCCTCCCCCTTCCCCCCACCCCCAGCCGGTCCCCCTGCACCCGCGCTCCGGCCACGCCGCAGGTTTTTTTTTTTTGCTTTGCCGTTCTGGCCGCCCCGTTTTTGGGGGGGGGGGGGGGGGGGGGGGGTTGGCATGGGGCGGCCAAAAAGCCAGAGCCGGCCCTGTCCACATATTGACCTTTCTTTTCCTGAAGAATCAAGTAATCCCCCAAATTCACATCTCTATGAGTCAAACTTTAAGTCAGCCACACGTCCATCAGCTGGCCAATCAGTGGGGGAAATTATTCCAAGATTTTCAGTGGTGCAATTATTATGCGTATTTGAATAGTTCCTACGAGGTCCCACTCAAAACTGGCCCCCCATTGAGCTGCGTGTTTCTCAGACACATAGTGACAGGTAACCCTGTCCCGAAGAGCTTACAATTTAAGTAGACAGGAGTGACACAGGATAGGAAGGAAAACAAAGGGGTGAAGCAATTTGCCCAAGGTCACAGAGAAGGTCAGTGGCAGGAACAGAGCCCAAGGCACAGAACTAGGAGGCAGAAGACTCGTTCGCTGGGCTATACAATGTCTACTCACCACCTTTGCACCACCTCCCCTTGAATGCACTTTTGGGGAGCAATCAGGCAGGCAGAGTTTTGTCATCATGCAGATGTCAGCAGGAAATGAATTCCAGGCTCTCGCTGGAATTCAGACTGGGTGAAATTCATCCCTGTGCAGGGGAGAGTTTCTGCTCTAGTGAGGCAGAGGAACGCAACGCTTAGTGAAGCAAATGCCACAACAAGCCACTACAAAGGGCCAGCGGGAGCACTCAGCCTTTGGCTTTGCTTGCTTTTCCCAGACGGTGCACAAGCGAGCAGTACGGGGCCTGTGACACACAGCTGAGCAACTCTGAGTCCATCCACTAGAGGGCAGTGGCAACACATATACAGTAGCCAGTTCATTTACAGCATACAGCCAGCAGACAGACAACAATTAACGCTGAGGGCCACAGACACAGTCTGATGATCAGGGGGCTGGAGCACATGACTTGTGAGGAGAGGCTGAGGGAACTGGGATTATTTAGTCTGCAGAAGAGAAGAATGAGGGAGGATTTGATAGCTGCTTTCAACTACCTGAAAGGGGGTTCCAAAGAGGATGGAGCTCGGCTGTTCTCAGTGGTAGCAGATGACAGAACAAGGAGTAATGGTCTCAAGTTGCAGTGGGGGAGGTTTAGGTTGGATATTAGGAAAAACTATTTCACTAGGAGGGTGGTGAAGCACTGGAACGGGTTCCCTAGGGAGGTGGTGGAATTTCCTTCCTTAGAGGTTTTTAAGGTCAGGCTTGACAAAGCCCTGGCTGGGATGATTTAGTTGGGATTGGTCCTGCTTTGAGCAGGGGGTTGGTTGGATTAGATACCTCCTGAGGTCCCTTCCAACCCTGATCTGATATTCTATGATTCCACTGTCCAGTGGCAGCCTCTGCTACCAGTAACACCCAGCCTGGAGAGGTAGATCTCACAGAGGCTTGACTGCCACTAGTTAGGAGACAAATAGGCCACCAAAGTTGCATATAGAAAAAATATATAGAGAGAGAGATACACCTATCCCATAGAACTGGAAGGGACCCTGAAAGGTCATTGAGTCTAGCCCCCAACCTTCACTAGCAGGATCAAGTACTGATTTTGCCCTAGACCTCTAAGAGACCCCCCCAAGGACTGAACTCATAATCCTGGGTTTAGTAGGCTAATGCTCAAACCACTGAGCTATCCCTCCTCCCTTTATGAGAGGTGTATGCCAACACACATTGCTGAGCTCTTGACCTCACCTGCTGCCCTGGACAGCCCCAGCCCCCTGGGAGCTCAAAACTGGGCAACGTTACGCTGAAGTAGTGATGGACACACAGACAACCATGCACACAAGGACCCAGGACGTGCACAGACAAACACACACAGGGGCCTAGCCCGCGGCTTCTTTAGCTTCTCCGACGATCCAATGCTTTGCTGCAAAAGTCAGATAATGAATGTCTTTCCCCAGCAGGTGGGGCAGTTACACGTGGCTACACTTTCTACACAGAGATATTCCTGTAGGTGTACAGAATACACGGGTCCTGGATCTTAACACAGCTCTGCTAGGCTGGAACAAAGGGGGTAGCCAAAATCTTACTCTACAGACACGTTTTGGCCTGTAGCAACAGTGATCTCTAAATGTGGTGCATTCCAGCACTGGACTCAGTAGAGGCCTTTTCCTGAGAGCGGGATTAAAAAAAACCCAGAGCTGGTTGAAATTCTCTAAATTCCTCACTGGATTTTTTTTTTTTTTTTTTTAACATTTTTATTTTTGCGGTAAAGGAAATTTCTGTAGGAAACATCCACTTTCAGTTAAGCTTTTTGGTTGCCAAAAACTGCGGGCGGATGGGAGGGGAATTACTGTTTTGTTTTTTTTTCAACCAAAACCTCACAAAAACCAAAAACTTCCGTTTTTATCCAAATTTGTTACAGGAACAAAAATCCTTCCCTGCCCATTTCTACTTTAAAACCACCCACTGAGGAAGGCAGAGAGTGGGGTTTATAGCACAATTAGTCCAACGCTGTTCTCAAAAATGAAATCAATCCCTAGGGGATCAGGGAAACTATGTTTCCAATCTATGATTACAACTGTTTTGATGATAGTGTGGATACAATATGAAAGAACTCCATCCTTTTTTATCTCTGTGGCCCCATCACTATAGTACCTGAGTGCCTCACACTCGTTAAGAGGAAGGATAGTCCAATGGTTAGGGTACCAGCCTATGACTTGGGAAACCCACGTACAATTCCTTGCTCTGCCACAGAGTTCCCGTGTGACCTTGGACAAGTCACTTAGCCTCACTGTGCTCCGTTCTGTTCAATGGGGACAAGAGCACCTTATGGGCATGCTGTGAGGATTATTATGTTACAATGATTGATGAAGTGATGGGGCCATAAGTACACAAAAGAGAGAGGATAATGTATTTCCCCTTGCAGTATCCCTGTGAGGTAGAGAAGTGCTATTAGGCCCATCGTACAGAGGAGAAACTGAAACACGGGGTGCATTAAGTACCTTTCCTCAGGACATAAAGGAAATCTGTAGCAGAGCTGGGAACTGAACTCAGGTCTCCTAAGGATTAGGTGGGTGTCTTAACCACAAGATCATCCATTATTCAAAAGAAAAAACCCTCCACCGCCGAGGACATGACTGGGGAGGTGGAAGTGACCGAGGGCACATCTGCACTGCAGCTGTAGATGTCATCTCTAGCGAGGAAGACCTGCCCGAGCTAGTACACTACAAATGGCAGTGTGGCGGCACAGGTGGCAGGACGGGCTATCTGCCCCAAGTACAACCCCGTCTAAAACCCCAGGTACGGTGTTGGGCAGCTAGTCCATCCCACTGCCATGGCTACAGGGCTATTTTTAGCATAGAATCATAGAACAGTAGGACTGGAATGGACCTCGAGAGGTCATCTAGTCTGTCCCCTGCACTCATGGCAGGACTGAGTATTATCTAGACCATCCCTGACAGGTGTTTGTCTAACCTGCTCTTAAAAATCTCCAATGACAGAGATTAAACAAACTCCCTAGGCAATTTATTCTAGTGCTAAACCACCCTGACAGTTAGGAAGTTTTTCCTAATGTCCAACCTAAACCGCCCTTGCTGCAATTTAAGCCCATTGCTTCTTGGCCTATCCTCAGAGGTTAAGGAGGACAATTTTACTCCCTCCTCCTTGTAATAACTTTTTATGTACTTAAAAACTGTTATCATGTCCCCCCTCAGTCTTCTCTTCTCCAGCCTAAACAAACCCAATTCTTTCAATCTTCCCTCATACCCTGTTTCCCCGAAAATAAGACAGTGTCTTATATTAATTTTTGCTCCCAAAGATGCGCTAGGTCTTATTTTCAGGGGATGTCTTATTTTTCAGAAATGAAAAATGCCTTATTATCGGTGGATGCCTTATTATCGGGGAGGTCTTATAATCGGGGGGATGCCTTATATTACAACGAGAGGCAAAACTGTAAGTAGGCCTTATTTTCGGAGGATGTCTTATTTTTGGGGAAACAGGGTAGGTCATGTTTTCTAGACCTTGAATCATTTTTGTTGCTCTTCTCTGGGCTTTCTCAAATTCGTCCACCTCTTTCCTGAAATGTGGTTCCCAGAACTGGATACAATACTCCAGTTGAGGCCAAATCAGCGTGGAATAGAGCAGAAGAATTAATTCTCGTGTTTTGCTGACAACACTCCTGCTAATACATCCCAGAAGGATGTCCGCTTTTTTTTTTTGCAACAGTGTTACACTGTTGACTCATATTTAGCTTGTGACCCCCAGATCCCTTTCCGCAGTACTCCTTCCTAGACAGTCATTTCCCATGTTGTATGTGTGCAACTGATTGTTCCTTCCTAAGTGGAGCACTTTGCATTTGTCCTTATTGAATTTCATCCTATTTCCTTCAGACTATTTCTCCAGTTTGTCCAGATCATTTTGAATTTTAATCCTATCCTCCAAAGCACTTGCAACCCCTCCCAGCTTAGTATCATCTGCAGACTTTATAAGTGTTCTCTCTATGCCATTATCTAAATCATTGATGAAGATATTGAACAGAACTGGACACAGAACAGATTGCTGTATGCTAGCATCAATCACAGCTCGTGCACACGTCTACCCGAGCTGGAAATCACTCTGCCAGCTCCAGTGGAGACGTCTCCTATGAGAGGAGGGAGAACCCAGACAATCCGAGGGGAACAGTGGAGCAACAGTAAATAACATGTTGGGTGTTTTATTGCTCTTCATCCTCGGCAGGTAATTAACACGTTCCGGAGCTAGAGGAACAAGAGGCTTTGCATCCCTTGGAGGAAGCTGCTAATGAAAAGATCCTTTCACCAGATAGTAAAGGAAATTAAAACAAAACTCACCAGGAGCTGCTAACCATCTTACATTTAATAATGAAAAGTCACCAGCCTGAGCCCCAGAGCGCCACAGGGAGGGAACAATCACGTCAGCCCTCTTGATTCATTTCTCCCCTTTTGCCTCAAGCAGCCACTCTGATAAATATGAGTCCTTCTCTGCAGTGCAGCCCCGTTCCTTTCCTTAGGAGCGGAAATTAGAGGGGAGCGTGCAGCCAGTGACAGCTGGAGCATTCACCTTCCACCTTGTGTTTTATGTACCGGGAGTAGTTCTCAACACAACCGGGGCTGGGTTTGGTTCTCGTTTGGGTCCCCTTCCCTGCAGCCCTGGCTGTGCTAGGATTCCGGATGTAACGGGAATCGGAAGGCCAAGCCCTCAGAGAGCTGAGCAGCTGGAACAAAGGCACCTGTAGGGTGTGTCTACACTGCATGTTAAGCCCAGACTTGACTCCGGTTTGAACCCAAGCCCCACTTCCATCCACACACAATTCAGTTGGACTTGGGTCAGCAAGTATTCAGGGCCCACATCATAGGACCCTGCTAGGGGGTTGGGTCAGAGCCTAAATCCAGCAGAGACTCGGAATGACTCTAAGAACATCCCTGTGCCAGAAGATGAGGGCCTTTCCGGTATCTAGCAATGAATTTCAGGTGGCCTGACCAATTCAGTGCATCCCAACTCACTATGATTATAATCTGTATCTAAAAGGTGTCATGCAACATGTCATCGGAAAATGAATCACTCACTGATCAGTAATATTCTTGCATGATGTATGCAAAGTTAACGCGCAAAGGATTAGACAGATATGCTGGGATGATGGCGAATCCAGGCATGTCCAGACAAAGAACGGCGGTCCCGCTTGCTTGAATGTGTCTCCCAGGTAAACTGAGCAAGGCAGGACCAAAGCCAAAGAAAAGCCCATTTGCACGGCAGGCAAGCAAAGGCATCAGGAGAGCAAATGGGGAAAAGTGATCATTTAACCATCTCAGTGAGGGATGGAGACACCCCAGGGAAGGCTTCCTGCCTCTTGGAGCAGGGTCAAGGAACTTGGAGAGCGAGACTTTTAAAAGGTTTTCTGGGCATAAAGACAGGTGCAGAGCAGCCCTAAGTTATCCTTCACCCGAGGAGACAAGGAAAACCAGCGCCTCGGACTCTGCAGGAATCTAGACTAAGAGCTAGTCTGGAAAAGGAAAATCGGTGAGAAACTCCCTTGAAGACTGTAGCTTGTTACGTTAGGTCTTAGCCATTTTTGGCTAAAAATGCCAGAAAGTGCATTTTTACTTTGGCCGCCCTGGAGAGAGACGAACCCCTCCGGACACCAGAGTGGGCGGAGCCAGGGAGCTCTGAACCCGCCCCCCGAGGGTCAGGCATTGCCCCAAAAGGATAAAGGCCTGACCTCAGGGCTCACTGGGGAAGCAGTCATCCAGGAGGCCAGACAACTCCGGCCTAGCTTGCGCTTGGGAAAGCCCAGTGGCCTGCGGTAAACCCGAGGACTGGCCCGACCTGCCCCGCGCCAGCTACCCGGAGGAGTTGCCGAGTCTACCCCCGGCCAGCTCTCCCGAGGAACCCACGGTGCTGGACCCCCCTGAGGGCACCAACACAACCCGGGCACCTCAAGTCCGGAAGTAGCCCGGGGGCAGCCGACCCTAGTCTGGCTGCAGCACTGCCAGAGCCCATGTCAGTGTGTTGCGGCCAGGATCCCCACTGATGCAGCAGCGGGTCATCTACCGCTGCTAGGGCCCCGGGCTGGGACGCAGTGGAGTGGGAGGGCCTGCGTCCCCCCTGCCACCCAGCTCGCGGGTGGCCGTCTCCCCCTCTCCCAGGCCCTTTGCAACCTAGAGCCTGGGCTTGCTATTATGTGCTGTTCTGCTCAGCCCCTGCCTGAGGGCCTGACTCACCAGAGCCCCGCCCTGACCCAGGGCCTGGGCTCACCGCGTTTATTTCTACCTTCACTAAGGCCATAGAGGAAGACCTCTGCGGCCAGACTAATTCCCCACAAGAGCTATTCCCAAAGGTAGTGAGGCGGCAGGGTTCCCTGCTGCCCTGGAGAGAGTCAAGCCCCAGCTAACCTCCCTACAATCCCTTATACTTGAACTCACTTAAAACCTCTCTCTTTGTCATTAAATACACTTGTTTTCCTTTGGATCTAAACCGCCCCAGTGCTGTGACTGAACTGAAGGGATTGGCGGCTCCTGTCAAGATAACAAGCTGTCATTTCTGCCTCTTCAATGGAGCCGCAGAGTTAATAACTTTGAGGAGCGTTTCAAGCCACTGCAGGGAGACCGTTTGGGGGAAATTGCAGACTGGGGTCGCTCGGCACACAGTAACTGGACCGGGGAAGCCCTGCATGTTTGTCTGCCGGCTGCTGGTGTCCGGGCTGTGAGCCACAGGTGCAAAACACTGAAAACACCCAGAGTTGCAGGGCAGCTGGTGACACAACCCTTCAATGCACCCCAGAACATCACAGCGGGACTGACACCCAGCCTGCTGTTCTCCCTGAGGTTTACACCTTACACCCTCGGACACTTTTAAGCCATTCTCGAGTCAGAAGGTTGGGATCAGCCGAGGGAAGGTGGCAGTTGGTTGTTTGCAGTTTGTTTATTTTGGGTGTAGGACACAGAGAGGAAGCAGGGGCAAGCCAAGCAAGGAAAGACATGCTAAATTTAATAGGAAGCGGTGAGGCCACATTGTTCGCATAACTCTTTTGTTTCCCATGGGGAACAGCCAGCTGAGACGAGAACTTTTCTCATAGAATCTGACCCGCGAGAGGAAGAACGGATGAGTCCACAGAAATTCACAGAGGGTGCCGGGGCTGCACGGTGGGAGGAGCCAGCGCTGCCCGCTCACTGCTGAGCCAAATATGGATGCAGCTGGGGAGGAGAAAATCGCAGCTAGAAACCCTTCTGCTCACGCAGGAGCTAGAAGAGAGAAGCAATGCTAATATGAGCTCAAAATCTGGGAACTAAGGAAGGAAAACAGCCTCCCTCCCTGAAAAGCCCCTCCGCGGGGGCAAGCACTCAAAGGATCAGACTGTAACTGGGAGTGCTAGGGAACTTTTGAAAAGGTTTGAGAGCGATATACAGTTCTAGAAAACAGGACAGTCCCTAGCTCACACTCAGGCCCAAGCCCTGGCATTCTGCAGGGTGGCCGCCACCCAAGCCGCAGACGCGCGTCAGAAGGCCTGCCCAGTGCAATGTGGATGCCCTAGCACGGCCGTGAGACCCGGCTCCAGCCACTGTAAACCCAGGTTTGCAATGCAGTGTGGACGCTCACGCACGGGCTTGAAAGCAGCAAGTCCCCAAGCCCGGGTCCCACAGACTGGGGTTTACAGAGCAGTGTAGACATCCCCTTAGTACCTCCAGGGAGCCCTCAGCATGTCCCAGGGTCAGGAGCCCTCTTAAAGGAGCCTCATTGGAATCCCTGGATGTCTGCACTGGGGAAGGAAGAATTCAGGCAGTCCTACCCGTATCTGGAAGGGAAGGTGTGCATGTGTGTGGGGGGGGTGGGAGGTGAGGAGATACTGGTCTTGTGTAGACCTTCTAGATTAACAGTGAGGGTGCGTAACTAGGTGGCCACCCCTTTAATGGCCAGAAGCCGTGGGCTAGTTAGCCCTGTTCTATTAGCCCCACTACCCCGTGACTGAACAAAGAACATAGATCACACAGGGTGGGTGAGCAGGACTTCGGGCCCTGGTGGAAGCCCCCTGATGCTGTGGCTGTGAAAGCTAATGCAATCCCTTGGATGGGTAAGGAGGGGACTACCAAGGGCAGGGAGGTGGTATTGCCTCCATATCCAGCACGACTGAGAGACCGTTATTGGACACTGTGTCCAGTGCTGGCGTCTGCGTCCACGGAGGATGTTGAAGACCTGGCAGGGGTTCAGAAAAGAGCCACGAGAATGAATCAAGGTTCTGGAAAACCTGCCTTCTAGTGAGAGACTAAAGCAGCGCACTCTATTTCCTTTGTCCAAGAGGACATTAAAAAGCATCACGGTTTATAAGTACTTACATAGGGGTGAGATTTCCGATGGCAGATGGCTCTTCAATCTAGCAGACAAAGGCATAATGCTGCAGAAAGACAAATTCAGACTAGAAATAATGTGCAATATATTTAATAATGACGGTAGTTAACCATTGGATCAACTTGGGGAGGGATGGATTCTTCATGGGGTCTGAAAAGAAGACTGGATACAGCATTGCCAACTCTCATGACTTTATCGCAAGTCTCGTAATAATCTGTGTTTTTCTTTAAGCGCCAGCTCCTGGATTCATGTGATTACATGAGAACCTCAGCTTTGATTGTTTCATAAATAAGTGTCTGGCCCTCATTGCTGCAGGGAGGAAAAGCTTGAAAACACGAGCCTGAAAGACTCAAAAACCAGAACAGAAAAGAACCCAACATTTGATACTTTTTAAAATCTCATGACCTTTCAGCCCATGACCAAATGCTTTTTCTTGTGACTTTTGAACACTTGGGGTTGACAAGCCTGTAGATGTCTTTTTAATAAGATGTGCTCTAGTTTAGCCAGAAGGTGGGGATGGGATAGAGGAATCACCAGGCAAGGTTCATGGCCTATGCTACGCAGCAGTACAGGCTGGAAGATTGTAATGAACCGCTCTAGTCTTGAAAATCTACAAGTCTCTCTATAGTCTTGGAAGGTGCGTAGGTGCCAATGATTTAATAATGGGCTCTTCAACGGAGCAGAGAAAGGTCTGACACGATCCAATGGCTGGAAGTTGAAGCTAGACAAATGCCGACTGGAAATGAGGCATACATTTTTAACGGTGAGAGTAATTAATCACTGGAACAAGTTACCAAGCATCGTGGTGGATTCTCCATCACAGACAGTTTTTAAATCAAGACTGGCTGGTTTTCTGAAAGCTCTGCTCTAGGAGTTATTTGGGGGCAGGTCTCTGGCCTTGGGGTCTATGAACCTTCCTGTCAAGGTACTTATAGGGCCCTCCTCATTGCAGCATCGCAATCCATCCATCCCAGGTATTTGGAGGATGAGACAGTCAGGGTGAGAGAAGGAAGCCGCACCCCTTGAGATGTCAGCTGCACGTGGGCTTGCCGCCCAGGCTTTGGTGAAATCTGTTCTGTGCCGCCGGCACTGCCTTATGCCTGCTTCAGGCAGTTCGTCGTAGCTGTACATGAGCAGTCAGGCTTGATAAAAAACCTCTGCAACTCTGTGCGTGCAAGGAGCCTCTCCAGCTTTGCCCTGATTCCAGCGGCTTACCTGCAGGTAGCCACCCTCCAGCGACTACCTACAGCCCAGATGAGCCCGTGTGATGCAGACACATGTTCAAGCTTCTGTTGTTTTCTAGAACTCACCAGCGGCAGAGGCGATCGGCTGCTCCAGAAAGGACCTTCCCGCCTTCCTGGGCCAACTGATGCCCTCCGGGACAAGTGGGAAGTTGAACTCCCAAGACGCAATGGGGCAAGATGCAGCGAAAAAAAACCAACAAGTGAACTGGCCTTTCTAGTGACAGCAGGTTGGAATTTTTCCTTTTTTCTTAAACCTCAAATGATCATTTGACAATATTTTGGGGGTCTTTGTTAACAAATAAATACCCCCTCCCATTTTTTCTCCTCCAACTTGAAATGCTTTGGCTTTCTGTTGTCAGAAGTAAATAAATAAAATTAAAATTTCCATGAAATATTTTCATTTTTGTTAAAATTTTTCACTCTCTCTCTCTCTCTCTCTCACACACACACACACACACACACTCTTTTGTTACTTTCAATGCACGCTGGTATATTATGGGCCTCTGATTCCAGGTGGGAACTTTGCCAGCTCATTCACGAACACAGGGTTCATGATCTCCCCAGGCATCGCTGATCCGGAAGCCCTAGCCATTTCAATGGGAGAGCCTATCTGAGAACGGCCAGATTAAACCCCCTTCTCTGGCATCAAATGTAAAAGTCTCTGTATATAGCCTGCCTAATTAATCAGAACCAATTTCCATCTGCACTCTCCCAGCCATCGCCCCCAACTTCTCTCGAGCTGTCAGAGACATATGGATAGAAAGGAACGCGAAACATAACGCGCTGAGCCCTGCATTCCTCTGGCTCGGATCGGAACTCTCCAGAGCAACTGGCCCCAGGATGTCACAGCGCAGAGAAATGAATTTCACAGAGGTTTGTGATTAAGACACATTCTCTCAAGGCTAGACTGGACATTTCGTTTCATTTCACAACCTGTATCTGTGTTTGAGATGACAATGGAAAAACGCAGTTAGAGACAAGGATCAGGCCAAAAGAGCTAACATCTCTGTTTCCCTAAGACACCAGGCCCGGCTCCCATCTTATTTACCTAGAAAAACTCCTTTGGCCCAGATTATTCTACCACAATGTAGCTTCTTTATGCCACTCCGGCATTTCACTGGAGGACCAGTAGAGTCCCCAGCTGAAACAGAACTAAGAATAACTCACTAATACGCTCTGGCCATTCTCAGCTGGCGTACTGGCCCTGGGGACCATAGTCAGCCAACGTAGTTTAGAGCAGCCTCGAGGCTGCTCTGAACTGTGCCAAAACAATCCCAGAAGAGACCCCAAGGTCAGGGAGTCGCAACTGACTCCTATGCAGCCTCCATTGGGCACAGCGCTAATCTAGGCATTTGATTCCAGTGGAGTTACTTCTGATTTACACCTAGTGTAAGAATCAAAAGCAAACTCAGGCGCTATTAATCTGACATCCTGGAGCAGGAGAATGTAATTAAGCTACTGTCGATTCTTCTCACTCCAGTGATTATGAAATGAGCACAGCCTGCCACCTCCTCTGCGTCTTGGCTTGAAATGTCAGTGGGAAAGCATCTGCTTGGTGTCTCTGGCCACGTTCCCTGCCTGCAGCTGAATGAGTTTATACACCGAAAACCACTGGGGATCAGCCCAGCTCCGCTGACTGCAAAGCCCACCGACACCAGCTGGCTCAGTGTTAGCAGGGCAGCTCTCGGCTTTTCAGAGGTTCCCTAGTGTGACAAGGGTAACTCATATTGTTGCCAGTCAGATAACATGGGCCAGTGTAACGCTATCTGCAGCGACTCACGAGCGTGGGTACCAACCTCAGGGCAGACTGCTAAGAACCAGGGCACAAACCCCAAACTGGCGGTGAGTTCTGTATTTAGCTTGCACCAACCAGTTATCAAGTGTAAATTCCTCAGGCGATATAACAGCCTTACCATGGAGTCACAGACAGTCCCCTCGGGTTCTCCGGTTTGTCTCGTCACCCAGGTGAGCCTCCCTTGGGATAGATGGTCCCTTACACCAAGGATCACAGCAATATTCAGGTTACTCCCAGTCCCAAAGGACCAGTCACTTACCCCAGGTCAATTGCCCCTTGGATCTCACACCAAAGACAGCGCTTGTAGCCAATCCTATAATAAACTGTGTACAGATTTATTAAATAAGTAAAAGGCAACAAAAGGGTTATTTACAAGGTTAAAGCAGGTAAACATGTATACACAAATGAGTTACAATCTTAAGTTTCAAAAGGTAATAGAAGCTTTTATAAAACAACAAGCATCTTTTGCCCTCTTTATCATCCCACAATAGTCCGACTGGTGTCGATGACCTTTCCAGTGGGGCAGAATGTAACACCTCCGGCTGGAGATCAGCACTTCACACCACTTAATGTCTCTCTCCTGTCCAGTGATTTATACAGTCACAGAGGCCTAACATACAACCACTCAAATATTACCTTGCAGTAGGGCATACAGATGTTATAGGTGAGATTAATGTAGGCAGCAACTCACAAGCATTCAAAAGTCTAAACACTAACCACAGTCCTATAAACCTAATGCCTGTTTAGCACACTGGTGAACCAGCCTGGTTCCAGCTCAGTATTTGTCTGTGTTCATTTTAGGCTTTTTAGGCATGGGGGCCTGTATCCCTCCCCACCCCAACCCCCGCAACCCCATCCCCCTCACTGCATCCCTCCCTGTCCCACCCCCTGCACCCCCATCCCCCTCATTGCATCCCTCCCCATCCCACCCCCTGCACCTCCATCACTGCATCCTTCCCCATCCCACCCCCCGCACTCCCATCCCCCTCACTGCATCCCTCCCCGTCCCAGCTCCGCACCCCCACCCCCTCACTGCATCCCTCCCCGTTCCACCCCCCGCACCCTCATCCCCCTCACTGCATCCTTCCCTGTCCCACCCCCTGCACTCCCATCCTCCTCACTGCATCCCTCCCCTGTCTCATCCTGTCCTGCCCCCCACACCTACATATCCCAGCCCTGTACCCCTTACAGCGCTCTCCCACCCATCCTCTTCACCTCCCAGAGCCGCCACCCCCGTGTCCCTCAACCCCCACAGCCCTGCACCCCATTCACCTCCATACACTGCTGCACTCCCATTATGTCCCTATGCACCCCTGTGCCCCCCCATCCTCATGTACCTGTAGGCTTCTGCCTCCCACTGCTTCCCCATCCACCCCACATACCCCCCACACCCTCCTCTCTCCTTCACTGCCCCCCTCACCCCCACCCTGCTCTCGTCCTTGGCCTCTTTCCCTCCCCATCCTCTCTCCTCCCCCCGCATCTTTTCCCCTCCAGCCCACCCTCCTCCCTTCCCAGCTGGGTGATTTAGGCAGCCCCGGGAAGAGTGGAGTCATCCCAGGCACCATTATAATCAGAGAGAGAAAATAAAAAGGCAATAAAACTCAGCCAGCAGCCTGGGGTCCAGGCAGAGCAGAGCCCCCTCAGTGCCAGGCGGCCAGCCTCCGACCCCTTTGCTCTGGGGCACGACAGCGCAGCAGCCCCCTGGGCAAAGGGTCCGGGGGCATGGGAAGTCTCCTGCAGCTAGTCTCCAAGCGACAGAAGGAGGGAGGATGGGGGCGGGGCCTCTGGAAGGGGCAGGGCAGGGGCGGGGCCTCAGGGAAGGGGCGGGACAGGGCAGGGCAAGGGTGTTCGATTTTCTGGAATTAGAAAGTTGGCAACCCTCCCCTCCCCACGCCCACCGCAATCAGCTGTTTCGCAGAGTGCAGGGAATCTGGGAGGGAGGGGGAGGAGCGAAGACACGGTGCACTCAGGGGAAGGGGTGTAACTGGGCGGGAAGAGGCGGGGTGGTATGGAGCAGGGGCGGGAAGAGGCAGGGGCAGGGGCAGGGCCTTGGAGGAAGGGGTGGAGTGGGGGCGGGGCCTGGGGCAGAGCCGGGGGCGAGCACCCCCGGTACTTTAGAAAGTTGGTGCCTGTGACTACACATGTCCCGGTAGATTAGTGTCAGGAGACAGTGTGGTCTAGTGGGTGGTGTACTGGCCTGGGAGTCAGGAGACCTGCAGTCTAGTCCCAGCTCTTACTGTGTGACTTTAGACAAGTCGTTTATCCTCCCTCTGCGTCTGTTTCTCCTCCCACTCGTGTCTATCTCAACCGGGGCCAGGCACTGTCCTATAGCATTCCAATGGCCACCGAGGCCCCAGTCAAAATCGGGGCCCAGCTGGGGTAGGCACGGGGGCCACACATCGTGAGAGACAGCCCTGGCCCAAACAGCTTGCCATCTCTACCACGTGTAAGGAAAGTACCTTGTACAGCTGGGGAACCGAGGCAGAGAGGAGCCAGAGGCCGGGCTGCCTCAGTCAGCGTGGGAGCCAGGAAGAACCACAGCAGCCTCCCTAAAGAATCCCCTGCGTGTTCATTGCAGCTGCATGTGTCTCATCTGTCCTGCAGGGGACACTACTGTACAGGAAGCAACGTGGCTGGAGTTAATTTTATAACCCATGCATCATTTGGGGTCATGTTGACGCCTGTCCCTATAATGGATGTTCTGCAGATTAAGTAGGTTCGGATCGTTAAGGAGACGGGGTATTAAGGAGCCGAATTCCAGCTCTGGGCTCTACAGCAATCGGCTTCGAGAAGGAAGGGAAACCGAGAGCTGACCTGATTTCAACACCCTTCTGCAGCTGACGACTACACCCGTGTTCGTTCCCCCCCAGCGTCTCCATCCGCAGCTCCGTGAGCGGCCATGAAATCAGTCACTCGCTCGCGCCGGAGACGTCCCCCGGCGCTTGAACGAGGGCTGCTGCCTTGTCAAAACATACTTTTAATTGCACAGCAAATGCCCTGACACATCCTCCAAGATTATTGTTGTTATTAAGCATTTGCATTCGGTGCCTTTTGGCCCAAAGCATCATGCATATTTTAAGGCTCTGTTAGAAAAGGGTTTAATAAAAACATCTATTGGGTATGCGTATTTTATATATACCCCATAATGCAGTGCGATGGGCTGAGTCGTGTGTGTGTGTGTGTATCACAACTATCCTCTGCTGGGTCACAACTGCTGGTAGTAGAGAGAGCCTGAAGCCTGGGCCTGGTGCAAGGCCTGAGGCCTGAACCAAAGTCAGTAAAAGTTACACTACAAGCAACAGTCAGGCCCTGTCAAAAGCAGATGCTTGCCTGCAAGCCAGTGTCCAGTACATGGACTCGGCACCAGTATTGCTAGCATTGGTAAAACGGACTGAATATGTAAATACACCTCAGCAATCCACCACAAGAACACCCCAACCTAGCACACGATAAGATGGTTTGACAAAAGTGATGAATAGTGATATCTTGTCTGAAACATCAGGAGTAAAAGTACAAAGACAGGTGGTGAACAGGAATGTTTTGTCTGAAACATCAGGAGGAAAGTACAAGGGGAGGTAACAAACATGTCATGAGATGCGTAAGGTGATCTGTAAATTGTTTATCCCAGATTGTCTCACTCTATAAATGTTGGGATACCTCACTTTAAACCTTCGTCCAGCCTAGGGGGCAATGGAAAGTCCCACCAATGACTGAGCTGCGTCAACTGTTATGGCCATACATGTATTAAGAAGAACATAAGAACATAAGAACGGCCATACTGGGTCAGACCAAAGGTCTATCTAGCCCAGTATCCTGTCTTCTGACAGTGGCCAGTGCCAGGTGCCCCAGAGGGAATGAACAGAACAGGTCATCACCAAGTGATCCATCCCCTGTCTCCCATTCCCAGCTTCTGGTAACAGAGGCTAGGGACACCATCCCTGCCCATCCTGGTTAATAGCCATTGATGGACTTGTCCTCCATGAACTTATCTAGTTCTTTTTTGAACCCTGTTATAATCTTGGCCTTCACAACATCCTCTGGCAAACAGTTCCACAGGTTGACGGTGCATTGTGTGAAGAAATACTTCCTTTTATTTGTTTTCAAACTGCTGCTTATTAATTTCATTTGGTGGCCCTTAGTTCTTGTGTTATGAGAAGGAGTAAATGACACTTCCTGATTTACTTTCTCCGCACCAGTCATGATTTTATAGACCTCTATCATATCCCCCCCTTAGTCCTCTCTTTTCCAAGCTGAAAATTCCCAGTCTTATTCATCTTTTCTGAGACGGGACCACCACATCTGCACGCAGTATTTAAGATGTGGGTGTACCATGGATTTATATAGAGACATTATGCTATTTTCTGTCTTATTATCTATCCCTTTCCTAATGATTCCCAACATTCTGTTCACTTTTTTGACTGTCACTGCACATGGAGTGGATGTTTTCAGAGAACTTTCCACAATAACTCCAAGATCTCTTTCCTGAGTGGTAACAGCTCATTTAGACCCCATCATTTTATATGTATAGTTGGGATTATATTACTTCACATTTATCAATATTGTACAACAGTGTTGCATTATCAACAGTGTATGTGTAGCAAGTATAGGGCACTAATACTGTGCTTCGTCGACAATAAACCTGACCGGGCGCCTTCGCTACTATGGGTGTGTGGTTACTGGGCCGTTCGGTTGGAGCCGGCACAGCACTCAGGGAGAACACACACGCGCAGCTGAACATCTGACAACGCCGTGTTGCTAACTCCTGGCGATTCTTAAAGCTCTAGCTCCCGCATTCCTGTGAAAATGTGAGACTCTCAGCTTTCCTTTCAAAAAAGGACATTTCCAGCCCTCATCGCCGCAAGGAACAGCTTGAAAATGTGACCTGAGAGCACCCTACAGGTTAACATCCAGAATGATACCACATGTATTTAATTTTTTTTAAAAATCTCATGATTTTTAACCCAATCTCATAATGTCAGAGGGCCTCACTCAGGATTTTTGAACGCTTGGGGTTGGCAACACCGGGTATGTCATATGCCCCAGACTGCCAAGACCCAATGGGGATTCTCCTATCGCTCATGTGGTAGTTGTTTGTGTTTTGGAGCAGGAGGTTCTGCGTTCTAGGTGTGCAGCGGAAAGACTATTGTGTAGTCCGAGATGGCCCCAGAGTTTATTGCATTATGTGAGTGTGATGTTCGTCACTGTCTCCTCAATGCTCTAAGCCCCCGTGACGGTCTGGGAGCAAGACAAGACCTATGGTCATAGACTCCAAGGCCAGAAGGGACCACTGTGATCGTCTAGTCTGACCTCCTTTGTACCGAAAACTGTTCCATCTTAGGGTTTTATACTGCTGCCCATCCCCGTCAATCCTGGGCTAGATAATGGAGCGGCTGATACAGGACTCTATTCATAAAGAATTCAAGGAGGGTAACGTCATGAATGTAAATCAACCTGGTTTATAGAAAATAGATCTTATCAGACCAACTCGATATCTTTTTTGATGATATTACAAATTTGGTTGATGAAGGTAATCGTGTGGATGTCATATATTTAGATTTCTGCACGGGGTTTGACTTGGTACCGCAAGACATTCTGATTAAAAAGCTAGAACGATATAAAATTAACATGGACCACATTAAATGGATTAAAAACTGGCTAACCGATTGGTCTCAAAATGTAATTGTAATCAGAGAATTATCATCAAGCAAGCATGTTTGGTTTGAGCATTGGCCTGCTAAACCCAGGGTTGTGAGTTCAATCCTTGACGGGGCCATTTAGGGATCTGGGGGAAAAAATCTGTCTGGGGATTGGTCCTGCTTTGAGCAAGGGGTGGGGCTAGATGACCTCTTGAGGTCCCTTCCAATCCTGATAGTCTATGTTTCCAGTGAGGGGTTCCTAGGGATTGGTTCTTGGCCCTACGCTATTTAACTTTTTTTATCAATGAGCTGAAAGAGAACATAAAATCCTCACTGATAAAGTTTGCAGATGACACAAAAGTTGGAGAAATGGGAAATAATAAAGAGGACAGGTCACTCATACAGAGAGATCTGGATTGCTTGGTAAATTGGGCGCATGTTTTTTAATACAGCTAAACATAAATATATACATCTAGGAACAAAGCATGCAGGCCGTACTTACAGGATGGGGGACTCTCTCCTGGGCAGCAGTGACTCTGAAAAAGATTTGGGGGTCATGGTGGATAATTAGCTGAACATGTGCTCCCAGTGTGACTCTGTAGCCAAAAGAGATAATGTGAAGCTGGGATAAATGAAGAGGCGAATCTCAAGTAGGAGTAGAGAGGTTATTTTACCTCTATATTTGGCATTGGTACAACCGCCGCAGGAATACTGTGTCCAGTTCTGGTATCAACAATTGAAGAAGGATGTAGATCAATTGGAAAGGGTTCAGAGAAGAACCATGAAAATGGTTAAAGGATTAGAAAATATCGTGCCAGACTCAAAAAGCTCAATCTATTTAACTGAACAAGGAGAAGGTTAAGGGGTGATTCGCCATGGGGAACAAGGATTTAATAATGAGCTCTTCAATCTAGCAGAGACAGGTCTAACTTCAATTTCTAGCCATTGGATCGAGTTAGATCTGTCTCACGCTTATAAATGTACACCTTATTTCCGGTCTGAATTGGGCAAGTTTAAATCAATATTGGATGTTTTGCTAAGAGATCTGCCCTAGAAATTATTTTGGGGTCAGGTCTCTGGAGCTATGTTATGCAGGAGGTCAGACTAGATGATCACAGTGGTCCCTTCTGGCCTTGGAGTCTATGGCCTTGGCTACACTTACCTGGTAGTTCGGCGGCGAGCGATCGAACTTCTGGGTTCGACTTATCGCGTCTAGTCTGGACGCGATAAGTCGAACCGGGAAGTGCTCGCCGTCGACTGCGGTACTCCAGCTCGGCGAGAGGAGTACCGCGGAGTCGATGGGGGAGCCTGCCTGCCGAGTGTGGACCAAGGTAAGTTCGAACTAAGGTACTTCGAACTTCAGCTACGTTATTCACGTAGCTGAAGTTCCGTACCTTAGTTCGAATTAGGGGGTTAGTGTAGACCTGGCCTATGAATCTACGAAAAACCATAGTATCTGGGCTCATGCTAAGCTCCAAGCTCTGATATGTTACGCTCCGAAGTATGATGCAGATATAATGACCAGACTTAGGAGTCTCAGGCAAAACTCTTACTGGACCAGATCCCTACTTTCATTCCTTCTAGTTTAAATCTGAGGTTAACTCAATTGAGGTCAACAACGTTATCTTGGCATTACACCTCTGGGTGGGTGATCAGTCCCTGGCCTGATGGGACCTTTCGCCTGAGTAGATCCAGACATTGTGGAGACATCATGCATGATACCGGGGAGCTCTGCATAGAGATTAATAAAAGTTAAACCATGGCCAATCCCAGGTGTTTGCTTCCTATTTAACACAACTACCGTATACAACAGACCATGCACCACAACCTTAACTGTGCCCCTCGGCAATGCCAGCCCTGCAGCATCACCTGTACCCACCCTCCTGCACATGATGCTTTACCACGCCAATCACCACGCTTCTTCTGCAGCTCATTTGCATGCTTCAATTCTATTGGTGGCCCCTTCGTGGGACTGAGACTGTGCTCATCCAGGCAGAGCTGGTGGGGGGCTGGGGAGTGGCTGTTCTCTGGGGCATGGCTCCCTCTCAGATGCATAGGCCCACCCTATCGCAAGTTTCATGCTGCCCAAGGATTTGATCCAGCTCCATTGAAGTCAAGGGAAAGACTCCCGTTGACTGCCATGGGAGTGGGATCAGGCCATGCCAATCTGCAGGAGGCAGTGGGGGCTCCTGCCTTGGAACCCGCAGGGGTGGAAGGCAAGAATCACAGGGCTCCAGTGGGGATGTCCTTAATCTCCATGGGTTCCTTGGGGATCTAGGCACAAAGCAGGGGAATTGTGGATTTTGGGGGGGTTGACTTCCTGCCATTCCCAGCAGAGCAAACCTTGCCCCCTGACATCCCTTACCCCTGAGCAATAAGGAGCTGTGGGCCCAGGGCTATTTGAGGTGCATTTCTATAGCTTATCTCGGACACAGCAAGTCAAGGATTTGTCCTGCCAGCTCCCGGACTCCCTGAATTTCAGTCACTGGGAAAAGATACAAAAGATCTGAAAATTAAAAGGAAAAAAAATGTAGGGAAAAGTCATCAGTTTAGTGCATGTCTGAGAGCTTGCCACATGCAATCTTTAACAGATGTCCCAGCTGGCTTGCTAGCCATGGCAGTAGCTGGTCTCTTTCTAATATCTTCATTCCCCGAGCTCGCTTTTGATAGCTCTGTGATGAGGGGGAGAGGTCTGCAGCAGTTTGGTTCTGTATGTAGTGTAGAGATCGCTCACCCATTACTGAAATGCAGCCACCTCTGGGGTGGAACATTTCAGCCATGCTAAGAAGCACTTTCTAAGAGTAATAATGTGGAATGATTGTGATGTTGCACTCCATATGATTTTATGAAAATATGCTAATAAATGCAAATATAATGTAACTGGAATATGCTTCATGCAAAAGGTCTCTTATAGGGTATCATTACAAAGTTTATAATCTAATGTGTGTGTTCATCCTATTTGTATGAATGTATCATTCTTGTATCTGAAACTGAAATATGAAGTATTACTCTGAAGTCCTATTGTAATTAGGCAAAGTGTGGGCCATTAATGGTGGTTTGGAATCTTTATGGCTCCCATTAACCAGGAGAATTGACTATAGATGGCTCTGTTTACTTGCAAGCCTTCCTGTGAGTTAGGCCGGGAAGAATGAAGGCTTGGGGGTCTCACAGGACATGTGACCATGTCACCTGGTACTGGAATCCATCTTAAACCTGGTGCTTTTCCATTTAGAAGAGGGGTGGGGACCCAGAGAGACAAACGATTCCCACCTTGTGCCAAAGCTATAAAAAGAGGTGGAATAGAACAAAGGGGCTGCAGTCATGAGAAATCCCCTAGCTACTGCCTGAGCTAGAACAAGGACTGTACCAGGGGAAAGGTTTGGGCCCAGACTAGAAAGGAGTCTAGTCTGTGAAAGAAGCTTATTGGAACATCTCTGAGGGTGAGATTTACCTGCATTTAGTTTCCTACTGTATTAGGTTTAGACTTGTGTGTTTTTGTTTTACTTTGCTTGGTAATTTACTTTGTTCTGTCTATTATTACTTGGAACAACTTAAATCCTACTTTTTATATTTAATAAAATCACTTTTTACTTATTAATTAACCCAGAGCAAGTAATTAATACCTGGGGGAGCAAACAGCTGTGCCTATCTCTCTATCAGTATTATAGAGGGCGAACAATTTATGATTTTACCCTGTATAAGCTTTATACAGAGTAAAACGGATTTATTTGGGGTTTGGACCCCATTGGGAACTGAGTATCTGGGTGCTGGAGACAGGAACACTTCTTAAGCTGTTTTCAGTTAAGCCTGCAGCTTTTGGGGGACTTGGTTCAGACCTGGGTCTGTGTTTGCAGCAGGCTAGTGTGTCTGGCTCAACAAGACAGGGTACTGAAGTCCCAAGCTGCCAGGGCAAACCGGCTCAGAGGTAGTCTCAGCACATCAGGTGTCAGTCCCAAGGGGGTCTCTGGGGCCCAACCCATCACAAAGATTTCTCCAGTCAAAACTGCAGCAGGACTATCCTTTGCTAAGTATATGCACGGTGCAGCAGACAATGGGGCTGTGATTTTGGTTGGGGAGTCTAGGTGATACCGTGATGAGTGAGGAAGAATGGTTGGGGCACATACCTAGCACTCAGGAGACTTGGATTCAATTTCCAGCTCAGACAAAGAACTAGACTTCAGGAGAAGTGGGTTCTAATCCTCATTCTTCCCCTGACTGAGCTTGTGTGTGTTACTCAAAAGTATAATCTTTTGACTTTGAATGAAAGCAGTCCCTTTGATAGAGCAGAAAATGTGATCTTTTTATCATGATCAGCCAATAATATGCTCTTCCTTAAGAGAAAGAGAGTCCAAGATGGGCAGATAGGAGAGATTCTCGCTAAATTGAATCGGCAGATACAGTTCCAGCAGGACCAAATGGAGTATCAATAGGATAAGAACGGGCATGCTGGTCAGACCAAAGATCCATCTAGCCCAGTGTCCTGTCTTCCAACAGTGGCCAGTGCCAGATGCTTCAGAAGGAATGAACAGAACAAGGCAAATATTGAGTGATCCATCCCCTGTCGTCCAGTCCCAGCTTCTGTCAGTTGGAGGTTTGGGGACACCCAGAGGATGGGGTTGTGTCCTGACCATCTTGGTCAATGGCTATTGATGGATCTATCCTCCATGAGCTTATCTGATTCCTTTTTGAACCCAGTTGTACTTTTGGCCTTCACAACATCCCCTGGCAATGAGTTCCACAGGTTGACTGTGTGTTGTGTGATGAAGTACTTCCTTTTGTTTGTTTTAAACCTGCTGCCTATTAATTTCATTGGGGGACCCCTAGTTCTTGTGTTAAGTGGTAGGTAGCAGTTCCCTATTCACTTTCTCCATACTAGTCATAATTTTATAGACCTCTATCATATCCCCCCTTTCTTGTCTCTTTTCCAAGCTGAAAAGTCCCAGTTTGTTTAATCTCTCCTCATACAGAAGGGTGTTCCATCAGGGCCGCCCAGAGGATTCGGGGGGCCTGGGGTCTTCGGCGGCAGGGGGCCCCCGTCGCTGAATTGCCACCGAAGACCCTGCACACCCGGGGAGTAAGTACCCCCCGCCGCGGGTCTTCAGGGCACTTCGGCGGTGGGTCCCAGGGTGGAAGGACCCCCCGCCGCGGGCCTTCAGAGCACTTGGGCGGTGGGTCCTGGAACGGAAGGACCCCCTGCTGCCGAACTGCTGCTGAAGACCCGGAGCGGAAGAAGCTCCAGCGGCCCGGGCCCCGCGAGAGTTTTCCGGGGCCCCCGGAGCGAGTGAAGGACCCCGCTCCAGGGGCCCCGAAAAACTCTCGTGGGGGCCCCTGCGGGGCCTGGGGCAAATTGCCCCACTTGCCCCCCCCTCTGGGCAGCCCTGTGTTCCATACCCCTAATCATTTTTGTTGCCTTTCTATGTTCATTTTCCAATTCTAATATACCTTTTTTGAGATGGGGCAACGAGAACTGCACGCAGTATTCAAGGTGTGGGAGTACCATGGATTTATATATTGGCAACTGTTTTATTATTTATCCCTTTCCTAATGGTTCCTAACATTCTGGTTGCTTTTTTGACAGCTGCTGCCCATTGAATGGATGTTTTTGGAAAACTATCCACGACGAATCCAAGATCTCTTTCTCGAGTGGCAACAGGTAATTTAGACCCCATCGTTATGTATGTATAGTTGGGATTATGTTTTCCAATGCGCATTACTTTGCATTTATCAACATTGAATTTCATCTGCCATTTTGTTGCCCAGTCACCCTGTTTAGTGAGATCCCTTTTGTAGCTCTGCTCAGTCAACTTAGGACTTAACTAGCTTGAGTAATTTTGTATCGTCTGCAAATTTTGCCACCTCACCGCTCACCCCCTTTTCCAGATCGTTTATGGATTTGTTTGTGATGTTGACAGGCCAGGAGCTAGTTCAGGCCAAGGTCCCCATGTCTCGACGAGCCACTAACAGAGACATACCTGGAATCCGTCTGGCTCACTTGTGGGTTGATACTGATAAAATAGGCACGAGAATGATAAGAAAGTATTTAGTGTTGAAACTATCGAGTGCTTGTGAGCTCCTGCCTGCTCTGATCCTACATGTAGTATCTGTGTTCCAGAGTGTAATATAATATCTGAGCTGTTGTACTGGGAGCCTCTGGGACCGTGTGACTCACCATGCAGGAGATGGACATTAATTAGTGGGAAGAGCTGCCCTTCTACGGAAATTGTTACGCTCCTTCCAAAAGAGGTGACCCATCAGTACCAGACGGGCTGTGGCTGGAGCTCACCACTGGAAACCCCACGTCTGGACTGAGGAATCATCAACCAAAGGACGAAAGACGCTCAGCGTTTGTTCTGCTCTCCGCACCAGGAAGATGAGTCATGCGCGTGGACTCCACCCAGCAGCGGAGTTTGTAGCTCAGCGCACATGGCGGGGGCGGTGGGTGGGGAATAAAAAACCCCAAACCAGAGGAACTAAGGATCTCTATGGCGTCTGATGAGGCAAAGTGTTGGCAGGTCTAAGCAAAGAGCCCCCGCTGCTTAGTCTGGGTTAGCCCTAAAGGACAAATTCAGCTTGCTGACTACAGAAGCCTCTATTACTTTTTAAAACCTAAGATGGGAATTCATTTACATGTCTATAGTCGCTTGCTTTAATCTTGCAAACATCACCTTCGTTTCCTTTCCTAGTTAATAAATCTTTAGATAGTTTATTATAGGATTGGCTACAAGCGTTGAGATCGAAAGTGCAATTGACTTGGGATAAGCGACTGGTCCTTTGGGATCAGAAGTAGCCTGAATATTGCTCTGATCCTTGGTGTAAGGGGTCCTCTATCACAGAGCTATGCTGTCTCGGGCGGTGAGGCAGAGCGGAGTACACCGGGGGACTGTCTGTGACTCTATGTTTAGGCTGGTGGAACGCCTGGGGAGTTTGCACTTGGGGCTGTTGGCTGGTGAAATCTAAGTTTAGAACGCTCAGCCAATTTGGGTTTGTGACCTGGTTTTTAACTGTCTGCCGTCAGGCTGGTACTTGTGCTCTTGTGTCACCAGTGGGAGCAGAGGAAGATTAAGGGTTTGTGGGGCCCTGGGTGAGAGCAAGTGGGGGCCCCTTCCCACCCCTTCCATCTGCAGTCCTGCCTGCCCCTCCTCCCCCACCCGGCACGCCTGCCGGGGAGCAGGGTTGGGGCATGGGGGCTTTCCCCACTCCCCGCAGGAGCACCGGGCAGGCAGAACGGATTGGGGTACAGAGGCACCCATTTTTCCAGGGGCCCACCAACTGGTCAGGGACTCTGGGCACAGGCCCCCTTGTCCCACTGGCTAATCCGCCAGTGAGTGGGAGCATTACAATGTTGAACAGCACAGGTCCCAGTACAGATCCTTGGGGGACCCCACTATTTACCTCATTCTACTGTGAAAACTGACCATTTATTCCTGCTCTAGGTTTCCTGTCTTGTAACCAGCTACTGATCCACGAAAGGACCTTCCCTCTAATACCATGATAGTTTACTTTGCTTAAGAGCCTTTGGTGAGGGACCTGGTCAAAGACTTCCTGAAAATCTAAGTACACTATATCCACTGGATACCCCTTTTCCACAGGCTTGTTGACCCCCTCAAAGAATTCTAATAGATTGGTGAGGCATGATTTCTCTTTACAAAAGCTGTGTTGACTCTTCCCCAACATGTTATGTTCATCTATGTTTCTGATAATTCTGTTCTTTTCTATAGTTTCAACCAATTTGCCTGGTACTGAAGTTAGGCTTACCGGCCTGTAATTACCCAGATTGCTTCTGGAGCCTTGTTGAAAAATCAGCATTATATTAGCTACCCTTCAGTCATCTGGTACAGAGGCTGCTTTAAGTGATAGGTTACCTGCCACAGTTAGAAGTTCTGCAATTTCACATTTGAGTTCCTTCAGAACTCTCGGGTGAATACCATCTGGTCCTGGTGACTTATTACTATTTAATTTATCAGTTTGTTTCTAATGACACCTCAATCTGGGACAGTTCCTCAGTAAAGACCAATGCAAAGAATTCATTTAGTTTCTCCATAACAGCCTTGTCTGTCTTGAGTGCTCCTTTGGCATCTCGATTGTCCAGGGACCCCACTGGTTGTTTGGCAGGCTTCTTGTTTCTGATGTACTTTGAAAAATTGCTGTTGGTTTTTGTAACTTTGGCTAGTTGCTCTTCAAATTCTTTCTGGGCCTGCCTAATTATACATTTTCACTTGCCTGTGTTTAATCTCCTTTCTATTTTCCTCAGTAGGATTTGACTGCCAATGTTTAACAGATGCCTTTTTGCCTCTAACTGTCTCTTTTACTCTGCTGTTTAGCCAGGATGGCATTTTTAGATTCTTTTACTGTTTGTTTGTTTGTTTTTTGTTTGTTCGTTTGTTTTTAATTTGAGGTATGCATCTAGTTTGAGCATCTATTATGGTGTTTTAAATAGTTTCCATGCAGTTTGCAGGCATTTCACTCTTGTGACTGTTTCTTTTAATTTCCATTTAACTAGCTTCCTCATTTTTGTGTGGTTCCCCTTTGTGAAGCTAAATGCTGCTGTGCTACGCTTCTTTGGCACTTTTCCTGCTATGCAATGTTAAATTTAATTACATTATGGTCACTATTACTGCACAGTTCAGCTAGATTCACCTCTTAGACGAAAGCTAAGGCACACGGAGATGCAGTGATTTGACCAAGGTCATGCTGGGAGTCTGTGATGAGCTGGGATCGAGCCCTGACCCTGCCTTGCCTCACTCCAGGTAACCAGGTGCTGATGCTGGGCTCTGACTCCTGGGAACCAAAGCCGTATCCCTTCAGTGTAGACATGGGGAAACTGAGGCATGCCACCTTTTCAAAGTGTCCACTGATTTTGGGTGCCCCCTCCAAGATGCTCAAGGCCTGATGTGCACATTCAGCTCCCAATTATGCTGCTGAAAGTTTTGGCCTAAGTGACTTGCCTGAGACCAGAGCGTGAGCCAGGACTAGGATGAGAACTCAGGAATCCTGCCTTAGTCTCTGAACACTGCTGATTCCAGTTGAACCTATTTTCTTAAATGTTGGCCTACAGCTACTTTTGAATCCCTGGTGGTCCCGAGCTGGAAAATTCAGATCTGGCTTTGGAGTAACACGAAGGTTTGGGGCTGGGTGCATCTTGACTGTTCAAAATACACAGGTTTCCCTCCTAAACCTGCACCAGCCTCCTCAGATGAAGTGTTCATCCTCTCGGCGTTCTTGTCGCTTCCAGCGTAGGTGGGGGAGGAGAAAGGCCAAGGCCTGCTGCCACTGTTCCCTATTTTATATCCTTAGTCCATGTGCCTAGAAGACACTTGCCCAGACGTGGCCTGGGGGGCTTTGCTGAATCACTGGGTTGAGCAATCCCCCGGCGTGGTCTGGTGCAACTGAGTCATGGGGTCCAGCAGTCCCCATTGGGTGGTGCTTGGACAGCCCTCGTTGAATTGTAAATCCAACACTTTGGAGGTATCCTATCTCCTAGAACTGGAAGGGACCTTGAAAGGTCATCGAGTCCAGCCCCCTGCCTTCACTAGCAGGACCAAGTACTGATTGCCCCAGATCCCTAAGTGGCCCCCTCAAGGATTGAACTCACAATCTTGGGTTTAACAGGCCAATGCTCAAACCACTGAGCTATCCCTCCCTTAATTACAACTCCCCTGCTGACTAATGGTCGTGGAGCACCCCCCTGGGCGGGGTTCCTTTGTACATCACTAGGGACACGTCTTCACTACCCGCCGGATCAGCGGGTAGCAATCGATCTATTGGGGATCGACTTATCGCGTCTAGTGAAGACGCGATAAAATCGATCCCCGATGGCTCTGCCGTCAACTCCGGAAATCCACCGCGGCAAGAGGCGGAAGCGGAGGCGACAGCGGCGCGGCAGCGGTCGACTCGCCGCCGTCCTCACAGCCAGGTAAGTCGACCTAAAATACGCCACTTCAGCTACGCTATTCACGGAGCTAAAGTTGCGTATCTTAGGTCGACCCCCCCCCCCCCGTAGGGTAGACCTAGCCTAGCAAATGTACAGCGTATTTCAGTAACAACCCTACAGCAAACTCTCATAACTCCATACACACTCACGATATACATATTTGGCCAGAACAGCGGGCTTCAGCAGATCATGACCTTTGATGGCGTACTTTGTATGAAATATCACAGCCACATAGGAATAACGGCTATGAGGGTTACAGGGTGCCATTTTGAGGTACAGTTTGGGTCACAGCGGTTTGTCCAAAATCCAGAGCCACCAGTAACTGCAGGGCACCTCCATGGTTTCATATTACCCTGTGATTACAGAGTCATTATACGGCTAATATGCCACATGCAATGAAGCAAATGCTAATGGGTTCATCAGACGGCCGCCAAAAAGAACTAGAAAAAAATGCCAACCAGCCAGACACAGAGACTCCGAAATTAGCAGAATTATCAAGTAGTTTCCTTTTGTGTCATCTTGCACAAACGGAGGGAGCGCTGACTCCACGAGCAGCCATCAATTAGATGTGCAGAAGGCAGTAATGGATTTGTATGAAATCAATGCCAGCCTGCAAAGGAGGCTCTTGTGTGCAGGTGATTAGACGATGCAGAACATGAGCAATGCAGATAATCATCTTGTGTTTGAACACGCTTGGGGAATAGCAGGACCACATGGCAAAAAACGCACCTCCAGGTCTGCGGCTTGCCTTTGGAGTGATGGACAACGGACCGCAGTTCGCTGCCACAGATTTTAAGTCCTTCCAAATGCAATGTCATTTTGACAGCCCACATTACCCACAAGCGAATGGGAAGGCTGAGCGGGTTGTACAGAGAGCCCAGAAAGTTCTACAGCAAGAAGACCCATTCCTCGCTCTTCTGAGTTACAACTCAACATCGGTAGCAGCTACGGGATAGAGTCCAGCACAACTCCTGCTGGGAAGACAACTCAGAGCTACTGTTCCAGCTTTGGAAAAGAACCTGTCTTCAAAGCGGCCAGACGCGAAGAGAGTAGCCAGATCGGATAAAAAGGCTAAAAGAGCTTATGAACCCTGTTACAACGGATGTCCGTCAGTTAGAGAATGGCCAGGTCTGGAACCTGGTGACCACGTTCATGGCAAATGAGATGGGGAAAAGAGATGAACAACAGCAGTTGTCATAAAGAAAAAGAATCCAGCCCCGAGGTCATATGTGACCAGGACTGACAGCGGAGATTTTGACATCAACAGTTTGTTCCTAGAAAGAACAATCACCGGCGCAAACTCCACCAATGGCAGATGCAGAACAAGAAGACGACGACTCAAGGATTCCGAACTGACCCCAGCGAGTCATTGCAACACATGGACAGATCCAATGACCAAGTCGTTACACGTTCAGGTGGTCTCGTTAGAAAACCAGCCCAATTCAGAGACGCCGAACAGCCTGATCCGTACTGAGCTTTAAAGACAGTGTGATAGTGTCACTCTTGTCGTGGGCTGGCTGGTAGGAGTTAAAGAGGGAGAGGAAATGGAATGATACCGTTCAGCTGCTGGGTGTCACTATGTGTCAAATACCTTATTTGTAAATGAACCTCTGCCAGACCTGACAGAGCACTCAAGGATCATGAGGAACACACCGCGTGTATTAGCCAGCGCCGTAGCCAGGCCAGGCCTGGTACTGGAGTGTGACAGCGGTGACACCCCGAGCCGTGGATTCTGCCCTTGCAGAGACCTGTACTTTGCAGGAGTGCCTGCCACAACCTGCCTGCCAGGGAGAGCCTGGCGTGCTGTCAGTCACTCGCGGCAGGGGAGTCTGCCGTCTTGTCACGCCTGACACTGGGGTGACGTGCTCGTTTCTCCAGCCCCGGCAGCTGCCTGGCTCTCTCCCAAGCCTGTTGTGGTACAGGAACAAGGGGGAGGGAAGCCAGCAGCACTGGGTCTGGGGTCCCCCATGAGCTCGGAGGGGAATTTGACATTAGCTGATGCTTTTAAAGGAGGAAAAAAGAAAACATTTGCTTCTTTGCAATGGCAGATCTGGGGGGGGGGGGGGGGGCGGAATTGAAGGTGCCACCACTTCAGCCCCACTGATTCTGGGAGTGGCCAGGGACTGATCTCCACCCCTCCCGCTAGAGTGACCAGATAGCAAATGTGAAAAATTGGGACAGGGGGTGAGGGGTAATAGGTGCCTCTATAAGAAAAGTCCTGAATATTGGGACTGTCCCTATAAAATCAGGATATCTGGTCATCCCACACCCCACCCCACCCATGTCAGACACAGCAGCCTCCAGGCTTTAATTTATGCCCAGCTGCCCAGCCACAAATGGGGCATTTCAGCAGGTGAGAGGAGCCAGATTGTAAAGGTGATCTGGCCACACCCCCTTTTCCCCAGCCACGCCCCCAAGCCCACAATGGGTGGGGAAGAAGGCATGGCTTAGAGCTGGTACGGGGGCTCTGTGCCACCGGGGGCTTCCCATTACACAGAAGGAATTCCCGGGTAGCTGCATAAACCAGCTCCCTGACAGCTTTCCAGCGGGCAGATCAGACCCCAGAATCGGGGCCGTCTTGCCTTCCCTGGGGGGCAGCTCAGGAGGGTACGGCCCTGATCAGCATGAGTAAAGAAGGCAGAATGGGGTCCCTCTGGTCCTTAGGCCAACCACTCCTCCATCCCTAGCAGTGGCTTTCAGAGGATCTTCCCCCATGGCTGATGGGTGATGCCGTCCTGCAATCGGCCGGTAGAAGGCCCGCTCCTCCTGCCCGCCACCCCGGGGGAAGCAGCGGATGGGAGGGAAAGGCACATTTCACCCAGGTAGCGGCAAACAAGCGCCAGCAGGGCCTGAACTGGGATAAGCAGGTGATGGGCACCTACTCCGTGAGGGTGGCGCCCAAGGCGTGGTGGGCCCTTTCCAGGTGTTTAAGAAGGAGCAGTCCCCGCCCCAGGGAGCTCCCAGTCTAAGGAGCGGTGGGGTGGGGGAACAGACAGGGTAGTGAGCAAGGCGAGGCAGGGATGGGCAGTGAAACAGATCTCGCCCTCAGAGTGAGCAGTACCCAGCCACATCTGTCAAGCCGCCAAGCCACCAAAGCTCCCGGTCCCGAACCCTGGGGCTGGGAATCATCCAGCCACGGCCCCCAGGTCGTGTCTCGTCCGCCGGGCTTCATTTGTGTATCTTTTGGCCCTGCCTGTTGTGCTGCGAGGGAGGGGAGGCCAGCAGCGCCTGCCTTCTAATGGCCTCGTTATTTTCTATGGCAACACATTAGGATCCATGTTCCCCTGCGGCGAGAAGGCAGGGCTGCAGCGGCACCGACCAGCTGGCTGTCTCCCCTGGTCAACGTGATGGCTCTCGTCCTGCCAGGTGCTGCGCCCGCTGGAGCTCAGGGGAAACCTGTGTTCTGAAACCACATCAAACCAATCAGCTGAGAAAACCCTTGCCTCCCAGATAAATCCTAGTACGTCAGGGAGCCAGCATCCCCCCGCCCATCCCACGTGGCCTCGAGTTAGGTTCGGGGTGCTCAAGTCCCGTGAGTTTATTATGTTTCTTATAACAACCTGTGTCCCCAAAGGGCATCCCACAGCCACTCAGAATTCACAGGGCCTGTGGGGACAGCACTCAAATCCTCCAGCAATAAAAGCCCAAGTCTCAACCACTTGAGCTAAAGGAGACTCTCTATTAGCACTATAGGGCCTATGACACACCGGCTATCTCAGCACTGTAGTGTGAGCTTCCAGTGAACACATACCTAGGGTCAAAGACAAGATCATACCCCAGGCCCTTCCACCATCCTGGCTACACACCTCTTTTTAGTATGCCAGCTAAACCAGAGCTAGTATGGGTACGTCTCCTCAAACCAGCCATTATCCCTGCCCTTGCAACATGGACGCACCCTTAGCCAGGCAGCGCTGACTTCTCCCAGAGTGGCACGTCCACACTCGGTTTGTTTGGAGTGCTGTACACACATAGCTCCGAACTGGGACTAGAACCCACCTCTTCTGGCTCCATGTCCCATGCTCTCTCCATGCAACCAGAGCCAGCCGGATGCATGCAGGGCAGAGGGTCCTGGTCTGAGGGTGGTTGGCCCCTTTAAGAAAAGTGGGTCCGGCACTCATGTGCCAGCACAGATGCATCCCCAGCTGACCTGATTAAGAGGGTGGGGCCTGGGGCGGCATCTGGGGCGGCTAATAAATGAACGGAAGATGGGGGAGTGGGGGTCCCTCCCTGGAGGGTGTTACAGAAATTCCTTCGGGAAGGCGGAGAGCGAGGAAATCCACGGACAGGCTAGTCTGCTGACCTTCCTGCGCCAGGAGGAAGCCCCGAAGGCTGTTGTGATCCGAGAGCAGGCGGGGGCCAATGCAGAGCCCAGATGCAGCGGCAGACGTCGGGGTATGAGGCGTGGCATTGGCCCTGGTGTGGGGATTTCAGCGCACCGTGTGGGGGGATAAATGGACAGTGTTTGGGGCTTTCAAGGGCTGTTTCCCCTATGGGGGATAATCCACGGGGGTGGTGAGGGTAATATCAGACCCAAGAGAACTTGTAGGGGAGTCTTTTAGGAGCTGGAAAGGGGAAACTGAGGCAATAACCCTGGTGTTACACGTTGGTGCTGGGGAGTGAGGGGGAATTGAGACCGTCCCCTCCACATGTGCATCTCCTCCGTCCCACCTAGAAGATGGGGAGGGGCTGAGCCAGCCCTGCAGCCCCAATCCCTCTGTCAGTGGGCACTGCAGAGGGCTGTCCGTGGCCCAGGAAGGGGATGCGTGTCAGCCGCCCATGAGGAACCAATATCCGGGAGGCTAATGCAGCCCCAGGGCCCTGCTGGAGACCAGTCCCCATGATGGGCAGCTCTGGCTTTGGGGCAGCCCTGGTGTCAGCGCAGGTGTCCTCAGACCCTGGGCAGCGGCATGACGCCTGCCCACGGACGTCTCTGGCCTTTATCAGTGGGGGTTGGGAGGACTCAGGTTTATGATAGAATGACACCCTGCTAGATACTGGGGATCCAAACCCAGCCTGTGAGCCCATCCTGGGCAGGCCGTTCCCCTGGCAGGTACTGGGGATCCAACCCAAAACCCAGCCAGTGACCCGGTCCTGGGCAGGCCCTACCCCCTGCCAAATACTGGAGAGGTTCTGTCTGTTTCTTTCACTTTAGCAGCATGTGTAGAGCCCTTCACCAGAATGGTGTAAACGTTCATCAGTGTATGAACCAGAACCCTGCTGCTGAAACTCCGGGCTCCCGCCCCTTTAACAAGGATCCCATCAGTCCCTGCCACCTAGGTTTATACAGCGTTAGTTACAGCTTGTGTCTCTGTACTGCTGTGAAGTGGTGGCCATGTATGTGCCACACTGCCCTGTGCTGCAGGAAAGCTGAGTTACTCCTCTGTGTGTCATAGGCCCTGTACTGCTAATTTGACAAAGCCAAAACACTGGTGAAAATTTGGAAGACAGCTTTGTTCCATTGGTCGTTTTTTTTTTTTTTAATTCTGAATTTTCCAATATTTTCCACAGACATTTTTTTCTCTGCTTTTCCGTTTTTTTGAAAAACCCTCATTTTCTAAACAAAACATTTGCGCATTGACAATGGCTAGGGTGACCAGACAGCAAGTGTGAAAAATCGGGATGGGGGTGGGAGGTAATAGGAGCGTATATAAGAAAAAGACCCCAAAACCGGGACTGTCCCTATAAAATCAGGACATCTGCTCACCCTAACAATGGCAAAGTTCAAACAATGCCATGTGTTGAATCTGGAACATCCCATCATGTGGTTATGCCACCCAATTAAAACTGACATCACCGATCCCGTCCCTCCACCCCCACCCACTGGAAACTGAGGAACAAATATACAAGTACATCCAATAAAACATTTTTGTAGAGGCAAGGTGGGTACGTTTTTATTGGACCAATAGAAGCTCTGTGTGTGTGTGTGTGTGTGTGTGTGTGTGTGTACATGTTTGCAGAGCATTTTGAAAAGGTGGATATTTTCAGGAAAAGCAACACGTTTTTGGCAAAATTTCCTTTGTGAAAAGTGGCCACATTTCATCAAGAAAAATATCGGAATGAAAAATACTAACCATCATTCGGGCTCCTTAGAAGAGACTTTTCTCCTTTCGCTCCAGCGGGAAGGGGCCTCTGCCTCTGCACAGAGTCGGAAATCAATCCCGCGGATTTTCAATAAAACATTGAAAAATTCCACACAAAGTGTTGACAAAAATGAACATGGCTGAAATTTGTTGCTGATGATCACCACATCGCCTGCATTCACTCTCACACACACAGGGTACGTCTTCACTACCCGCCGTATCGGCAGGTAGCAATCGATTTATCCGGGATCGATATATCGCATCTCGTTAAGACGCGATATATCGATCCCCGAACGCGCTCCCCGTCGACTCCAGAACTCCACTAGAGCGAGTGGCGGTAGCGCAGTCGACGGGGGAGCCGCGGCCGTCGATCCCGCGCCGTGCGGACCCCAGGTAATTCGATCTAAAATACTTCGACTTCAGCTACGCTATTCGTGTAGCTGAAGTTGCATATCTTAGATCGATCCCCCTCCCAGTGTAGACCCCCCCCCCCACACACACACACACGCGCACACACACACATCTTCCCTATGTCACAAGTGTTGTGAGGATCCATATATTAAAGCTGGGGAAGTGCTTAGAGATCAATCGTGTTAAGAGCTAGGGATTATTGTTATGCTCTGTCCTCACTGATCCGGAGTTAAACTGGTACCAGCAACGTGACCCTTTCGCCTTCCAGTGCAGCTCGCCCATTGCTAGCTGAAGAATCAACCTGTCTGTTAATATCTCTCCACTTCCCGGGGGCTCGTGCCTGGATTTTCGCCTCACTAGCACCCCTGTGAGCTACAGCAACATCCATTGAGCAGATGGGAAAATGGAGCTAGGGCAGATTAAGCAAGATGCCGAAGTCACAAAGCCCGCAGAGAACCCTTCCGCTGTCCTTCCTACCCGACCCAGGGCGATGGAGCACAGGGATTAAAACTCTCGTGCTCCTGGGTTGTAGCTCACACTCTATCTTGTGGGTTATTGCACGGGTGCCTTTCCCCTAACTGGCTTTAAAAATCTCCGCTCCGGGCCCCAGATTCTCTCCTGTTTATCCTCCTCATTTCACAGCCTAATGGAAGAGCTGCAAAGCGCAACTTCCCGCAGAGAGACGCTCAGCACGGCTTCCCGCCGCCAGGGCCGCGTGGAGAGACTCACGCTGCAGCAGATCGGTCTGCGCGTGTTTAGCAGCAAACAGGGGCTCCCTCTTGCGCGAGTGCCTTCGGGGCTCTGCAGGGGGGTTAAAATGGAGAGAGGTCGGGACAGCTGGGGAACACGGAGCGAGGCTGCTGCTGTGAGCACTCACAGTCTCCTCCATCCGGCTCTGTGGAACGAGTTAGGCCGTGATCCCGCAGGATCAGGCGCTTTGGGAGTTTCCGTCCATTTCCTCGTGGTCCCATGGCTCCCCCCTCCAAAGGCAGCAATAAGGGTCAGGACTGCAGAGACCTAGAGAGGAGGGGCTGTCTCCCACTCAAGCCTTGAGCCGCACTGGCCGGAGCTTAGCGAGAGATCATGGCTTTAGCAACTGTAACTGCCTGCTCCTGGCCCCCATTGACTGAGCTCAAGCAGTAGCCGCAGCTTGTATGTCTTCGGTGCCGGTGGCAGGGGTGCGGGGGGCTTGTATGTACATCATGTGGCTGGGGGTTCTTGTATTAGCGACACTGCTACCATCTCCTGGTAGTGCGCCAGCCGGCCGGGGTGCTGCTGCTGTCTCCAGCTGGGCTCAAACCAGTGACCTGGAGGCGAAAGACTGCATTGCTGATGGAGGAGCTGGGCGTTGCGTTGCATATAGGCTCAGGCAGGATGCCTGGCCATCGTGGGCTGCCAGGCCCTGCTTCTCTGGAGCACAGCGGGTGGGACAGGTGGAAAGCAGAGGGGGACGGACCCTTCCAGGATATTCCCAGATCCCAGGAATCTCAGAGGTGTCTATGATCTTCACATGACCAGCCCCATCCCTGGGGGTAGCCCACTTCCCCTTCCCCCTGCCGTCCGAGCTGAGCACGAAGACCCAAGCACTGCTCCTGTGTGAGCCCAGCCTGGGCGCTGGAACCCGGCTCCCACCACAGCCAGCTGTTCAGGTTTAGGTCTTTAGAGGCCGCCTCCACCCGAGGGAGCGTGAGTCTCTGCCACTGATTGCGTGACCTTGGGCAAGTCACTTCCCCACTCTGTGCCTCAGTTTCCCTGGTGTATGATGTAGATAATGATGCATCCCAATCCCTCAGGAGGATGGAAGCTGTCCGGCTTTGCCAAGCGCTCAGGCAGCAGGCGCTATCCTGCCGCAAAGATTTAACGCTATTATTGTTATGAAACATTTACAACACATGGGGCTCACTGCAGCCCCGCTCCCCTCTCAACACTGGGTTCTGGTTGCTGAGGTCTCACAGGTAGCCATGGAAACCTCTCTACGGGATGCTGCACCGCTAAGTAGCCAATCCAAAGTGATTCTCTGGGAAGGGCTTTTCTGATTAAATCCCTCATCTTTCTAGCTCTCTTTTTTTTAAATTCAAGGTTTGGAAAATGTGGCATGACAATGAGTCGTTGCCTTGCTTTGTACTAAAAGGAAGAGAAACAAAAGAGAGTTGATCTTGATGGGAACAAACACGAGGAGTTGTTCTGAGTTTGTTCTGTCTGAGAAAGAGACATACGCACGCACGCACGCAGATCTCTGTGTGCATGCGCATGTCTCTGCACGCGTTTCCACGTGTGCATGTTCATATGAGCGTGCCCGTGTCTATATGATGTGTGTCTATGCCAGGGGTGCCGGAACGGGGGAGGGGAGCAGGGGGCCATGTCCCTCCCACTTTTTGCCATGGGCCTGGCCCCCTGGCCCTCCTCTTCCCCTGGGGTTGCCAACTTTTTAACCACACAAAACTGAACATCCCTGCCCCGACCCAAGGCCCCGCCCCTTCAAGGCCCCACCCCCCACTCACTCCATACCCCCTTCCTCCATCGCTCGCTCTCCCTCACCCTTACTCACTTTCACCGGGCTGGGGCAGGGTTTGGGGTGTGGGAGGGGGGTGAAGGCTCCGGCCAGAGATGTGGGCTCTGGAGTGGGGCTGGGGATGAGGGGTTGGGGACAGGGGGTTGGGGTGCGGGAAAGGGCTCTGGGATGGGGCAGGGGGTTGGGTGTGGGAGAGGGCTCTCAGCTGGGGCAGAGGGTTGGGGTGCGGGAGAGGGCTCCAGCTGGGGGTGTGGGCTCTGGGTGGGGATGGGGATGAGGGGTTTGAGGTGTGGGAGAGGGCTCCGGGCTGGGGCAGGGGGTTGGGGTGTGGGAGAGGGCTCCAGGCTGGGGCAGGGGGTTGGGATGCGGGAGAGGGCTCCGGCTGGGGCAGGAGGTTGGGGTGTGGGAGAGGGCTCCGGCTGGGGGTGTGGGCTCTGGGTAGGGATGGGGATGAGAGGTTTGAGGTGTGGGAGAGGGCTCAGGGCTAGGGCAGAGGGTTGGGGTGTGGGAGAGGGCTCCGGCTGGGGGTGTGGGCTCTGGGATGCGGGAGAGGGCTCCGGGCTGGGGCAGGAGGTTGGGGTCTGGGAGAGGGCTCCGGCTGGGGGTGTGGGCTCTGGGTGGGGATGGGGATGAGAGGTTTGAGGTGTGGGAGAGGGCTCAGGGCTGGGGCAGGGGTTTGAGGTGTGGGAGAGGGCTCCGGGCTGGGGCAGGAGGTTGGGGTGCGGGAGAGGGCTCTAGCTGGGGGTGTGGGCTCTGGGTGGAGATGGGGATGAGGGGTTTGAGGTGTGGGAGAGTGCTCCGGGCTGGGGCAGGGGGTTGGGGTCTGGGAGAGGGCTCCGGCTGGGGCAGAAGGTTGGGGTGTGGGAGAGGGCTCCGGCTGGGGGTGTGGGCTCTGGGTGGGGATGGGGATGAGAGGTTTGAGGTGTGGGAGAGGGCTCAGGGCTGGGGCAGAGGGTTGGGGTGTGGGAGAGGGCTCCGGCTGGGGGTGTGGGTTTCTGGGATGCGGGAGAGGGCTCCGGGCTGGGGCAGGGGGTTGGGGTCTGGGAGAGGGCTCCGGCTGGGGGTGTGGGCTCTGGGTGGGGATGGGGATGAGAGGTTTGAGGTGTGGGAGAGGGCTCAGGGCTGGGGCAGGGGTTTGAGGTGTGGGAGAGGGCTCCGGGCTGGGGCAGGAGGTTGGGGTGCGGGAGAGGGCTCTAGCTGGGGGTGTGGGCTCTGGGTGGGGATGGGGATGAGGGGTTTGAGGTGTGGGAGAGTGCTCCGGGCTGGGGCAGGGGGTTGGGGTGTGGGAGAGGGCTCCAGCTGGGGGTGTGGGCTCTGGGTGGGGCTGGGGATGAGGGGTTTGAGGTGTGGGAGAGGGCTCCGGGCTGGGGCAGGGAGTTGGGGTGTGGGAGAGGGCTCCGGGCTGGGGCAGGGGGTTGGGGTGTGGGAGAGGGCTCCGGGCTGGGGCAGGGGGTTGGGGTGTGGGAGAGGGCTCCGGCTGGGGGTGTGGCCTCTGGGTGGGGCCGGGGATGAGGGGTTTGAGGTGTGGGAGAGGGCTCTGGGCTGGGGCAGGGGATTGGGGTGTGGGAGAGGGCTCCGGCTGGGGGTGTGGGCTCTGGGTGGGGCTGGGATGAGGGGTTTGGGGTGCAGGAAGGGGCTCAGGGCTGGGACAGGGGGTTGGGGGTGTGAGGAGGGTTGTGGGGTGTGGGATCCGGGAGGGAGTTTGGATGAGGGAGGGGACTCTGGGCTGGGGCAATGGGTTGGGGTGCAGGAGGAAGTGAGGGGTCCCGGCGGTGCTTACCACGGCTCCCAGGAAGTGGCCGTCAGGTCCCTGCGGCCCCTAGGAGCATGGGCAGCCAGGGAGGCTCCTCAAACTGCCCGTGCCTGCAGGCACTGCCCCCACAGCTCCCATTGGTCGCAGCCAACGGGAGCCGCTTAGCTGACCCTTCGGGTGGGGACAGAGCGTGGAGCCTCCCTGGTCGCTCATGTGCCTGGGGCCGCAGGGACCCGGTGGCCACTTCCGGGAGCCGCACACAGCCAGGGCAGGCAGGGAGCCAGCCTTAGTCCTGAGCACCCGCTGCGGTGCTGACCAGACTTTTAATGGCCCGATCGGTGGTGCTGACTGGAGCCACCAGGGTCCTTTTTCTTGTGGGCGTTCAGGTCGAAAACCAGACGCCTGGCAACCCTACCTTCTCCCTAAGGCCCTGCCCACTGGCCAGGCTGAAAGCTCTGGCCTGGGTAAGAGTAACCCGGGGAGCCCGGGCAGCTGTGGGGAGCCGCGGACCCTCCACCTGCCTGCAGTGGGGGCCCCCGAGAGCAGCCCCCAGCCCATGTCCCCGCCCCCCAGACTTCCTGTCCACGGCTGATGGAGGGTCTGTGGTTCCCCACAGCTTCCCAGGCAGTACTTACCCCGACCCCGCTCTGGCCCCCTCGCCCCGGGCAGGAGAAGGGGCCCGGGCTCCCAGCCCGGCTTCCGGCTTGACCAGGGGGTGGGACCACGGAGTGGGAGGTGCCTTGTGGGCCCCCCACTATTCAGAAGACTCTGTTGCCCGGTCTATACACGTCTGTGTAAGAACATAACAGTTGCCATGCTGGTTCAGACCACGGGTCCATTTAGCTCAGTCTCCTGTCTCCGCCCGTGATCAGTACCAGAGCCTCAGGGGAGTGTCCAGAACAGGGTCATTTCAGAAAGATCCACCCCATCTTCCCCTCCTGACTTCTGTCAGGCAGAGATTCAGGGTCAGCCTGAGTATGGGGTTACATCCCTGACTTTCTTGGCTAGTAGCCATTGATGGCGCTATCCGCCACGTTGCCTATAGCCAGAGTTCTCAGTCTTGTCTGGCTGCTGCTGAAAACAGAGATTTCCTTGGGGACCTCCCAGCCTGACCATCTCCGGAGCTTAGGACCAGGGGCGGCTCTATGTTTTTTGCCGCCCCCAGCACGGCAGTCAGGCGGCCTTCAGCAGCATGCCTGCGGGTGGGCCGCGTTTCTGCGGGTGATCTGCCAGTCCCACGGCTTCGGCGTACCCGCCGCCGAATTGCCACCGAAACCGCGGGACCGGCGGACCTCCCACAGCTCACGCTGCCAAAGGCCGCCTGACTACTGCCCTCACAGCGACCAGCAAGCCGTCCCCCGCAGCTTGCCACCCCAGGCACGCGCTTGCTGTGCTGGTGCCTGGAGCCGCCCCTGCTTAGGACTGACTGCTTAGCTGGTGACCAAATCTCCGCTTCCCGCATGCATCCCCCGCCCCTCTGCTCATCCCAGGACACTTTGCAGCTTGCTTCACTGCTGCCGTGTATTTGCAACCCTCCCATTCTGGTGTCACCTACAAAATTGGATCCAAGTTAAATTAACACCAAAAAAACAACTGAGAACAAAATCCAGGCGGCAGCCTCCTGGGACACAGCGACTACGTCGGTTTGTGTTCTAGCCTAGAGAGGATCTTCTAGCGCTCTCCGCACCATCACATCCACGCGCCTTCCATCAGCGCTTTCAGCGACAGGACTCACGTCTGTCACATGTGCTGGGCCAAAAAACGGTTCTTGCATTTTGAAAAGAATCCGGCACTGGGTTCAAACTAACACAGCAAGTGGGGGCAGGGCTCTGAGGGTTGTAATCTGAGGTCTGCTGGGGCCCCAATGCATGAGGGTTAATATCTCCTGCCCTTTATTTTATAGTCTTGTTCTCGGTGGAAAGGCGGATGGAACATCCAGGTTTACAGCAACCGCCCATTCTCAGCCTTGGTTTCTTCCAAACGGTTCACAAAGGAAGGGATCAAAATAAAGACAGATATGAGCCATTTCAAAGCTCCCTCGGAGGCGTCTGTGTCCCTCGGAGGCGTCTCTACTGCTGTCGGGGGAAGGGATATACACGCTTTTGAAAAGTACCTTGGATACTGCATTCTTCTCAAGAGCCTCCATTTAAGGGGGAAGTGATTTATGCACTGGGATTCATTTTGCTGCTTCTTTTCCTCCAAACAATTCTCTCTTTCCTCATCTTTTTTATGCTTTATTGAGTCTCTCACCCCCCGGCCTCTGGAGACATTGTGGGATCACGTTCTATTAATAAGGGGAAGTGCACTGGGTAGCCTCCTCCCTCATCTGCCATAGAGGAACCTATTTCCATAATAGAGGAGTGAGCAGCACCAGAAGAATTGCAAAGATTTCACCCAGCTTTGCAAACGCTTCTGTCATCTTTTCCTTTTCATCTGGGACTGCGATGCTGACCCACCTCGGGCTAACCGTGGTTTCACTCTTCCACCACTTCTCCTGAGTGGCTGCTAAGGGCTCAGACTATTAGGCAGGGAGCTGTCTGAGACTCCTAAATACGGCTGGTGGAAAAAATTTTCCATCCAAACTGGGTTTTTGGCAAGAAACTGTGGTTTATGACTAAGCAAATATTTTGCCAACAGTATCTGCTTTCTGGCTGAAAATGTCAACGTCTCAAAAATCAAACACACGAAATACAAAACAATTCAATTTGGAAATGCCGCGGCGGTGGGAATTGTAGTTCAGACGCTTCAAAGCCCCATTCTCTTCCTCAGCCAGCCTACATGTCCCATGATGCACCACAGCCAGGGAGGATACAACAATGGGAGAGACTGTGGTGTGTCATGGGTGATGCGGTCCAGCCAGGGAGCCTGGCTAATAGGGAGAATAAGAGCTGAGACACCCGAACTACAACTCCCATATGGCCCTGGGGTGACATTTATGTATCAAAACTTCCAGAATTTGGCTGAAAACTTTCAGTTTTCAATTTTTGGGGAAAAGTCAAAAATGTCTATGGGGGAGGGGGAAATAACCCCTTTCCAACCAGCTCTGCTCCTAAACCCCTTAGGTGGACCAATCACTAGAGAGGAACAAAGACTGGTGTTGTCCAAATGGGACTGAGTTACATCTGCTTTCCTGGTTGTAGTTAGCAATGCTGGTGACCTTAAAAAATAGCAACAAAGTTTGAGCCATGGAAGTTGGAGCTACATCTGAATTTTCCCAATGAGAGATAGGCTGGTCTTGTCTCATTGCGAAGGCATAGGTATGGGCTTGGAAGAGCTGCATTCAGTTCTTGCCTCTGCTACAGACCCTCTGTATGCAGGGCCGGCTCTAACTTTTCTGCCGCCCCAAGCAAAAAAAAAGAGCGCCGCCCCCCCAAAACACTGCCCCCCCAGCGCCATGCTGCCGAAACACCCCACCCCGAATGCCGCACCGCCGAAACACCCCCCCAAGTGCCGCGCCGCCGAAACACCCCCCCCCAGCACCACACCGCTGAAACACGCCCCCCCAGCGCCGCACCACGCCACCGAAACAAAAACAACCCACACTCCCAAGCGCCGCCCGGCCGAAACAAAAAAAAAACAAAAAAAACCTCCGAGCGCCCCCCGCCACCCCAAGATTGGCCGCCCCTTACAAGGTGCCGCCCCAAGCATGTGCTTGGTTGGCTGGTGCCTGAAGTCAGCCCTGTCCATATGACCTTGGGTAAGTCCCTTAATCTCTCCATGCCTCAATTATGCGTCTGTAAAATGGGTTGATAATGCTCTTTCCTCAGCTATCTGGTCTATTTAGACTCCAGGTGCTTTAGGGCAGGTATTGTTCTCTTATTATGGGTCTGTACAGTACTAGGTATGATGGGGTTCCCGTTTTGACTGGACATCTATGTGCTACTGTAATACAAACAATACTAAGAATGGCTTTCCCATTCACCCTAAACCCCTGGTTACACTGCTCTACAGCCAAAATGCTTCTGAAATAAATGTAGACAAACTTTACTAACTCTGGGTCACTGAGAACGAAAATGATGCTTAAAATTGTTGATTGGCTCTCGTTTTCAAGATATGCTATTGGGTCAGTATATACGACCCTTGACTTGGGAATGGTGGAGGATAAGTGAGTTATAAAGGGAAGGGATCTCAATTTAAACCAGAAATGACTAAAATACATCTTTGACTGGATCTATGAATAAATCTATGACTTGGTTTGGACAGTACTTGCTTTTTAGGCAAAACAATGAGTGATGCAATCTGAAGCTGGTATTGCGTCATACATGATATGAATTGCATCATGTTATTCCTAGAAGTCATGGATGATGCAATCATAACAAAGCTTACATCACTCTGCTGAACAAATTGCCCTAGATCAGCTCTAGAAATCATACAGTGTCGTGCTCTCTTATTTGTCAGTGTTTGATTTTGCAAAGGGACACATTTCTGTTTAGCCAAAGTGAGCAGAGATGCCTCGTACTTGTGTGAACAGTGCAGATAACTTCTGCTATGTTTGTGGTGAAGTGACTTTTGCATCACAAAAGCGCAGTATAATCACTATGGTTAAGAAAGCCTATCACCTTTATTTTGGCTACAAAATTGGAGATCAGGACAAGAGGTGGGCCCCACACATATGCTGCAACACTTGTGCAACAAATCTTCGCCAGTGGTTGACCAGGAAAAGGAAATCTATGCCTTTTGCAGTGCCAATGATTTGGAGAGAGCTAACAGATCATACCAGTAATTGTTACTTCTGCATGGTGCCTCCAGTTGGGAAAGGTGTGTCAAAGAAGAAAAAGTGGACTGTGCATTATCCAAACATTCCATCAGCTATACGCCCAGTACCCCACGGAGAAGGACTGCCGGTTCCTGATGCACCAGAATCATTCTCACTTGGGTCAGACGAGGAAGAGGAAGAGGACGAAACTTCTGGTACTGAACTATCAATGTCACAGGACCCACATTTTCTCCCATCCTCCTCCTCTGAACCACACCTCATAACACAAGGTGAACCGAATGACCTTGTCAGAGATTTGGAACTACCCAAGAGTAAGGCAGAGCTGTTGGGCTCCAGACTACGCAGTGGAATCTCCTGGCAGGTTTCCATGTTCCGTGATCGTCAAAAGGATCTTGTCCCATTCTTCTTCATGGAAGGTGATCTTGTAGTCTGCCACGACATCGATGGTGTGATGGCAGCCCTCAACATCGTTCACGATCCAGATGAGTGGAGACTGTTCATTGATTCATCGAAGACGAGTCTTAAAGTTGTTTTACTGCATAATGGTAATGTTTTGCCATCAATTCCAGGTGGTCATGCAGTCCATATGAAGGAAACCTATGACAACATGAAACAACTTTTGAGGTGCATAAACTATGACCAACGTCAGTGGCAGCTTTGTGGCAATTTGAAGGTTGTTGCTCTCTTGCTTGGTCTGCAAACCGGATACACAAAGTACTGCTGTTTTCTCTGCAAATGGGATAGTCGTGCAAGAGATTCCCACTACATCAAGAAAGATTGGCCACTCCGACAGTCATTGAAGCCTAGGAGGAAAAGTGTTCAGCATCCACCACTTGTTGAATCAAGGAAGATTTTGTTACCACCCTTACACATCAAGCTGGGTCTGATGAAGAACTTTGTCAAGGCCATTGACAAAACACAAGCAGCTTTCAAGTACCTCCGTGGAAAATTTCCAAGGTTAAGTGAAGCTAAGATAAAGGAAGGTGTCTTTGTTGGTCCTCAGATTTGTGAACTTCTTCGAGATGATGCATTTGACCATGCACTACGTGGCAAGGAAAAGACGGCATGGAAAGCCTTCCAGTTAGTGGCAATAAATTTTCTCGGAAACAACAAGGCAGACAACTACAGGTTGTTGGTGGAAAACCTCCTCAAGGCATACAAAAGCCTTGGTTGCAACATGTCTCTAAAGATACATTTTTTGCACTCTCATCTAGATTTTTTCCACCGAACTGCGGAGCAGTGAGCGACGAGCACGGCGAGCAATTTCACCAGGACATTGCAACAATGGAGAAACGCTATCAGGGCAAATGGAGCCCATCAATGCTTGCAGACTATTGCTGGACAGTGACAAGAGATGCTCTATTTAATGAATACAAGAGACAAGCCAAGAAGCGCCGAGTAGACACTGAATAGGACTAAACTATGTACATAATAGTTTTTTGCCTTTTGTTTCATAATAAATTTTATTTATATAACCCTTTTGCTGATTTTTAGTGTTACATAAACAGGACAGGTGAAATATTATCATGTAAAGCAACCATAAACACATGAAAAGACCTAGGTTTACAATTTATGATTAAAACTCTACTAGCTACACAATATACATAGACATAAAATGTAAAAACTTAAATATCTTAGAAACAGTAGCCAATCAGTTGTTTTAATTGTCATATTTGAATTCAGCACATCAAAATACATAATAAATAGCACATTTTATCTCTGAAGCAGACAACTTCTCAAAAATTGTAGACCAGTGTTATTGAAGTGTCTCATAGGCCCCCAGAATGGCCATGTAAAGGGGGTTGCTCTGTAACCATTTTTAAAAACAATTCTGCCCTTCGCCAGACATTTCAAACAGCCACCTCTCTTTTCCTTCCGATCGGCCGACAGTGACCACGGCAGATGCACAGTCGTCACCGGGAGCTGCCGTTCCCGGGGAAGGCAGGACACGGAGGGGGAGCAAACAAAAACTCCATGTCAATTTCAGCCTCTGTTATTATACAATGAATGTAACTCAGCATTGCTCTAATGGAGAACGACAACCCAAGCCGTGAGATATCCCAGATTTTGCGAGTGTCCCCCACAGAGAGGAGTGGAGAGAAAAAAATCACACACTAGTTGCTGATGGGGCTCTGTTAATCCTACTGCATGCACCAAGCATTAAAACTCAGCTCGGCTTTATCGACACGCTGGTTGGACAGCCCTGTTCCTCCTCTCACTTCCATGTGGCGCTCCTCTGGCTTGGCTGATGTCAGGGCAGCAGATGGGCCTTGTAGCACTTAGGTTCAAGTTCTGACTCTGCCACAGGCTCCATGGGTGAGTCATTCAATCTCTCGCCACCTCGCCTTTCTAGCTGTAAAAAGAGGGTGATAATTCTCCCGTTGTCTCTTTAAATTGCCAGCTGTTCTGTGCAAAAGTCCGTTCCTTACTAAGCCTTTAGCACAATGGGGACCCGATCTCAGCTGCAGCTTCTGGGTGCTACCCTAATACAACTAATATCAGAGGTGCAAGTAAGCCAGTCTGGTCCGGTCCGGCACACCGACAAGAGCTGGTACGCCGTGCCGGACTGGACCAGCTTCCCCAGCCGTGATTTAAAGGGCCCTTTCACAATGATATTAATCACCAGTGTGTCATTAGCTTTCAGAAAAGACCTCAGGCTAGTAACATTGTATACAATCAGCTAATTCAGTTGCTCATCACTTGAGGTTCAGCCACCCCCCGTCGTTATAGACCAGCAAACCTTTGCAATAGGTTCTTCTGAAAAGTAAAACCTGGACCAAGCTTTTCTCTTCTGCTGGTGGCATATACACCATGCTGTGTCTTCTTCCCCACTTGTTAGCGTGAGGTTTGCCTCCGCCCCTCGTTAGGCTGATGGGTCTGTTTATGCGATATGTAAATACATTCTCATTGCCTTTCAAAGGACTTTGGAAGTAACTCCCAGATGGAGAAAATCCATTCCTTTGTTTATTCCAGACCTGTTTATCGCCTCCCCAGACATACCTGGTGTACACACAATTGAGTCATAATAATTCCAGCATAGATCCATAACTCTGAATCCACACCGCGTACATATAGTGCAATAATATTAATGATCCGTGAGTTACTAGTTTTCAAATGACACCACAAGGCATATTTTGTACAAAGATGATTATAACAGCGTGTGAATACAGGGCTGCTTTGCATCACAGCATCCTTGACTTTAGTGAGAGAGATTGAGCCGAAAGCAAACTCCGTCACTGCTTGCAACAGCTCCCTGAACAGAGGCAGCATCACAGCACATTAATAACAAGACAGCATTCCTTCAAAGTCCGGGCACTGCCCACATGCTAAGAAAGAGAGTTTGTGAAGCTGAGTATCACACTGCCACCTAGTGGCTCCTGCCATGACAATACGCATAGCCTCAAAAAGTGTGGTCTAGACAAATGCCCATGGGCTGGAGGATCATCCGAACCATGGGGCCAGATTCCTTGTGGCTTATTGCCTGGTGGTGTCATTTATACCAGGGCAAGGTGAGAGTGAAATCTGCCACCAGAGTGCATTGCCCCCTCTTTGCATCGGTGGAAATGACAAGACGAAGTGCAAGACAGTGGAAAATGAACCCGCTGGGCTGGAAGTGACTCGTTACATACATCTCCATGTAGCGTTCGGACACATCGCTTGCTTTTGGTACAGTGATGGCGGACCCCGGACTAGCAAACCCGGAGCTAGCTAGAGGAACGGATGAGCCTCTCGTCAAGCAGGTGAGGCCGGAGCTGCAGCAGATTCCTGCAAGCCATCGCAGCTTGCTGTGTCCTGGAGGTGCGTCTCGACAGCGAGCGGAACAGAAACCGAAGGACGAGCAGAGCATGAAGAGACAGGATCTTCCCAGAAAAGGGACTGTGCACAAGGCCGTTTCTCCCCCCACAGTCCGGCTCACCCTGTGTAGCAGAGACAGAGCCGCTGACTTCAGTGATTCAGAGTCAAAACTGATTTTAGCCCTGCAGGGCCGGGGCAGCTCTGGGAGAGGGAGCCGAAGTCTACACCTGCTGGTGGCTTGGTCCCAATCAGGTAGAGCTGTGCAAACCCACTGAAGGCAAAGGGCTGCCCAGGGACCTCTGGGAGCAGAACTGAGCCCTGCAGAGCCTATGTGAGTGACCAGGGAAGGGCTCCGCTTGATTCTCAGATCCCAGGCTGCGTTTGTGGGGCTGGTGGCTCTTTACCAGTAAATGGAGTGGTTTGGATTTGGGGTCACTGACACCATCGCGGTGCCTTTTACACTAGAGCGAGGTGAATAACGAACCGACATTTCTGTTCAATGGCAGGTCTGGAAACCCGGGGGGCAAAGATCTGAATTTTTTTTGGAATTTTCAGTGAATTGAAAAACAATCCATGTAGGCTCCGTTCCAGAGCAGAGATTCAAACATGGGGCTCCCACACCCCAGCTGAGTGCCCTCCTCACTGGGCTAAGAGATATTGGGGGCTGGGGAAGAGAAAGCGAGGCCGTGGCTGCCACAGTAGCAGCGCCCCCTCTGGCTGTTTGGTGAATGGCTGAGACGGCACCTGCACGCGACGCAAAGCCCAGGGACTGGAAATGTACCTGTCCGTTGCAGTCCCATCAGAGCAGAACAAAAGATGGGCTGACTTCTATTCGCTTTAAAAAACACCTGCTCCCTCCGGACAGCGGGGAGTTTCCTGCATCTGAGCTGGGTTCTCTGACGTGTCGTTATCACCCTCCATGGCAAATGTGAAGGTGGATGGGCCTGGCCTGACACTGGCCCTTGAGTAATAGGAGTTCAATTCCTAGCAGTGCCATAGGCTTCCGAAGTGACCAGGGTAGGGACCAGCCCACTCTGTGTCTGTACAGTACCTAGCACATTGGGGCCGCGAGATGCCACCCTATCGATAATATCAGAGACATGTCGGGCTGGAAGGAACCTTGAGAATTCATCTACTCTAGGCTCCTGCATTGGGGCAGGACCAAGTAAACCTAGACCAGCCCTGACAGGGGTTTGTCCAGCCTGGTCTTAAAAACCTCCAGTGACAGGATTCCACAACCTCCCTTGGAAGCCTATTGCAGAGCTTAGCTGCTCTGAGAATTGGAACGTTTTTCCTAATATCTGACCTAAATCTCCCTGACTGTAGATTAAGCCCATTGCTTCTTGTCCTCCCTTCAGTGGACATGGAGAACAATCAATCACTGATGATGATGATGATGATGATGAACATTCACTCATTACCGAGTATGATCATCTTCCATGGGAGTTATGGGTCCTCAGGCGGCTGATAAGGCCAGTCCTTGAACCACCGGTTCTATTTCAATGAGGGCAGATAGCAGGAGGCTGTTGACCATGACTGGAAACCAGTCTCGCCTTCCTCCTGTGCCTCTTGTCCTCTTCGGCTTGTCAGCGAGCAAGTTCAAACTGCAGGGGACCCTCACGTAGGACCTCACTCCATTTTAATCAATCACTGTCCTCTTTAGAACAGCCCTTAACATATCTGAAGACTGTTCCCAGGTCCCCCCTCAGTCTTCTTATGTCAAGACTAAACACGCCCAGTTTTTAAACCTTTCCGCACAGCTCAGGTTTTCTAACCTTTGATCATTTTTGTTGCTCTTCTCTGGACTTTCTGCAATTTGTCCAGCTGAGTCTTCCCCCGTGCCGAGTGGAGCGGGACAGTTACCTCCCATGTCTTACAAACAACACTCCAGTTAAAACACCCCAGAATGATATTAGCCTATTTCACCACTGCTTCACATCGTTGGCTCATGTTCAATTTGAGATCCATTCTAATCCCAGGATCCTTTCAGCAATATCCCCACCTACCCATTGACTCCCCATTTTCCAGCTGTGCCTTTGATTTTTCCTTCCCACATGAAGTCCTTTGCACTTGTCTTTACTGAATTTCATCTTGTTGAATTCAGACCAATTCTCCAATCTGCCAAGGTCATTTTGAATTCTAACCCGTCCTCCAAAGGGCAGAAAACCCCTCCCAGCTTGGTGTCACCTGCAAATGTTATCAACTCTCCACTCCATTAGCCAAGTCATGAATGAACAACTTGAAGAGCAGCAGACTCAGGACTGGTCTGTAGGCTCTAGAAATTATTGGATTTTGTGGCCTATTTGGTACAGGAGGTCAGAGTAGGTGATCACAATGGACGCTTCTGGCCTTGGAATCCAGCACGACTCCTGCAGTCACTTAAAATAGCTTTTAAAAAACTCCTGCCTGTGAAAAGGGTCCGTTGCTTGTTCCTTCACCTCCAAACAAGGGAATAAAGAAGCGGCCCGTTCCTCACTCCTCCCAGCCCCCGGCCCACACACAGACCCGCTGTCAGCGTCCGTGCGGATGGCAATGAGAAAAGGCCGCCTGAGTGACCTATTTTCATTTGGCCTAATCATTGCTACTCTCCTCCCTCGGCAGTGGAGCTATTTTGCAGATCAAGCCCATTTGCTGTCTAGTTCCCCCTGTCCCTCCTGGATTTTATGTCAAGCTGTTTAATGGAGCACCTGCTTTTCTGGGTCAATGCATAATCCTCCAAAACCAGGGGAAGTGCCAACTCCGAACAGAACGGTTTCAACAAAACACACCTTGAACGGCTCAGCTCTCATGGCGTTGCTCATTACGTTGATCACGGAAGATGTACCGGGAGGCTCAGCGGAGTGACCACTTTGCATGATGGTCCTCCCAGCTTCTGCAAACTGAACATGATCAGGGTTGTTCGGTCTTTGGACGGAAGCCTTTGCTAGAGCAGGTGTGGGCTGTGGGAAGGGAGGCTTTGCCTAGTGGTCCCTTTTTCCTCTCTGTATGGGACTAAACCAGTGCCCCAGCAGCATAAGGTGTGATATGCCGCGGGACGGGCCATCTCTTTGAAGGGATGCACGGTTGAGAAGACGTAGCTATAGCTGCACACAAGAGTTTTGAATGCCCTCTAGTGGTAGATCTGAGTAAAGTATTACTTAGTACAGGAAATGCCTCTTGGACAGCATTACCCAGAATCCTCTTCCGTGCTGTCCACAGGAAGTGAACCAATACACACATTGACAACAAAATTTGATTTCCTCTTCTGGGCTCCCAGTGCATCCTGTCTTTTCTCTCTTTGTCTTTTAAACGGTGAGTGTAACCTGTGCCAGCAGATTCTGTGTGACATCCTTTTCTGGCCACTGAATGTTCCAGGTCCGCTACAGGATAATAGCCTACTACACCTGCCACTTAGTGGAGGTTTTGCTTTAGCTCATGATATCTGCCCTATGGATTTGAAGGCCCCTGCTTCAAACCTTGCTGATGATTAAGGCTACGATTTAGTCTGGGGTATTTTTAATAAAAGTCATGGACAGGTCACGGGCAATAAGCAAAAATTCATGGCCCGTGACCTGTCCATGACTTACACTAAAAATACCTGGGCTGTGATTAAATCTTGGGGCGGGGGGAGGGTGGGCACTGGAGGCTGCTGCTGTGGGGGAGGTTCCCAGAGCCAGCAGCTCCCGCTGTCGGGGGCCACAGACTGCGGTTACTCCAACCGGCTGCTCGGGGGCCACTGCCTGAGGCCATGGACCTCGGCTGCTCCAGCCGGTCAGCAGGAGACTGGAGACTCCGGCTGCTCCGACCTGCCAGCTGGGGACTGCAGCTGCTCCGGCTGGCTGCCCGGGGACCACTGCCTGAGGCCATGGACCACGGCTGCTCTGGCCACCCCGGGCCCGCTGCCGGGGGCCCGCTGGAGCAGTGGCTGGTGTGGCTGTCCCGGGGGTCACCTGGAGCCAGCTGCTTGGGCAGCTCTGGGGTCAGCCACACTGTCCCGTACAGAAGTCACGGAGGTCGTGGAAAGTCACAGAATCCATGACTTCCCCGACTTCCATGACAGACACGGAGCCCTCCTGGTGATGCACTCAGAGAATGGGGTGAGATTTGTGGAGCCAGGGCTGTCTACATTTTGGGTTTCGGACGTTGTTGGGCATATTGCTCAATACATAGTAATTATGGCTCCGTAGTTTTGACACAGCCAGGGTTAATACTTAACAAGACGCTGGGTGTTCAGAGAATGGAAAGTGATGCACGGCGGATCCATGGAAACCTCAAGGTCTCTGGGTTTTTTTCCTTATAGTCCTCGTCTCCAAAGAGCCCCCTCATTGTACGGCAGAGCACAAGGTGAATCACTAGGGAGTAGTTTGCAAAGGAAAGTTATAACCCCAATGAAAGGGAAAGAAGATCAGTGCTCAGCACGACAGGGTTGCAGAGCAGAAGGAACACAAGGAAGGGGTTGGCGCACTGGCTAATGCTATTGATGTGTTGGTCTCAGCAATGGGACCTCAAGCATAAAGAACTTCATAGCAGCAGCTAAAGCCAAAGAGCTATTCAGGGCCAATGCATTGATGATTGCAGCGTGCTCCAGTCTGGCCACTGTCCAGGTCAGAAAGATAATGACATTGCTTCTATGTCCTTAACGTGGCTCGGTGAGTCTGGAACGTGTCTAAAAAGGTGCCCCGAGACAGATTTGTCCAGAAGCTGCGGAGCAAGTCGGTCCAGAAAAAGGGAGCAGAGAAAGGTCTGATTCTCCCGGTTGCGTGAGAAATAACGTTAGGTCTCTTCTCTTCTCTGCAGGTGGACTAGTTCTTTATACCTCGCCCACCACTGTAGCGCCTGACCGCTGCACAGAAACGACAAACAACAACTTATCTCCACAAGCACCACTTCCTTTCTTTCTTTCCTTCCGTCTTTCCAGGACCTTGGAACGCAGCATGAGGACCTTGCACAGGTGCTGGTATTGGATAGGCAGCCCGGCGTACCGGTCAGACCATCACGGTGAGGAGTTGCTGCCCACCTGTGTTGCTTCGCAAGCACAGTTGGGTGAGTTGAAGGTGGCGAGGTACGTGGCTGTAAAACGGGGATTCCTTCACTGAAGTCAGTGGAGTTATTCCAGACAGGAAACTGTGAGTCAGCACTCAGCTAGGGCTGCGGTGAATCTGGCCCCCAAGCACACGGGAGCAGCCAATCACTGAGCGGAGCCTGGATCAGGTGACCCCAGGCTCAGGTATTCCCACAGTCCCAGCAGAGCTGCAGGACCAGCGCTACCTGGCCAGGAACCCTCCTCCTGCCTGGCAGTGCACCAGGCTCCAGAAACTCCCAGCCTGCTCCTGCATCTATACCTGCTCCTCAGCCTTGCCTGAGCCCTGCCCTTGTCCTGATTCCCTCACCCCCAAAACCCTCAGACTCTGACTGGCTGGTTTTTGACCTTTGGCACATATCTGGACTCTGACTTCAGTGTCAGTTTGGCTTGTCTTTGAACTCTGATCACCTGGCTGCGACCTCTGGCTTGTGCCTGGACTCTGACTATGGTTCTGATCTTGGTTTGTCTACAGACTCTACTCTCGGCATTGACCCCGGCCTGTCCCCAGATCTCGATCCCAGGTCCACCCTTGGCTCAGGCCCAGTCCTACGTATAAGCAGCGCTGAATGAGCGCTCCCCTGACATCTAGTGATGAGCGGGAGAAGAGGACTTCAGGAGCCAACCTTGTTTGAATGGACACCCACCCTGCCTTGGTGAGCAGCACGATGGGGCTGCTTTGCCCAAAGGATCACTTTTGGCAGGTGTTGGATTGCAAGTCACTTTGTTATTGGGTGCTGGGGTAATAAAGGGTCGTTATCCTTGTTGTGTTAATCACGGGCAGCAGAACTGTGCTTGGCACACCCTGACTGAGGGACTCACCCTCAGCTGAACTGTTCTTGCTAAGCAGGGGGTAGGGGGTCCAAAGCCTAGCAGAGAACAGGTGTTTATTCCTGATGATGTTGGTACTGCCTGAGGGTCCTAGATGCCATTTCATCCTCTCCACTGTATCATGATAGAGCTAATTAAGATTCTTTTGGGAGTCGTTTATTACAGATCAATAGAGCTGAAATCTCTAATAACCCGGCCTAAGCATTAGACCTGCTTTGAGACCATATCTCTAATGAGCGTGACTGGTCAGCCGGCACTGGCAGTGAGGGTCCCCCACTGAGAGCTGTGTTAAGAGATGGGACCTCAAGTCTTCCCAGAGGTTGTAGTGGAGCAATCAGCTGGTGGAGTGAATGGCCAATGGCAGGGTGGGGCGAGCAGCTGATGCTGGAGCGGGGCGAGAGGTTGACAGCTATATGCCTGAATGTTCCAGGGAATGGCACCCATTTCTTTCAGGAGGAATTCTCTGGGTCCATATCCCCCATATCACCCTGTGAGACCCACACACCATGCAGCCACCATCTGCATGGGTCTCAGCTCCCTAGGGGAGAGTCAGCACATTGGGCTGGAGGCATGAGAGCCTTGGGGCAGGGGTGGCACTCGCTTTGCAGCAGAGAAGCTCGGGGGTCAGACCCCCTGTACATAATAAAGAGACAGGAGACAGCCTCTGTCAGAGCCTATTCTTCTGAAAGCTGCAGCACAGAGGATGGAAGGCTCCAGGGGCGCTGACGCCTTGGCTGTCCCTGTCAGAGGTATGAAGCTCTCTCCTGGCCTGACTCTGTTGTTCTCCTGCGGTGGCATCAGGGACTGCGTTAACGTCTGCCTGGGCTCCCGCTTCCTCCTCCCTGGCTCTGCAGGGGAGCATCCATGTTCCTGGAGGTACATGCAGCAGCTTGGCCTCTGAGGCATACAGCGTTGTCTTCGGCCGCATGTCACAGGCCTCACGTGAAAGCATCTTGGAGTGACTCAAGGAGGATGAGGGACAGATGAATTCACCTCAGGATAGTGTAATCCCACTACCACTACCATCCTTCTCCAGGCAGACACCCGTCCAGCTCAGTCTCTTCTCTGGCAATGAGATGTACAGTGTGTAACTACCATCGACCGGACGCTGTAGTTTCCAGTCAGCTCACCGCGCTTGCAGCCAGAAAAACGTCAGGACTTTGAAGAAGGATCCGCTCTCTCCAGTGCCGGAGCAAATCACCTCCCTTCCATTTCTGGGCCTGCAGGGCCAGCTTCTGTTCTCTCCTCCACGGGGGGGAGCTCAGCTCCCCGATCCCGCATTGAGCTTCCACATGCACTAGACAGACGCTCACATTCACCGACACACCAGCAAGACGCTGCTCCTGCGGGAGCGGGGAGGGGAAAGGATCCCGTACAGAGAGGGAGGTTGATAGACATCCCAGGAAGCCCGGATGGCCTGAGCTTGACTCAGCAGCCCCCGGCACGAGCATCACAAGCGATCGGTGACGTGCTCACATCTGAGTCCATGGCAACCTTCATTCAATGCTCTGATGAGAGCCATCCTCCGGCAGGGCAGGATGGTTTAAAAGCAAAGCTGCTTGGCTCAGGGAGTGGGGACAAGCCGGGAGCCTTTCTGCCTTAGATTCCTGCTTCAGCGCTTGCCCCGGGGAAGCAGCGAGGGACAGCTTGTCTGCATCACAGCTAGCGACCAGGTAGTGACTCTCAACAGGGCTCGCGTCCACCGTGGCTCCGTAACGGTGGCAGCTGACTGTGCGGCTCAACTGGCACATTGTAGCCTCCAGCCATCACGCTTGGTCTGGATCCTCCAGCTGCACCTGAGTCAGACGGTCCTCCCAGCTCCCACATGCTGCTCTGTGTGAACGCCCTCTGGGCTCCCTAGCCTCAGGCCACGGCACTGGGAGACAGCTGCCCGGACTTGCCCAGCAGGCACTGATACCGATGGCTAGGCAGCGTGTGGGTGCATGCTCAAAGCCCGCTGGCACATGGCTGCAGGGTGCGGAAGGCAGCACCATGGTCCCGGAGCGGTGGAAGCTCCCTAAAAGTGGAGGGCCACTGGCGCCCGACCCATGGCTGTGCCCCCCAGACCACCCATTCCTCCCAAGGCCCCGCCCCCAGGCTGCCTCTTCCCCTGAGGCCCTGCCCCCACACCCATAGGCGGCGAGTTATATGAGCCCGTGGGGCCCGTGCTCCACCAATATTTAGGAACGTGGGCCCAGCTCCACCAATGTTTGGGCTTATGAGGCTTTGGGCGGGCCCTCAATTCAGGGGGATGCGGGTCCAGGACAGTCTGGGAGGTTAGTGGTGGGCCTGGCACCAGTGAGCAACCCGGCCACAGGCCTCCCCGGTCTGCCCCCTCCCCAACCCCATTCCATCCCTTCCCCCCAGGCCCCTGCCCCTTTCCGGCTTCCGCCCCCTCGCCTGAGCAATGCCAGGAGCCGGCGGGGCGGGCTGGGGCCGGATCGCTCACTGCTGCCAGCACTAGGCCCCCCACTAGCCTCCCAGGCTGCCCTGTACCCCACGTCCCCCTGAAGCACAGGGCCCCCCAAAGCACGGGGCCCGGGGCAGTTACCTCAGTTAGTCCTATGGACAGGACAGCTCTGCCTGGACCCTGCATCGTCCTGAAGCACGGGGCCCCCCAAAGCATGGTGCCTGGGCCGGTTGCCCCGGCCCATCGTATGGACAGGACAGCTCTGCTCGGACCTGTTCTGGGCACCACCAAAAATTATACAAACCTGGCACCCCTGCCCACACCACCTCTTCCCCCGAGGCCCCACCCCCGTACTGCCTTTTCGCCACAAAACCCTGCCTCCCACTCACTCCGCTCCATCCACTCTCCCAATCTCTCACCTGTACAGCTGGTAAAAAGTGAGGGGGCCATGGCCCCTGGCCTCCCTGTTCCAGTGCCCCTGCTGTGGTCTCTTGGATTGTGACTCAGGAGATCGGGGTCCTGACTCAACCCCTGTATGAGCTGGAGTGAGGTCCTTGGACTCTGTTTCCCTGTCCTTGTCCCTGGACTCTGTTTCCCTGTCCTTGTCCTTTTAGATTGTAAGGGCGTCACAAAAGGGACTATCCCTTCCTAGGTGTCTGTGCAGCATCTACGTTCGGGGCCTTTCCCGTGCTCCTGTAATACAGTTAATGAACAATAACTGCGTGGGCCCAACTCAGCCGAGTGTGTTGGCCCTGGATCAGCCACGATTGTGACAAGCTAGTCACCAAATACTAGTGCACATCCAGTGTAGGTGTCCCCGAGAGTCAGCGCCAGCCGCTCCATGTCCGCCGTGCCAGGAGGAGACGGGCCTCCCTCCAACGACCCCGCCTGGCAGCAGTCAGTCACTATCTCAGCAGGGACCGAATGGTGGGGTGGAGAGCACATTTCCACCCGCAGAGGGGGTCAGTCCAGGTCAGGGTGAGGCATACCAGGAGCAGGCAAGGCCACCTGGGGGCCGCGTATGTGCTATTTCTGCTCCGGGGATAAATAGAGCTGTCACTCTGGCACCTTTCACCAGCACTAAATTCAATTTGCATTTCTTAAAGAATAAAACTGACATGTGGGCGGCTAATGGAGAAGGAGAAAAGAGAATGGCGCGGGGCGGGGGGAGGAGAAGGGAATCGTGCCTGTGGGTTCCTAGCGGACTCCGATGCAAGGTGCTTGCTCTTAAAAGCTTCCAAGTGGCTTTTATTCCCCTGTAAACATTCCATTGTGATCCTCACCCACTTTGCTTTAATGATGCTTGAAATTAACAATTCTGGAGCCTCGGTTTCCAGCCTGTAGCCACAGGCTCCTGTGCTGGGCTTCCCTGCGGTTCTCACAAACGAAGCAGCATTCGGCAAGTGGATGAGAGACCTGCTAGGGCCATGGAGCTGCCCTAGGGAGCGGATGCTTGCAGAACAGCAGTCGATGCTTTCTCTGCTTTCCTATGACATGTTACCATGGCCCTGTCTGCAGAAGCAGCGGTTCGCCAGTTTCCTGAACAACTTCCAACCAGCCGGCTCCCTACATCCCACGTGTGGTTTCCGTCGGATCCAATATTCCCCTCCCCGTCCTGTCCTAGACTGTGCTGTGGCATTGCTGGGTGCCGTGACCAAGTCCATAGGTTCCCCGCACCCCCAGGGCTGGAAGGATTTCCCCAGAACGGCATGTGAAGTGAATGCCGTGAATTCTACCCCTGCTTCCCAGGGGTGTTAGGAGACTGACCTAAGACCTCGGAGAGCCATCGCTGCGGTGCAAAGCCCTTGTTCTTTATTGCTGTTGTGTTTGCGTCTGCACATGTGCACAAGCCCCCTCCGGGAGGTGAGCTCTGCGGAGGAGGTCCTCTCGTCGCTTAATTTCATCATGGCTCACCCCGAAGGGCGGTGGTCTCCTTGCCGATCAAACACCACCGTCTCTAGCTAGGTCCTTAAGGGGGGCTGGCTGGATGCTCAGTCTACGTCCGCAACTGGTGACCTAGTCGTGCCACCAATGCTTTTGGTGCCCACATGATCGCCTGCTGTGTCACGGCGTCCTTGGTAAATACTCTTTGGACTTCATTGGTCTTCCACCCTGATAATAAGTCCCTACCAAAAAAGGGACTGGCTGAAGCCAAACCAGTGCTGATGGCAGCAGTTTCTGGCTTTGCCTATGAATAGGGCCCTACCAAATTCACAGCCATGAAGAACGCATCATGGACCGTGCAATCTGGACTCCGCCCGTGAAATCTGGTCTTTTGTGTATTTTTACCCTGTACTATACAGATTTCACAGGGGAGACCAGCGTTTCACAAACTGGGGGGTCCCAAACCAAAAGCGGGTCATGAGGGGTGGCAAGGTTATTGTGGGAGGTTGCGGTATTGCCACCCTTGCTTCTGTGCTGCCGTCAGAGCTAGGTGGCCAGAGAGCGGCGGCTGCTGACCTGATGTCCAGCTCTGAAGGCAGCGCCGCCACCAGCAGCAGCGCAGAAGTAAGGGTGGCAATGCCATACCATGCCATCCTTACTTCTGCACTGCTGCTGACAGCAGCGCTTCCTTCAGAGATGGGCTTCTGGCCAGCAGCCGCCGCTCTCTGGTGGCCCAGCTCTGGAGGCAGCAGAAGTAATGGTGGTAATACCATGATCCCCCCTACAATAACCTTGCGACCCCCTGGCAGCCTCTTTTTGGGTCAGGACCCCTACAGTTACAACACCGTGAAAGTTCAGATTTAAATATCTGAAATCATGACATTTACGATGTCTAAAATCCTATGGCCATGAAGTTGACCAAACTGGACCATGAATTTGGTAGGACCCTAGCTATGACTAGTCGCATTTCTGATCTTGGCCTTCCACTTACTATGCAGCAGCTGACACAGACGCCAGGAATCAAAAATGCCAGTCCCGCGCTCACTCTGCAGCGTTCCTCAGCACCCACTGCCGTGCAACAGATCTGGTGTGGCCGCGTTTCTGTCAATCCTCCGTGTCAGTCAGCTCGGCTGGTCCTGGTTGCAGAGGCATGCGGCAGAACTGAATTTGGCTTGCTCGCCCATTGCTGCGTCCGCTCGGCAGAGCAAACAGGGGTGTGTGGGTAACGTCAGGAGCAGGTGCCACCCAAGGGCACACAAGGGAGCAGCTCTGGTGTGTCAGAAGGAGGCATTTTGAACCCTGCTTCTCTGGCCATGACTGGGCTACAGACTCATGGAAGGAGGCCACAGAGTTGTAGGGGAAAGGAAACCAGCAATGCTGTCTCATGAGTGCAGCTATGGACAGGGATGCAAAAACCCAGTTAGCTCGATGGAAGGGGCAGTGAGGGCTTAAATCTCTGGACATTATATTATGGGATTATAGTGCACGGTTAATGACATCTACAAACACTCCTAATTCTCAGACAAACCCTGCTTCCATTTTGGATGATGGGAGTTTTTCGAGGAGGCTCTAAGCCACCGTTTTTGTGCAGGTTGTATTTATCTATTCGATATCAATTATATATTGCGTCCTGTGTAGACTGCATATTTCCATGGCTAAGGACGCGGCTGCCTGCAGAGACAAGCAGACATTTTGTGTTCGGGTCCATGTAGACTGTTGGAGGAGATACACCCACTGCACTCTCTCCTGGAGACTTTGCATATGCTCTTTCTGAGTGTGTTGTCCTTTTAATCTAAAAGTCATCTAGATTCAAAATATACTACACCTCTACCCGATATAACGCTGTCCTCGGGAGCCAAAAAATCTTACCGCGTTATAGGTGAAATCGCGTTATATCAAACTTGCTTTGATCCACCGGAGTGCGCAGCCCCGCCCTCCTGGAGCACTGCTTTACCACGTTATAGCCGAATTCATGTTATATTGGGTCATGTTATATCGGGGTAGAGGTGTATTTGTTATGGAGAAACATAATAGCAGAGGGAGGGGAAGAGAACAAATCTGCGGCTTGTCAGGCTGGAAGGTTTCAAGTTTAACTGTAGTTGGTAGCAAAGATTGGGTTCAAGATGGAAACATTTGGATTTGGAATGACCAGGTTTTGGTGGCACTTGGATCCGTGGCTTTTGTTCAACTCACCATAAAAGATGGGTGATATTATATGTTTAATTGCAGTATATGATTCAGCCACCTGATTTCTCTGTGTGTTTAGCTGGAAGTTTAGACAGAGCGTGGTCCCTGGTAAACAAAGGAAGCAAAGCTGGAATTCAAGCTATGTGGAAACCTGTTTGTATCTATAGCGTGTGGCTGTTTTAGATGGACTTTGATTCCATAGAGTATGACGAGCAGCGGCAGCCAACAGGGCGGCTAACAGGGGAGTTTGAGAGGGAGTTCTCATTGGAGGCAGGAGGGCGGGGTGTGGCGTGTGCTCTGTGTCCCCAGGTGCTGTGGGCAGAGACCGCAGCAGCCATGAGCCAGACAGCAGCAGACAGAATGCAGATGGCTGCATGTGGAAGCTGTGGTATGTATATAGTCCTAGCAGGAGACCAGGAACACAGGTATGTGTGTATGAATCATAGAATCATAGAATATCAGAGTTGGAAGGGACCTCAAGAGGTCATCTAGTCCAACCCCCTGCTCAAAGCAGGACCAATCCCCAGCTAAATCATCCCAGCCAGGGCTTTGTCAAGCCGGGCCTTAAAAACCTCCAAGGAAGTGTCGCCTCATAGTGTTACTGGAGGAAAAGATTAAGGGGCTGGAGATGCAGGTAGATACCCTGGTGGAGTTTAGGCGGGGGTTTGAGCAGCTGATGGAGGATGGGCAAGGCGGGGCTGAAGGGGAAGGCTCTAGGGTGCAGGAGGAGGCAGTAGTAGATGACAGCGAGAGGGGAATGGAAGGAGGAAATCCAGGGAAGTGGAAGCATGTGACTGTGAGAAGTAGGCCAAGGAAAAGGAGGGCCAGTGAGGGGGGAATAGAACTCAGGAATAGGTTTGAGTGTTTGGATAACGAGGTAGAGGGGCAGCAGGTGATGACTGAAGGTGGGAGGGTGAGGAAGAAGAGAAGAGCTGCTAGTCCGAGAGAGAGGGGGGAGGAGTTGATGGAGACAGCACCAATTATGGGCCACCAGAGGATACAGAAAGGCATAAGGGGGAGCACAAGGGAAGATAGGAGCAGACACAGGTCAGGACTAGAGGGATCGGAGACTAGATTACTAGATCGCACTGTTGCCAGGCGACGGCAGGTGTATGTAATTGGAGACTCTTTACTGAGGAGACTGGACAGGCCTGTGACCAGGGCGGACCCGGAGAACAGAAGGGTGTGCTGTCTACCGGGTGCAAAGATACGCGATGTGGACCTGCGGTTGAAAAGGATCCTAAAAGGAGCAGGTAGGAACCCCTTGATAATCCTTCATGTAGGAACGAATGACACGGCTAGATTCTCGTTAGAGAGAATCAAGGGAGATTATGCCAGGCTGGGGAAGACTCTCAAGGAGATAGAGGCTCAGGTTATCTTTAGTGGGATTCTGCCTGTTCCGAGGGAAGGGCAGCAAAGGGCTGATAGGATTGTGAGGATAAATAGTTGGCTAAGGGAGTGGTGCTATAAGGAGGGCTTTGGGATGTATGGCCACTGGGAGGCTTTCGGGGACAGACACCTGTTCTCGCGGGATGGGCTTCACCTGAGTAGGGAAGGAAATAGACTTCTGGGAGGGAGGCTGGCTCATCTTATCAAAAGAGCTTTAAACTAGGAAGTTTGGGGAGATGGTTGGGAGATGCACAGTTAATCTCCACGCCAGTTTCCGGTATTGAAAAGCTGAGTGTAATAAGAGGAGACATAGCCGGGGAGATGAGATTGGACATAGGAGGGACAGGGGGGACGAACACAAAGAGGCCCGCAACATACAGTGCTAGTAATGGGAGACAGGCTAAACGACATACATTAGGCTGTTTGTACACCAATGCGAGAAGCCTAGGTAATAAAATGGAGGAATTGGAGCTCTTGGTCCGAGAATTGAAACCGGATATCGTAGGAATAACTGAAACGTGGTGGAATGGCGGTCACGACTGGAACGCAGGTATGGAGGGGTATGCGCTGTTTAGGAAAGACCGGGATAAAGGTAAAGGTGGGGGGGTGGCATTGTATGTCAATAGTGAAATAAGCTGTAAAGAAATAATAGTGGATGGAATAGATAACACAGAGTCCGTCTGGGCGATACTCAAGCTGGGTAAAAGTACTACTAGAGCCTCTCCGGGGATAGTGCTTGGGGTGTGCTATAGACCGCCGGGATCGACCCAGGATATGGATAAGGAATTGTTTAATGTATTAAGGGAGGTAAATACTAATAGAAACTGTGTAATTATGGGGGACTTTAACTTCCCGGATATAGATTGGGGAACAAACGCTAGTAGCAATAATAGGGCTCAGATGTTCCTAGATGTGCTTGTGGATCAATTCCTTTATCAAGTGGTAGCTGAGCCGACGAGGGGGGAGGCCATTTTAGATTTGATTCTGGTAAGTAGTGAGGACCTTGTTGAGGAAGTGGTAGTGGGGGACAACTTGGGCTCCAGTGATCATGAGCTAATTCGCTTTAAACTAAATGGAAAGAGTACCAGAATTAAGTCAAAGACTAGGGTTTATAATTTTAAAAAGGCCAATTTTAACAAATTAAGGGGACTGGTAAGGGAAGTGGATTGGGCAAACGTATTAAGGGACCTAAAGGCAGAAGAAGCCTGGGATTACTTTAAGTTAAAGATGCAAGAGCTGTCAGAGGCCTGTATCCCCAAAAAGGGAAAAAGATTACTAAGCAAGAGACTTAGACCGAGCTGGATGAGCGACCGGCTGAAAGGGGCGATTAGGAAAAAACAGAAAGCGTACAAAGAGTGGAAGAGGGGAGGGATCAGTAAGGAAACTTACCTTAGTGAAGTCAGAGAATGTAGAGATAGAGTGAGAAAGGCCAAAGGCCGGGAAGAGTTGGACTTAGCGAGGGGAATTAAAAGTAATAGTAAGAGGTTTTACAGCCATATAAATAGGAAGAAAGCAAAGAAAGAAGAAGTGGGACCGCTGAAGACTATAGCCGGAGAGGAGATTAAAGATAATCTAGGCATGGCGCAATATCTCAATGAATATTTTGCATCGGTGTTTAATGAGGCCAATGAAGGTATTAGGGATACTAGCACCGTTACAGAGGGGCATACGGGATGGGGGATTACCGCATCCGAGGTAGAAACAAAACTAGAACGCCTTAATGGGACTAAGTCGGGTGGACCGGACGATCTTCATCCGAGAATATTGAAGGAATTGGCGCGGGAAATAGCAGGCCCATTAGCGACTATATTTAATGAATCTGTAAACTCGGGGGTAGTCCCGTTAGACTGGAGAATAGCCAATGTGATTCCTATTTTCAAGAAAGGGAAAAAAAGTGACCCGGGTAACTATAGGCCTGTTAGTTTAACATCAGTAGTGTGCAAAGTGCTGGAGAAGATTCTGAAAGAGAAACTAGTTGAGGACCTTGAAGTTAATGGCAAATGCGATAAATTACAACATGGTTTTACGAAGGGCAGATCGTGCCAAACGAATCTGATCTCCTTCTTTGAGAAAGTAACGGACTTATTAGATAAGGGAAATGCGGTGGACCTAATATACCTGGATTTCAGTAAAGCGTTTGATACAGTACCCCATGAGGAACTATTGGTTAAAATGAAAAACATGGGGATCGATATGAAAATCCAGAGGTGGATAGGGAATTGGTTAATGGGGAGAATGCAGCGGGTCGTATTAAAGGGTGAATTGTCGGGTTGGAGGGAGGTTACTAGTGGAGTGCCTCAAGGTTCGGTTTTGGGACCCATCTTATTTAATCTATTTATAACTGACCTCGGGACCGATTGCAAGAGTGGGCTGATAAAGTTTGCGGGAGGAGTTGCAAACTCGGAGGAGGATAGGGATACTCTGCAGGGAGACTTGAATGAGCTTGTGAATTGGAGTATCAGAAATAGGATGAAATTTAATAGTAAAAAGTGTAAGGTGATGCACTTGGGGACGAATAATAACAATTTTAGTTACAAGATGGGGACGCATTGGTTAGAAGTAACGGAAGAGGAGAAGGACCTTGGGGTCCTTGTGGACCACAGGATGACTGAGTCGGCAATGTGACGTGGCGGTGAAAAAAGCCAATGCGGTCTTGGGATGTATTAGGCGAGGTATATCTAGTAGAGATAGGGAGGTCCTGCTTCCGTTGTATAAGGCGCTGGTGAGACCTCATTTGGAGTACTGTGTGCAGTTCTGGTCTCCAATGTTTAAAAAAGATGAACTCAAACTGGAACGGGTGCAGAGAAGGGCGACTAAGATGATCAGAGGAATGGAAAACCTGTCGTATGAAAAGAGATTAGAGGAGCTTGGGTTGTTTAGTCTGACAAAGCGAAGGCTGAGGGGGGATATGATTGCTATCTTTAAATATATCAGAGGGGTTAATACAAGGGAGGGAGAGGAATTATTCCAGTTTAGTACTAATGTGGACACGAGAACGAATGGATACAAACTGGCCGGGGGGAAGTTTAGGCTTGAAATTAGACGAAGGTTTCTGACCATCAGAGGGGTGAAATATTGGAACGGCCTTCCGAGGGAAACGGTGGGGGCGACGGACCTGTCTGGTTTTAAGATTAAGTTGGATAAGTTTATGGAGGGAATGGTTTAATGATAAAACATAGTAGCCAAGGAAAACCAAGCAATGGTACATGAACAGCATAATGGCCAACAAGGGTCAGGCTAGAGACTCTTGCCTATATGCTCGGGGTATTACTGATCGCCATATTTGGGGTCGGGAAGGAATTTTCCTCCAGGGTAGATTGGCTGAGCCTCTGGAGGTTTTTCGCCTTCCTCCGCAGCATGGGGCAGGGATCACTAGCAGGAGGGTCTCAGCCGATTGAAGTCACTAAAACACAGGATTGGGGACTTCAACGGTAGAGTCCAGGGAAGGGTCTTGCGGCCTGCAGCATGCAGGGGGTCAGACCAGATGATCATAATGGTCCCTTCTGACCTTAATGTCTATGAGTCTATGAGTCTATGAGACCATATGCAAAATGTGGAGCTGGAACTGGGTTCAGATTTCAAATATTCCCATGGGTAATGGTCTAGGCCTATCTCTAGCCAAAAGGAATCAGAATTGCTTTATAAGATCAGACACACTCATGTCAGCAGCTGCATCTCCATCCAGATGGGTGTTTGCAGCCAAGTCATGGCTCACAGAAAGAGCTCTCTGGTTTCTCTGCAGGAAGTTTCTCACATGCTGCTTGAGATCTTATCAGGGAGAAGAGACGGCAATGAGCTTTGTACAGAGACCAAAGAACACTTGATCCATGCGTCACGCAGAAAATAACGGACTGAGACCTGGAGAGGAATGTGTTAGAGATGGGAAAAACCTCTTGGGTCCTGCTGAACCAGGACTAGAAGTCTCAGGAGAACAGGGGAGATACCGAGTGCTTCTGGCCAGGCCGGAAACGCAGCCAGACCAGTTGCCTAGTGTGACCGGGGTCCTGGGAGGGCCACGCTGAGATTGTTCAATTAGTGCAAACTGCAAAGAATGGGGCAGACGAGCCCCCCAAACTGGTGGCTATTCCAGTACTTCGATTCACCACGGCAGCAAGAAAACAGCTTCTACAATAGCTCACTGGTTACCCAGAAGCCAAAACCACAGCTCCCTTAAAGCACCCCAGCCTTGGGCTCCCACCCAGACGGCCAAGTCAAATATGAGGAGGATTAATGAAAATCTTGTTCATCATATAAAAAGTTCTACCAGTCCCAAAGGATCGGACGCATTTACCTCCCAGGTCACTGAATATCCCAGCTCTTACCCAAATCCACGCTACAGCCAATTCTTATTAACTAAACTAAAATGTATTAAAAAAGAAAACGTACTGGTTAAAAGCTCAGAATACACACAGATGTGAACAGAGTTCTTAGCTCAGTTTCATAGTGGACATGGTGAGCTGTTGAGTTGCAAAAATTCTTTCCAGAATCCGTTTATCGTCCAACGTCCAAATATCCAACATCAGGGTGACCCAGAACGGAACTGGAGACATCAGGGTTGAGACTCAAATGTCCCCTGACTAAGCTTAAGCAGATCTGAGGTGAAAGCATCAGGGCCCAAGATTTCTTTATATAGGTCACTGGCAGGTGATGCTCGCCTCTTGCCAGCAGGTTTTCCTTGGGTGAAGAATGGTAGCTTCGAAATAGAATTACCTATTTCCTATGTATACACAGGTAACTAGTTGTATGCATGAGCATAAAGTAATCATCCATTAAGTAAAAACAACAAGGAGTCCGGTGGCACCTTAAAGACTAACAGATTTATTTGGGCATAAGCTTTTGTGGGTAAAAAACCCACTTCTTCAGATGCATCAGAAAACCTCACTTCTTCAGAAATATCCCCATTTTATCCCCCTTTCTTACCCACGAAAGTTTATGCCCAAATAAATCTGTTAGTCTTTAAAGGGCCACCGGACTCCTTGTTGTTTTTGTGGATACTAACACGGCTCCCCCGATACTTGGCATCCATTAAGCAGTTCATAGAAAGTTTACTACGAACTTCCAAGAGGCATACAGACAATGACATTATTACATTCAGGTTTCATCTAAATGTTAATATTCCCTTTTGATCTCTGAATCACCAGGTATAGTAACAGACAGGAACCATCTATTTACATGGCTAACATCTAACAAGATATAAGTAAACACATACTACTAGTATTCTCTCTAATTCGCTAACAATACAGGTTTGCATTTCAAAGCTCTAGTTGATTGAATGTGGCTAGGTTGCTATTTATAAGGAATAGCCCCACTCCATTTATATACTTCTCTACTATGGATTTTAAAGGCTGAATTTGGGTCATTTAGCCTGCAAGTTGCTTAACCCCGTCCGGCCTGGTGTCACACCTAGCCCCAGGAAAGAGTCATGTGCTGCATAGTACTGTATGGATCCCCTGCCCCCCTCCAGTTTGGTTAGCAGAGAGGCACAGGAGTGACCGTACTGGGGCAAGGAGGCTCCATGGCGTTCTGCCTCCCAACCGCCCAGCGTCCCCTCCTCCAACACTTTGCCAGGTTTGGACTCAGGACGGAGCATGCCTTCATTACGATTATTTATTATTTGCTTGTCCGTAGCACCTGGGAGCCCCAGCCTTGGGCCTGGCCCCCGTGTGCTAGGCGCTGTACAAACACGGCTTTGCATTCAAGCGTAAAGTTCTGCTCAGCTCTGGGCAGAGAAGCACCTGACTCCACATTGAGCTGCAGCGCCAGATGGTCTCTGCAAGAACGTGATGGGGGCGAGGCAAGGGAGTGAATGGTGCCTGGGAAGCCACCCCGGCATGCTGCCAAATCGCATCATAAATGGGGCAAGTGTGCAAGTGCACTGCTGCTCTCTACAGGACAGATTCGGAACAGTCTGACAGTGTGTCATATACCCTAGACTGCTAATAATCCAGGGCAACCGCTGCTTCTTTTTCCTTGCTGTCAGGGGCTACTTCGCTACCTCTCTCCACAGCTTTAGGAGTGGCTGGAATGCTACCGTAATAGTCCAAAGCTTATTACGCCAGGTAGGTCAGCGTTATCCCCATTTTACAGATGGGGAAACTGAGGCACGGCATTTGTGGGTTAGAGGGCCATGACTTGTCCAAATCCCCATAGGACATCAGCCTGAGGAATCCCGACATCTGTGCTAACCACTAGGCCACGCTCTGCCAATAGCTTCCCACTGCAAACAATCCAATCAGACAGTAGCTCGGCGCCTCCAGCCAGAACAGAGCCCCCGGCCCCGAGCGACACGCTCGCGCCAGCTCTGGGGGAGTGGCGTAGGTGGCCTGGTGCTTCATGCCTTCACTCTGCAGCATCGGCACCTGTGAGAACGAGCTGTGATGGGGAAAGCACATGACAGTTTAATGGGGCGGCTGATGAAATAATGACTGTTTTAAAGTCTGCCAGAGCGCGGCTGTGTGTCTATTAAATCGAGGTAGCTAGTCATCTGCTGAGTTTATTACCATGTTGCAGGGGGAGAAGGGGGGGGATAGCAGCTTCACCTGGGGCATGTATATTTTTTCCCATGGATGAATGTGATTGAAGGGGGCTAAGGTAGCCATTAGCTCAGCTAAGTGCCAAGCCCCCAGGCTGCCGGCAATTTGTAACTTTAACATGGCCCTTCTCCGGCAGGTGTTTAAAGGCAGATTCATCCTGGCACAACATCCGGATGGAGGAGGGGTGATTTGAGCTTCCTTTTTTAGGGGGTCGGGGGAGGCCCTGGGAGCTGGCGCAGCACCTGGCTAGCACCCCTCTTTCCACAGCCCCTGGGGTGCAGACTTAGAATATCAGGCTTGGAAGGGACCTCAGGAGGTCATCTAGTCCAACCCCCTGCTCAAAGGGGGACCAATCCCCAAACAGATTTTTGCCACAGATTCCTAAATGGCCCCCTCAAGGATTGAACTCAGAACCCTGGGTTTAGCAGGCCAATGCTCAAACCACTGAGCTATCCCTCCTTCCGCCCGAGCGCCCTCTACCTCAGCCACACCCCCTCCCTCCTATGCCCCGCCCCGCTTCAGAACACTCCTGTGTCCCTACAGATGTCCTGCCTCGGGGGAGTTCCCCGACCTGTCCTACGGCTCCTTGACGCCAGTCCGGCTGGCATACAGGGGCTGCAGGGATACTCAGGATGGGAATGACAATCTTTGGGCCTGATTCTCCCACTCCCTGGCACCCCGTATTGTCATGTGCCAACGGGAGCAACATGCCACGGGCTGAAGGAGAGTGAACCCCCATCGTGGGGGGCTCTGCACAGAGCGGTGATTCGATCTTAGCAACATCCTCCAACTTCTAGGTGTTGCTGAGATCATCTGGCTGACACCCTGCTGGGGGTTTCTAAGCGACAGACAATGGAATCAGTCCAGTACTCGATGGACGTGGTAGAATTATCAATACTAATTTACAAAGAATGACTTTAAAAAAAAACAACACAAACATGTAGGGACGAAATGAGAAAGGCCAAGGCACAAAACGAGATTAAACCAGCGAGGGACACAAAGGATAACAGGAAAAATGAGGCGAGAAAGACAATAACTGGAAACACTGCAATGGCCAAAGTATTAAATGCCTTTTTTTTTTTTTTTCGGTTTTCATAGCAGTGATCGGACGACTAACATAGTGAACATGAGTGTAAACGGGGCAGGATCTGAGACTGAAACAGGGACAGAGTTAAGAATTACATAGACAAGTTAGATGTCTTCAGGTCAGCAGGTCCGGACGAAATACATCTGACTTAAGGAACTGGCTGAAGATATCTCTGAGCCATTAGCGATTATCTTTGAGAACTCATGGAGGACAGGAGAGATCCCAAAGGACTGGAAAAGAGCAAATATCGTATCTAGCTACAAAAAAGGGAGTAAGGACAACCCGGGAATTATGGACCAGTCATCTTAACTTTGGTACCCAGAAAGATAATGGAGCAAATAATCAAACAATCAATTTGTAAGCACGTAGACAATTGCGATAAGAATCAGTCAACATGGATTTGTCAAGAACAGATCATGTCAAACGAACCTAATATCCTTCTTTGATGGGGTAACAAGCCTTGTGGACAGGAGGAGCTGCCTGCAGTGACTCGCGAGCAAGAGTACCAGTGTCAGGGCAGACTGTTAAAAACTAGGGTACAAACCCCAAACTGGCTGTGAGTTCTATACTTTGATTTCACCAACCAATTATCAAGTGTAAACTCCTCAGGTGCTAGTTTCAGAGTAACAGCCGTGTTAGTCTGTATCCGCAAAAAGAAGAACAGGAGTACTTGTGGCACCTTAGAGACTAACTAATTTATTAGAGCATAAGCTTTCGTGGACTACAGCCCACTTCTTCGGATGCATATAGAATGGAACAGCCTTAACATGGAGTCACAGAGTCCCCGTGGGCACTCCGATCTGTCTCACCACCCAGATGAGCCTGCCTTTGTGATAGATGGTCCCTTACACCAACGATCACAGCAATATTCGGGTTACTCCCAGTCCCAAAGGACCAGTCACTTACCCCGGTCAGTTGCACCCTAGATCTCACACCAAAGACAACACTTGTAGCCAATCCTACAATAAACTATCTAAAGATTTATTAACTAGGAAATGAAAATAGGAGAGTTATGTAAGTTAAAGCAGGTAAACATATAAACACAAATGAGGTACAGTCTTAAGTTTAAAAAAGTAATAGAAGCTCCTATAATAAGAAAGCTCTATATGACCTTTAGGGCTAATGCAGGCTATGCACTGGGGATTTCTCGCTTATGCCTAGCAAACCTTGCCCCGCACAGTCCAAGCAGCATAGAGATAATCAGTATCTTCTGTTTAGGGTTTGTACCCCTACCCCCACCTTGTGCTCTGAGCTGCAAACTCAGCTGATGGGAGGAATCCACTGGCATGACTCATCTTCTTGTGCGGAAGAGCAGAGCAATAAAGTCTTTTATCCTCTCTAGCGTCCCACAATAGTCCGTCTGGTGTCTATGACCCTCTCCTTTGGGCAGGACGTAACACCTTCTGTTGCAGACCAGCACTTCACACCAGTTAATGTTTCTCTCCTGGCCGGTGATCTACATAGGCCTGGTCTGTAATACAGAGTCAGGTCGATGCAAGGCAGCTTACCTCCACCTAACTATGGAAGTGTCCACCCTTAAATTTCGCTCCTGCCGACATAACTGCCCCGCTCCGCCGACTTAATAACTCCACCTCCACGAGCAGCATAGAGTCAAGGTTGATGTAGTTACGTCGACGCAGTGTCAGTGTAGGCACTGTGGTGCTTATGTCGACTGTTAGTGGCTGGCAGGAGCCGTCCCACAATGCCCCACACTGACAGTACAAATGATACAAGCGTTCCTGGTGAGGAGTCAGACACACACTGCTAGGGTGACCAGACAGCAAGTGTCAAAAATCGGGACGGGGGTAGGTGGTAATAGGAGCCTATATATAAAAAAAGCCCCAAATATCGGGACCATCCCTATAAAATCGGGACATCTGGTCACCCTACACACTGCCAACACAAGAAGCAAAGTGTAGACACACACAGGTGACAGAATTGCGGTGGCAGCTGTATGCCAATGTAAGTTAGGGTGACGATTTTGTAATGTAGGTATGGCCATAGTCGCAGAAGTTTACAATACAGCCGCGCAGATGTTCCCTTACAATATGGCATACGGACGTTCTAAGGGAGATGAATGCAGGCAGCAGTTCACTAGCATTCAATAACGTGTCAACACTAAACACATTCCTATCATTCGAATACCTATTTTAACAGCACTAACACCCAGGCGAGCCAGACTGATTCCAGCTCAGTATTTGTCCGTGTTCCTTTGAGTCATAGGGACCTTGGCATGAGGTGGCATCTGGTCTGTCAGCATCACGGGGGCAACAGTAGATGTGGCATATCTCAACTTTAGCAAGGCTTTTGATACTGTCTCATGTGACCTTCTCATAAGCAAACTAGGGAGATATAGCCCAGATGAACCTAATATAGGGATATAGGGTGGGTGCACAACTGGTTGAAAAGCCGTACTCTGAGAGTGATTAGCAATGGTTCACAGTCAAGCTGGAAGAGCATAAGGGATCTCTTCTGGGTTTGGTGCTATTTGTTAGCTTCATAAATGATTTGGATGGGCATGGCAACAGGTTTAAAACAAATAAAGGAAGTTCTTCTTCACACAGCGCACAGTCAACCTGTGGAACTCCTTGCCTGAGGAGGTTGTGAAGGCTAGGACTATAACAGGGTTTAAAAGAGAGCTAGATAAATTCGTGGAGGTTAAGTCCATTAATGGCTATTCGCCAGTATTGGTAAGTGTCCCTAGCCTCTGTTTATCAGAGGGTGGAGATGGATGGCAGGAGAGAGATCACTTGATCATTACCTGTTAGGTTCACTCCCTCTGGGGCACCTGGCATTGGCCACTGTCGGCAGACAGGATACTGGGCTGGATGGACCTTTGGTTTGACCCAGTATGGCCATTCTTATGTTCTTATGGATAATGGAATAGAGAGAACACTGGGAAGGGTTGCAAGCATGCTGAAGAACAAGATTAGAATTCAAAATGATCTTGATCACTTGGAGAAATGGTCTGAAGTAAATAGGATGAAATTCAATAGGGACAAATGCAAAGTACTCCACTTAGGAAGGAACAATCAGTTGCACACATATAAAATGGGAAACGACTGCCTAGGAAGGAGTGCTGCAGAAAAGGATCTGGGGGTTATAGTGGATCTCACACTAAATATGAGTCGACAGTGTAACGCTGTTGCAAAAAAAGCAAACATCATTCTGGGATGTATTAACAGGAGTGTTGTACGCAAGACACGAGAAGTAATTCTTCCGCTCTACTCTGCGCTGATTAGGCCTCAACTGGAATCCTGTATCCAATTCTGGGCCCCACATTTCAGGAAAGATGTGGGCAAATTGGAGAAAGTCCAGAGAAGAGCAACAAAAATGACTAAACATCTAGAAAACATGATCTAGGAGGGAAGATTGAAATAATTGGGTTTGTTTAGGCTGGAGAAGAGAAGACTGAGGGGGACATGATAACAGTCTTCAAGTATGTAAAAGGTTGTTATAAAGAATAGAGCAATAAATTGTTCTGCTTATCCACGAAGGACCTGACAAGAAGCAATGGGCTTAAACTGCAGCAAGGGAGGTTTAGGTTGGACTTTAGAAAAAGCTTCCTAACTGTCCGGGTGGTTAAACGCTGGAACAAATTACCAAGGGAGGTTGGTATGAGGGAATCTCCATCATTAGAGGTTTTTAAGAGCAGGTTAGACAAACACCTGTCAGGGATGGATTAGTTAATAAATAGTCCAGTCTCAGAGCAGGGGATTGGAGTAGATGACCTATCAAGGTCCCTTTCAGATCTACATTTCTATGATTCTGTAATACAGAAAAGGCAGGGTATTATAAATAAATAAATACATATTATAAATAATAAATATTTCTGTTCTATATTTGGGGGGAAATCCTTGGTGCAGTCTCATCATATGATGATGATAACACTCTTTCCATTCCACTAGTATCCCTGGAGGATGTTAAACAGAAGCTACAAAAGTTAGATATTTTTAAATCGGCAAGTTCGGATAACTTGCATCCAAGAGTTTGAAATGAGTTGGCTGAGGAGTTCGCTGGACCATTAATGTTGATTTTTCAGTAAGTCTTGGAACACTGGGGAAGTTCCCGAACACTGGAAGACAGCTAATGTTGTGCCAGGTTTTAAAAAGTGTAAACAGAATAATCCAGGTGATTATGGACCTGTCCGCCTACCATTGATCCTGGGCAAAATAATGGAGCAGCTGATACGGTACTCAATTAATAAAGAATTAAAGGCGCACAATGCAATTAATACAAATCAACATGGGGTTTTGGAAAACAGATCCTGTCAAACTAACATGATATCTTTTTCTGATGAGTTTACAAGTTTAGTTGATGAAGGTAATAGTGTTGCCATAATATACCTAGACTTCTGTAAGGCGTTTGACTGGATACCACACAACATTTTGATTAAAAAACTAGACTACTATAAAATTAAGATGCACACATCTTTCTTGAACACGTCTGCCTTAAATGGATTAAAAACTGGCTAACTGATAGGTCTCAAAACGTAATTGTAAATAGGGAATCATCGTCAAGCAGGTGTGCTTCTAGTGGGGTCCAGCAGGGTCTTGCCCTATGCTATTCAACGTTTTTATCAATGACCTGGAAGAAAACATAAAATCAGAAGAGGACAAATCAGTGACCTGTATCACTTAGTACACTGGGTGCAAGCAAACAATATGAGTTTTAATACGGCTAAATGTAACTGTCTGTCTATGTCTAGGAACAAAACATGCCGTCCATACTTACAGACTGGGGGACTCTATCCCGGGAAGCTGTGAGTCTGAACAAGATTTCAGGGTTTGTTCTGGATAATCAGCTGAACAGGAGCTCCCGGTGCGACGCTGTGGCCAAAAGGGCAAATGCGATCCTGGGACGCATAAACAGGGACTCTCAAGTACGAGTAGACAGGTTGTTTCACCTCTATGTTTGGCACTGGTGTGACTGCTGCTGGAATCCCGTGTCCAGTTCTGATGCCCACCATTCAAGAAAGACGTTGATACATTGGAGAGGGTTCAGAGAAGAGCTACGAGAATGATTAAAGGATTAGAAAACCTGCCTGATAGTGATAGTCTCAAAAAGCTCAAGCTATTTAGCTTAACAAAGAGAAGATTAAGGGGTGACTCAGTTACGGTCTATCAGTATCTACATGGAGAACAAATATTTACTAATGGACTCTTCAATTTATCAGACAAAGGTCTAACAGCATCCAATGGCTGGAAGTTGAAGCTAGACACATTCAGGCTGGAAATAAGGTGGACATTTTGAACAGTGAGAGTAATTAACCACTGGAACAATTTACCAAGGGTCGTGGTGGATTCTCCATCACTGACCATTGTTAAACCAACGCCGGCTGTTTTTCTAAAACCTCTGCTCTAGGGATTATATTGGGAACATTCTCTGGCCTGTGCTATACAGGAGGTCAGACTAGCTGATCACAATGGTCCCTTCTGGCCTTGGCATCTAGGCATCTATCACTTTTAAAAAAATATCCCTATTTGGTTTCCCCTGGATATTTATGGGTAACTACACATGGAACACCCAGGGAAGCAAGCAAGCTTTAGGTGTGGCATTATTTATCCCCAGGAACGTGATGTGGTATTGCCTGAATAAAGAGACTCACCATTCGGCCCCATCACTAGCTGCAGATCAAGCCCCCTGAGGGCACTGCAATGTTATTGTGCACAGAGAAGTCCTTAGTTCACTGGTGCCGTTTTTACACTCAGGCCAGCCCAGTCTATGGTGTTTCATTCAGGTGTGTGATCCTTACAATCCCTCGCTTTTTTCACCCATAGATTTCAAAGTGCTTTACAAAGGTGGCCGGTATCATTATCGCCATTTTACAGATGGGGAAACTGAGGCACAGAGGGGGGACTCGACTTGCCTATGGTCACCCCGCATGCCAGTGGCAGAGCCAGGACTAGCACCCAGGTCTTCTGAGTCCTGGCCCAGTGCTCTAGCCACTAGGCCATTACTTGGATCCGGTTGTTTATCCACGTTCCCGCTCCCAGCCTCAGTTTCCCCAGCTGTAAAATAGGGGTCATAACACCTACCTTCAGGCTGGCGAGGTTTAACCACTTTGAAGATCCCCAGATGAAAGACCCTGTAGAGGGGACCATATAATGCTGTTAGCCCCAGTACTCAAAGGCTTGAGGGGAACAAAAGCTCTCTGGCGCCTCCTATGGGGGAAAAGGGGGCAATTGAAAATGTGGCTACCCACTGACAGGTTTAATCTGCATAATGATCGCTTGCTTCAAAGCAGCCCCGAGAGGTGTTTCAGGCCATGCGATCAGGAGTTTCTTTATGCTTTGTGCATAGCCATGGGTGTTAAATGGTTTCTGTAACTCAGCACATGAAGGGATATACAGGCACCCAAATATAGTAGTCAGTGGGCTCAGACTGGGTAGGAACTGTAACGGAGACACTTGGTTTGGGTTCTTACTCTGATGAGAGAGAGAGATGATCTTACACTATTGGAGGATAGCAGAGACCGAATTTCAACATCTCCTCTGAACTGAGAGCATCACAGCCAGATAGGGGACTGTTAATTATATTTAATTATGTATCATTATTATTATAAGGGGGAGCAGGTACTGCACAGGCTGGCTTGGTTACTATGGTGTTTGTAATCCCTGCTGTCATGGTCACTGAGGGACACTTACCAAGTGTTCATATTTGCTGCTCAATCTCACGCCACTTGATTCTCACAGCAAATCCAGGGGGTCTGATTCTATTCTGTCCTAACCTAACGTAGCCCAGTCCATTGACTTCACTGCAGCTGCTGACTTACACCAGAGAACGGATGGGGACACAGAGCTGCTCCGTTCTCATCCTGCAACTTAAGCAGCAAATAACAGACCAAACCTGGACAATCCAGATCCTGGCTCCAGTGATCCTGGAGCAACGCTTGCTGGTTCTTCCCTTTCCATTCGTCGACTCAGTGGCGAGGGGCCGTCAGCTTCCAAGCACTCAGTACCAGCAAAAGCACTCATAGCCTGTTGGGGGGGTCAATGTCATTCGTCTCCAGGAAATGCATGTCAGCGCTTCCCTCGCCGGTTGGCTGACAGTAACCTTGTAATTTACAACCGCGATGGACAATGTGGCAGAGCCCTTTAGATGAAAACTGATCCAGGGGCCTGGTCAATTACTTCGCTTCACTGGGACGTTGTAAGGGTCGGGCCGTTTGAAGGTGCAACTGTTTATAAACCTCCTGATGAAGCCCGGACCACCCCACCTTTACCAACCCCTGTCATCCACGTTGTGGATTTCAATAGCCCCCACACCTCATGGGGCTACTGATAATCTGACAAAAATGGACTGGATCTCCTAGACGCTGGAGATGCCAGTTTTCCCATGAAAATCGTTAGATTTTTTTATTTCTCCAGAGATTTACAAGGTAAGAGGCGTTGCTTTGGGCAGCCAGGTGCCATATAAAACTGAAAATCAATCTCAACATTGCCCTCAGCACCGTCAAAAAAAAACAAAAAAAACAAACCATCAGCAGCCACTGCACCGTATCCGATTATCTTATCCAGGCCCAGGTGAGTGATGTCAGTGTGTGCCTCTCCACCTGGACAATGACAACAATGACGATTCCCTACCAGGCAAAGAGAAGGATTGAGGATTCATTCGCTTTAGGGAGGGGCCGTTCAAGGGAAATGCAAAATGGCATTGGAACTCAGCCCACGAGGAATCCACCAACACTGTGACAGCGAACAGGGAAGCCCAGCGATGTGTTTGTGGGCGAAGGTGGTTGAATAAAGCCCTCTTGCTTAGACATGAGGAAAAGGCTCAGTTGAGCTCCGATTCCCAAATAACAGCATCTCTCCCTGTGTAACCAACACACCTCCTGGGTGTGGTGGTCTGTCCCATCTGGTGGCACCGAGACCACCTAGAGAGAGAGAGAGAGACAATGAGTCTGCTACAGCCTTCGCTGAGAGCCAGTTGGCTTTTAGCTCATGCAGTAGAGGCTCATGCACTAAGCTCTAGAGGTTCTCGGTTCGATCCCACCGGCCGGGGGCTGTTGGTGTTACACCTGCTTTCAGGCTGTGGGGCAGAATCCCCTGCCCTTTGCTAGAATGATGATCAGCTTTAAAATATTGAATCAACCCATCCAAAACATGGGCATGGAGGGAGCCGGTGGCTAAAACCTATGCCTCTCTGATACTGCAGTGCAGGCTATTAGCGGGGCAATCACCGCAGATGAGTTATGATTTCAGGACGCCGTGACCCCCTCAGTCAGCAGCTTATCATTAAAGCGCTCGTGCCTGGAGCCTGCATCCAGCATTGGGAGCTCGGTCCCTGATCCAGTGTTCCTTTTGGTTGGTCTAATTGCGGGGGGAAGTGGGCTGCGAGGACGTGGAGGGGGATCGCTGGCTGCTGGCATGATTAAAGGCGAGGGACCGCAGCGCCGAGCAAAGGACCGGCTGTCCCGCTCGCTCTTTGAAGAAGATGAAGTGCAGAACAGGGGAGCATCTGTGCTGATGAGCAAATTAAACTGGAATAATCAGGCTGCAGGGTGGGGAACCCCGGCGCTAACCTTCAGTGGGGAGGTACCGCCAGCACGTCTGCTGCATGCTGTGCGTGCAGGGCTCATTAACACAACAGCTGCGGCTATAGGCTCATAGTGCTCAGAGAGAGGAAGGAGATGCTGGGTCATGTTAGGCCATTCCAGGCTCCTTCCCTACAGGTCACAGTCCAGGCTATCATAAAACAGCCCCACCTGCCGGGTCTCCGAGCACCATGGAGACATCAGTGAATTTAGAACCCCAGGGTGTCCTAGGAGCTGGGTAAGGATTGTTATTCCCATGGTCAGGATGGGGAAACTGAAGCACGGGGTGAGGAAAGTGACTCACCCAAGGTCACCCAGCAGGGTGGTGGCAGAGCTAGGAACAGCCTCTAAGTCCCCGGTTAAGGAGTTATGTTCAATTACGTTTTGTATCTTAACAGCCGATTTGTTTCCTTACTGTTACAGCTCCGCCCATCCGTGGCTCTCAAAGCAGTGAGGGGAGGGCAGTATGATTAACCCCCATTTTACCAGTGGGGAAATGGAGGCACAGAGCAGTACAACAACTTACCAATACAGAAAGCCAGCAGCAGAGCCAGCAGTGGGACTGGGGAGACTTGACTTTCTGTTCCTCTGCTCTAACCACAAGACAGCGCTGCCTTCCCTTTGAGCTAACAGCCTGTTCACAGAGAAAAGAAATGCCTGGGCCTTGATCCAAAACCCACTGAAGCTTGCGGCAAAATTTCAGTGGATCCCTCTGTCATTTTTAGTGGCTGGTACTAAGTAATACAATTACTTGTGTTTCCTTTACATTACCTTGAAAATTAATGGGTATTTCTTGGCATTTACTTAGTCCATTTAATCAATGAACAAAAGTATTAATACCAACAAGACAGTAGTTCTCTGGTGCCTGGCATTCCCCCGGCCTAGCCGCTAACTCCCTGCGGTCCCCCCATGCATGAGCTCGATCTCCCAGCTCCAGCAGGGAGTCACAGGTAACACTGGGCTTTGAAGCCAGCCATGGCATTTTGCTACCCCGAAAAGCCAGCACTGGAATTTGCTAGAGAAGTTTCCATTCCAGGCTGGGATTGTTTGGTTTTTAAACTAAAGCTGGTGAGGGGTTAGGAAGGTCAAAAGGAGCCCCAGGGGAAATGGATTGGTGGCAAGGTGATGCAGTCACATGGGCACGTGCTAAAATGCACAGGGAGGTGATACGTTTGCTTATTACATGCCTGTGCGACTGATCGCTCGTCTGTGCGACGTATCACACGGAGATCACCTCTGCATCTATATGTACACACACCGAGAGAGAAGAGAGGGGGGGAGGGTCTAAATCCATCTACCCGGGCTTTGCCCATGGTCTCTGACATCACAGGGCCCAGTTCCAGCAAGGTCATGGGAGCCGAACCGAGCGAAACCAAGCCAACCTCAGCGGCTTTGGGGCATTTCATCTTGAGGTTGGGTTGAACCCAAATGGAAGGGATTGGGACGAATGGCTGTGAACATGAAGAACAGTGCTAATGAAACCCTGGAAACGGCAACTGCTGAGCGACAGGCAGCTCTGAACTGTCAGTTATTCCCCCGCCCGCCCCCCACGTATGCATCAAACTTGGCTCTACAGTTTCTGGTGCTCTGGGCGTAGGCAAACTTGGGGGGAGGGTACCCAGGTCTCTGCACCCCCCTCCCCCCTCACACACCTCTGCACACCCCCTCTGCACCCTCTCCCTCTTAACAGTGATTCCCCCCTGCCAATACCTCTTTCTAAGGCTCCACAGTTGACCTCCACCTCCATGGACCCAGCAGCCAGGAAACAGAGGGACATATGAGCAAGTCATTCTCGGCTGCAGTCAGACAGGCCTGCGGACGGGCCGTAGCATCCCGGGCTACGAGTGGGACACATAGACCCCGAGGCTCTGTCTGAACAGGGCTTAGGATGCTGCTGGCTGGCCAGAGGGGGCGTAGCTCAAGAGTCCTGCAAGGCCGACCCGACCCTCTCCGACAGGGCCGCCACTGAAAGGGGAGATAGGCTCCAGGGCCAAGTTGACCTCTCTGCAGAGACAACCAAGCAGAGGGTCAGTCAGGACCCATTTTGATAGCCCCCTTCCGAGGAGAACACCCCCTCAATGGGCCCTGACGGTACAAAGCAGAGGTCAAATTGGGGCAGGGAGATGGTGATGCTCTTCCAAGCTGCTCCCATATAATAAGCTCTGCCCACTCGACATGCCGCTCGGTGTAGATGGTACCAGCATTCAAATCTGACCATGCAGCTCTCTGGATGCCCTGAGCCAGGGCTCCCCCCTGGCATCCCATGTGCATACAGCCGTGGGCTCCGCAGGGCTGGGTGGGCTTGGCACCTGGATGGAGGGCAAGTTAAGAAGCGGCAAAGCGCTGATGCAGCCAGTTGCCCTGCAATAGCGTCCTCAAACGTATAAACACGTAGGCTGGACTCAGAGGAACAGACAGTGCCCCGCCCTCTGCTGGACGGGGTCAGCACTGCACACCTATGCCTCATAGGCCCTCTACAGCCCGTCTCCAATAATGAGTGACAAAGCATTCCCCACAGACATCAGCGCCGGCCCCCTCGCCCCATCGACCTGGCTGGGAAGCAGAGAGCAGCTGGCACATTAAATGCACAGCAGCCCATAGAGAGGCTAAGCCCATCGGTACCAGCAGCTCCCGACGGCTGCCTCTGCGGGCGTATTGATTTCCTGGAAGGCCGGGGCAGGCAGACAGTGCTGGTGCTGAAGGGGAGAAATCCATGGTACGCCCACATCTCGAACACTGCGTACAGACGTGGTCTCCTCATCCCAAAAAAGATATACTGGCACTAGAAAGGGTTCAGAGAAGGGCAACTAAAATGATTAGGGGTTTGGAATGGGTCCCATATGAGGTGAGATTAAAGAGGCTAGGACTTTTCAGCTTGGAAAAGAGGAGACTAAGGGGGGATATGATAGAGGTATATAAAATCATGAGTGATGTGGAGAAAGTGGATAAGGAAAAGTTATTTACTTATTCCCATAATACAAGAACTAGGGGCCACCAAATGAAATTAATGGGCAGCAGGTTTAAAACAAATAAAAGGAAGTTCTTCTTCACACAGGGCACAGTCAACCTGTGGAACTCCTTGCCTGAGGAGGTTGTGAAGGCTAGGACTATAACAGGGTTTAAAAGAGAACTGGATAAATTCATGGAGGTTAAGTCCGTTAATGGCTATTAGCCAGGATGGGTAAGGAATGGTGTCCCTAGCCTCTGTTTGTCAGAGGGTGGAGATGGATGGCAGGAGAGGGATCACTTGATCATTGCCTGTTAGGTTCACTCCCTCTGGGGCACCTGGCATTGCCCACTGTCAGTAGACAAGATACTGGGCTAGATGGACCTTTGGTCTGACCCAGTATGGCCGTGCTTATGTTCTTATGAGAACCTCTCCCATCGGCGTAGGGCACGTCTTAACTGCAGCACTACAGGGATGCAGTCTCAGCGTTGACAAGCCCTTATCAGAGGGTAACAGCTGATGCATTTATCAAAGCAGAAGCAGAAGGGTTACACTGGGAGCTGGGGGGCTGTCGCCCTGAGTAGCTCAACCACAGCTTGAGTCCATCAGCCTGGCTTTGGGGGTGTCCAGGGTAGAGACGAAGCCCGAAGCAAGCAACCCCGAACCCGAGGGAGGGACTTTCACAACAGTGCCCCTGCTCGGACACCACAGTGCGGGGCGGCAATGTGAGCGCATGGGAGATGGCTCACTGGAATGGGCCGGCCCAAAGCCCCAGAGCCAAATCGTTCTGAAAGTTTTGTCTGGGTCGAATGGCGCAGGGTGACCATTTCTAATTAGTGACTGTGTGGGCCCCGCACAAGGGGGGCAGATGTGCAGGGCTTGTGGGGGGAGTGTGTGGGGAACCCACGCGGGGTTGGGGTATCCCACACTAGGGGTTTTGTGTGTGTATGTGGGGAGGTTACCCATACTAGGGATTGTGTGTAGAGGGTATGTGCTGTGTATCTGTGCGTAGCACATGCCAGGGGTTGTGTGTGTGCATGGGCATGTGCTATGTGGGGACCCCACACTAGGGGTTGTGTGGGTGTGGTGTGTGTCTGTGTGTAGCCCACACTAGGGGTGGTATGTGGAGGTGTGTGCTGTGTGTCTGTGCCTAGGGAGTTCCCTAGCTCATGGTTTTCTGTCGTGTTAGATCGCAATTCCTACAGAGAACAAAGAGTCCTGTGGCACCTTATAGACTAATAGACGTATTGAAGCATAAGCTTTCGTGGGTGAATACCCACTTCATCAGATGCACGAAGACAAAGCATGCATCTGACGAAGTGGGTATTCACCCACAAAAGCTTATGCTCCAATACGTCCGTTAGTCTATAAGGTGCCACAGGATTTTTTGTCGCTTTTTACACATCCAGACTAACACGGCTACCCCTCTGATACAGAGTGATGCACTTACTTACCAGATCAGCGGTTGTGTGTCACCAGTGTGGTTAGATGTTGATAGATGTTTGGGTTTTGCCTCAGCCCTGCGCAGACAGTTGGCACAACACACCTCAAGCGAACCGTCCAATGACCACAAGATCCGTTAAGGGACGAAGGCACCCAGCCAGGTTTATTGTCGACAAAGCATGGTACTAGTATACCGCAGACTTTACCGGACCACTAATACATGTATGCCCGTAACAATGAACCAGCTCAGTGAACAGTGGGACATTCCATTCCTCCCTAGGCCAGACAAAGATACTCCCTTTGAGATACATCTTTATACCCCGAGACAAACAAGTTAGCACTGCCCCTCTGACATAATTAGTTACTGCCCCCTGATGCCGGCTAGTTGTCACCCATCACCTTGTACATGTTGGTTTGATCAAAACATTTCTATTACATACTGTCATCCTGACCTTATCTTTTAGGATGGTCAGTGTGTTCCTGTTATCCTTGGGGAATGTTTTTGTACCATCCTTGATATCGGGATGTTCTGGTACCACTTGATCTTGGGAAGTGTTTGCTTGAGTACGCTATGCCTAGCACTTCTTAGAAATGTGTATTTTTGCAATATCCACCCTGTTCTTGCCAGATTCTGTGAGCAGGGTCTGCCTCATATCAGGCCTCTGATACAAGGGCTCATGTCTTAGGCTCTCTTCCTACTACAGCAACGGGTTTAGAAATCCAGACCAATGGACTTAGCAACTGCCTAGAGACCCCTCCCGCTGACATCCCACCACAACTACACAGCACCCTGCACACCATACCCCCTGCCCAGCTCCCCCACCCACAGATCCCCCACTGTCCAGCACCCCCTTCACAGTCCCACCATCACAGCTGTACAGCGCCCCATATTCCTAAGGGAATTCTGCATCAAATTCTGAGCATAATATTTTAAAATTCTGATTTTTTTTAATAATAAATAAATGTGGAAGCTCCACCATGGCAGTGGGGAGCACAGGCCACTGGCTGCATGGAGGTGGGAGATCACCCTGCAGCCTCCCACACCCCCCCTGGGACAGGGACTTGGCAGTGAGACTGAACCTGACCCTGACACAGCACAAGAGCCAGGCCTGCCACAGAAACACCCTGGGGCCCTGCCCCTTTTGTGCCAGGCTCACCAGATGTGGGCAGGGAGGCTCAGCCTGGCGGCAGGATCCGAGTGCAGAGGGACTTGGTGGGTGGGTATCCAGATGGGGGTAAGAGGGTTCTGTGGCGGGGGGTAAGAGGGTTCTGTCGGGGGCAGTCTGGGTGCAGGCCAGTGGGGGATCTGGATGCACAGGGAGGTGCCAGGTGCAGGGGCAATGGGAGTCTGCAGGGGGGACCAAGTGAAAATGGTTGGAGCTCAGCGGGGGGGTGGGGAGCCTGGGTGCAGGGGAGGTGGGGTTGTTGCACTTAAAGTACTGCACAGGATCGTTTCAGGGGGAATAAGGCAAACGCCACATTCATTGGTAATACACGCATCAATCAACACTGTATCATATGCATATGATCTATATTACACTCCTGCACTCACACACACACACACAAACACACTCCCTCTTGTTGTTACCAACTAGTTGCTTCCCTTAACTTCACTGGCCAGGTGAGTTAGATGGGGGAGGGGTGGAGCCGGACTTCTGCCGATCCGGATCGATGCTCCCATGTTGACAAGACGAGACCCGGGGTCCTCTGCAAGACACCTCACATTTATAGCAGCTTCCCTCTCATGCAAATCTGTACCAGATTCAAAATGTGTGTCTGCGTCAGTTGGTCCTTTGTGCTGCTTCCTTCTGGGTGTTGTCCCACTGCTGTTCAAAGAGGGTGTTTCCAAAAGAAGGTGCTTGCTTCTAACCACCCCGCCCCCCCCCCTCCCCCGAGGCCGTCAATATATCTGCTCTTCTTTAGTGAGCCCACTTGACAAGTTTTATTGTCCTTGGGTCTGGCTTCCATCCCCTCTCCAACGAGCTGTCTGGAGGTGCTTGCTTTCCACGCCTTGCTCATTCACACCTCATTCATTCAACAGGGCAATTGATTAAGGGGGGGGGGAGAGATCTTAGTCTACTCCTAGCAAAAAGACATTTTTCTTCTACCTTAACTATCCTTAGGGGCTATAACATTATACCAAGGCTTAAGAAAAAGTTTTCTATACGTTTTTCTACATAGGGATCTGATACAAAGTTCCTATATCAAACGACTTGATACAAAGTTGTATCAAAATAGCTTAATACAGGGTTATATGAAGAGGCATAATACAAAGTCAAATGAAAGTTAGAGGTTATATATGGATAGGCTTAATACAAGGTTATAGAGAGAGGCATAATACAAAGTCATATGAAAGTTATGTGAAGATGCTTAATACAGAGATTTATCTCCAGGGTTCATTTGGGTGGGGGTCTAGGTGTAGGTGGTTGGGGCTCGGTGGGGAGGGTGTCGGGGGGCTCATCGGGGTGGTACAGATGCAGGGGAGGTGGGGCTTGTCAGGTGAGGGTTTGATGGGCCTGCTTAACAGGGGAGCCCTAGCTGCTGCCAAGGGTATCCGCATGCTGGACCCCCGTTTCCCCTATCCCAGGGATCGGTAAACTTCGGCATGTGGCCCACCAGGGTAAGCCCCCGGCGGGCCGGGCCGGTTTGTTTACTTGCCACGTCCATAGGTTCGGCCGATTGCGGCTCCCACTGGCCGTGGTTTGCCACTACAGGCCAATGGGGGGGCTGCGAAAAGCCACAGCCAGCACATCCCTCATCCTGCAGCCCCCCATTGGCCTGGAGCCGCGATCGGCCAAACCTGCGGATGCGGCAGGTAAACAAACCAGCCCGGCCCACCAGGGGGCTTACCCTGGCGGGCCGCGGGTCGAAGGTTGCCGATCCCTGCCCTATCCCCTTCTCTTCCCCATCCCATGCCCCTTCCCCACCACTCCATCTCCTCCCCATCCTACCCCCTTCCTTCCCCACTGCCTCTGTCCCCCTGCCCTGCCTGCCCCACCATGGGCACTCACTGTTGTGCAAGATGAAGGGTGGCTCCCAGCACACAGACGGGAGCTCAACCAGCCCTAGGACCCAGAAGGGGGTGTCCAGCTGCAAAGTCCTGGGAGCTGAGCCGCACCTTCTTTTTTCAGCCTGGCTGTGCAGCTCTGCAGTCAGAGTAGGACTGCTCGTTCCACCCCCCTCCCCAAGACCCCACCCTGCCTCTTCTCTGCCTCCTCTCCCCAGGTGAGCATGCTGCGGCGGTGCTCCTCCCCCACCCTCCTGCCAGCAAACAGCTGATCGGCGGCAGGGAGGGGGAGGGCGGGAAGGGAGCAAGCTGTGAGAAGAGGCAGGGGAGGGGGAGTTTGGCTGTCTTACTGCAGCAGGAGCCTCAGTGCCAGGAGCACCAAGCTTCTGCCCCCCGCAGGAGAGAGCAGGGGGCGGAGAAGAGTGGGCCTTGTCGGGTATCCCCTGGAGTGTGGGCCCGGCTCCATGGCGCCAGGGCAAATCCACTACTGGCTGCGTGTGATGTTATGAGTGTAAAATAGTATTTCATTGAAAGGTGACAGAGCCAGAAAGAGTTAATTAACTCAGCCTGACCTGACCCATGGGTGAACTGTAGAAACCGGTTAGGAAGATATGTAAATGAATAGAGCTTTGAACTGTAAGTCTGTATTGTTAGAGGTAGACGGGGAGATGTTTGCTCAGGGCTTGTGATGTCAGCAAATAAGTCTTGTCTATTGCTACAGTTTTAAATTCAAAGATCAAAAAAGGAATATTAAAATTTATGATGATACTTGAGTGAAATAGTATTATTGTCTCTATGTCTCTTTGAAGGTTGTGGTAACCTGTATCTGAACTGTTTAATGGATAAATGACCCTGTGCTAATTGCCAGGATGTTTGGAAGAAGAAGAGTTAGGCCTATTGATTTCTCAGGCCAAAAGGCTGCTGGAAATGTATAAGAACCCTGGGACACAATCCTGCTTCATCTCAGATCTGCTTTGGGTTTCAAGAGGGTTTCCTTAAGCCACAAGGATTGAGATCCCCAGTCACTGACTGGAGTCACCCTGAATATGGACATTGGACTATAACCTATGGACTATTTCTAAGAGGACTTTTGGCAACTACAAGTTCACCTCTGCTATGTATCTGAACCTCAAGAATTGAATTCAAGTCTGTCTGTATATTGATCTTTTAACCAACACTCGCTCTCTTTTCTTTTTTAATAAATGTTAGCTTAGTTAATAAGAATTGGCTATAAGCGTGTATTTTGGGTAAGATCTAAGTTATAATTGGACGTGGGTATGTGGCTGATCCTTTGGGATTGGAAGAACATTTTCTTTTATATGATGAGGTAAGATTTTCAGTAATCATCATCATATCTGACAGGTTTATCTGGACGGAGGCCTGAGGCTGGGTACTTTAGGGAACTGCATTGTTTGGACTTCTGAGTAACCAGTGAGGTAACATAGAAGCTGTTTTGGGCTGGCTTGGTAAATCTAAGTATTGGAATAACCACCAGTGTTTGGGGTTTGTCTGCCCCGTTTTGTTTGCAGTTCACCCTGATTGAGTGACCTCAGCTCGCTCCCACGGGCAGCACTGTCACACTGCGTCCCCCAGCTTTGACTTATTTTGGTTCTTAATGAAGTTAGAGTCGGGCGCGCCATTTATGATGATCCCCGTCCCTTGTATGTTGGCCAGTGAAGGCATCCGGAGGACTCGGACTTCATTATTCTAGCCACACGCACGCCTACATGCTGGCTGGGTGGGCTGCGCTAATTGCCTAGACATGTCAAGAGAGTGTCAGCGGTTCACGAAGGTGCCTTTCCGCCTGCTTGCGATAATTAAATAATAGGGCTGTGCGTGTATTGGTTGGCGCTGAATGCCGGGTTTTTTTCCCTTTCCTGGAGTGGCCGGCTGACACGGACGATCAAAGTCTTTTATTTTTTGGGCTCAGCCCCCTCCCTTCCTGGCTGCCTGCTTGGAATCGCTTTCGCTTTGATTAACAGCCAGTTAGTGCTTTAACAGCGTTTGTTTGTCCCTGGGGTCCTTGCCACACATGGCAGCCAGCCCGGCGGTGGTGCTTCCATGGGGTCATGGGTCGCACGCTGAGGTCAGAGGTGGGTGGCATCTGTCAGTTTTCACAGGGGACATAAGCACATCAGAACGGCCATACTGGGTCAGATCAATGGTCCAGCTCGCCCAGTGTCCTGTCTTCCGACAGTGGCCAATGCCAGACGCTTCAGAGGGAATGAACAGAACAGGAAATCATCAAGTGATCAGCTCCCTGTCAAGCCACTCCCAACTTTTGGCAAGCAGAGGCTAGGGACACTCAGAACATGTTGCATCCCTGACCATCTTGGCTAATAGCCAGTGATGGACCGGTCCTCCATGTACTTATCTCATTCTCTTTTGATCCCCGTTATAATTTTGGCCTTCACAACATCCCCTGGCTACGAGTTCCACAGGTTGACTGTGTGTTGTGCGAAGAAATACTTCCCTTTGTTTGTTTTAAACCTGCTGCCCATTAATTTCATTGGGTGACCCCTAGTTCTTGTGTTATGAGTAGGAGTAAATAACACTTCCCTATTCACTTTCTCCACACCAGTTGTGATTTTATAGACCTCTATCATATCCCCTTTTAGTCGTCTCTTTTCCCAGCTGAAAAGCCCCAGTCTTATTAATCTCTCCTCATACGGAAGCTGTTCCATACCCCTCATCATTTTTGTTGCCCTTCTCTGCACCTTTTCCAGTTCTAATATATCTGTTTTGAGATGGAGTGCCCAGAACTGCACGCTGTATTCAAGCTGTGGGCGTACCACGGATTTATATAGAGGCATTGTGGTATTTTCTGTCTTATTATCTATCCCTTTCCTAATGGCTCCTAACGTTCTGTTCGCTTTTTTGACTGCCACTGCACACTGAGTGGATGTTTTCAGAGAACTGTCCACAATGACTCCAAGGTCTCTTTCTTGAGTGGTAACAGCTCATTTAGGCCCCATCACTTGGTATCATTTTGATTGGGCTCAATGGCCCAGCAGGTCCTTTCCAATCCTGTGACCCTAACTCCCATCCCCAAATACCCACCCCTAACCCCTGTGCCGCAAGGAATGCACAGAAAGGTTCCTAGTTAGGAAGACCAGAAGAGGACCCTTGATCATCCAGTCTGGCGTCCTGCATAGCCCAGGCCAAATAATTCACCCAGTGATTCCTGGATCGAGAGATCTTTCAGGAAGACATGCTCCTGCAATGGGACGGGAGGGTGTTCAGCCTATTGCAGGGTCTGGCCTGGTCTTGGTGTCTTGTATTCTGTACCCCGGGGCACGCTGGTGGCACCCAGTTCTTTCCCATTCTTCAGGCCAGAATCAGAGTGTCTAAAGCGGCATGTCACTGGAAGCCTAGCCAGTTGGGGGCTGGAGAAGAGATGGCACTGAACGTGCCTGGCTCCTGGAATGGGGCAAGGGAATCAATGATGTGGCTGGATGGCTGGTTGGGCAGAGAGGAGAGGTCGTGGCCTCGCCGGGCGTGGGTTGGCACTGAAGGGCTCTGTCCGGGACTGGGAACAGCTGAACTGGTTGGCTGGATTAGCGAGTCCTACGCCCTGCAGCACAGTGAAATCAGCCGGTGAGGCGGCATGGGCCAGGGCAGCGTGGCAGCAGTCAGAACCCGGCCATGGCCCAAGAACGGCTGATATAGATGTACACGTATGAGCTGAGGAGCAGGGGAGCACGGGATCTCCCGGGAGAGTGCCAGGCAGGTAGGGACCGGTGGGCAGGCACAGGGGAGCTAGGAAAGCAAGAGGGAGCAGTTTGCCAAGTCTCCATTCATGGGAATCCCGGCTCGTTTTACAGCCTTGCTTCAGCCCAGCAAACGGATGTGAAACGCAGCCCTCTCGAAAGCCAGCTGTAGGGACCACGCCCGTCTGGGGTGACCCAGTGTATTACCTCTCCCATCTCGAGCCGCTCTGATTCATCTTCCTTGGCTATGAGACCTGCCCTCGTTGCTAAGCTCTCGCTGATTAAATTGCCAGCGCTTCCTAGGCAAATCCAAGGCCCTTGTCAGGTTTCCCTGGTTGTTAGACTGATTGGCAGCACGGCTCCCACTCATGACTCATACCCAAGCCCTTTACAAGGAGGGAGCGACTCGCCAGGGCTCCGCCTGCAGTCTCTGCAGCGGGAAGAGGGGAGGCAGAGGGAGGAGGTTGGTGGGCTGTGGGAAAAGGTAGCCGGAATTTTCTTCTAACAGTGAAATAGATTCATGGATTCCATGACCAGCAGGGACTGCTGCGATCATCTGATCTGCTTTCCCAGGTAGCACACGCCACAGAACTAATCGAGTGTGGTGTGACCTCCCTGAGAGGTGTTTAATACGGAAACACGGCCTGGCACCTCTGGGCCTGGCAGTTCAGAGTCCCGGCACCTCTGGGCCTGGCAGTTCCTATCCCCGGCACCTCTGAGCCTGGCAGTTCAGGGCCCCGACACCTCTGGGCCTGGCAGTTCAGAGCCGCCTCCTGCTTTATAAGGCCCCTCCCCACACTTGGCCAGGCTCGCGTGCTTGGCAAGAGAGACTTAACGCAGAAGCAAGGTCTCCTCCACCCCCTGCCCAGCACTTTCTAACCTCATGATCTGTGTTTGTGCTGGACAGGATCAAATCTTTGCAAGGACAAACCTCTACAGAGAAGGAGAGTGAGAAGCCCCCATCCCAAGCAGGGACCCCCACACCATAGCCGGGGACAGAGGAGGCTGCTGAAATTGACACGTGAAAGCCATTTCTCCCTGGATTGTTATTAATACCCTTGTTTTCTGTCATCAGCAATAAATTGGTGGGGGCATATCGTGAGAGGGAGGGGAAAGACACAATAAATCAGACGCCAGCTCAGCTGCTCTGGTATCCAGCGAAATAAACAGAAAGCCCGGAAATCAAATTAAAAATGAAGAGCCCAATCAAGAGAAGAAAATTGGAAATACCGAATTAAGCAGGGCCATTGTCATCTGCTTTTCATTCCTGGCCACATTTGCTAGGTCAGAAGCTGCTCTCAGTTGATTTGCAGGCTACATCTTATACCAGGTGGATTTCAGAGCTCAGCAACAAGCGTTAGGAACCCAGTGCCCGAGGTAACACCATTGAAAGACGTTATGCTGGTGCAAATTAACTTTCAATCAGGTGCTGCACGCTGCAAACTCAAATGGAACGCAAGGCTGGCTGAGCTGAATTGCTTCTTTCCCCGGCACAGAGACCTGACCCGTCCCACGGCCCTGAAACATCTTGACATCCACGCCAATTTTGGAAGCATTATAAAATCCAGACAAATTTTCCTCCAGTAGGACTGGCTGAAAATTAATTTCTAAAAATGACTCTAGCGGAGAAAGGCCCAATAGGCCCCAGTGGCTGGAATCAGAACTTGGACACATTCAAACATGAAATAAGGCATAAGTTTCCAGCACTGAAGGTGATTGACTGTTGGAACAAATGACCAAGGGCAGCGAGAGCGTCTCCATCTTCAAGGCAAGACTGGCCGCCTTTCTGGAAAACATGCTTAAGCCAAACACAAGTTTTGGGGTCCAACACAGGGGTAACAGGAGGAAACGTAATGGCATGTGATATAGAGGAGATCAGATAGGCGATCAAGGGGTCATTGCTGGTCTAAAAAATCTATGAATCTGTGACAAACGATTTTATGAACAATTTCAAAATGGTTTCCATTACACGAGGGGTGAAGTGGATTAATTTTCTGGTATTCATGACATTTCAGTGAGCTTTTCGGCAAGATCAGTTTTGTGTACCGATAACTGCAACTGCCAACCACGGTTTTGATAAAAGAAAAATGTCTGGACCAATTTTTCAATAAAATTTTCTGTTAAAAATATCTCGGCACATAATGTGAAAAGCAGAAACCATTGTAAGTGTTGACAATTGAGGGTGAAAAGTTTCGTTTTTTTAAAAAGACCATATTTGGGCAAAAAATACACCCTCTTTTTGTGACTGGCAATTTTCCAGTAGCCGTGCCCTTTTGAACTGATCTTGATTGCAAGAGGAAGGCTTCACGTCTGCTCCCACTGAATCCAAAAGGGTTTAGTCATTAGTCCTCACACCCCCAGGCCTCCGACCTTGTGTCGTCAGTTACAAGTGCAAAATGGCTGCGAAACGTGATCAGAGCGTTATTCATATCACTCTAGCAGCCAGAGGCTCCAGCTGAGATCAGCATTCCATTGTGCCAGGCGCTGCACATACACATAGAGCCAGTCCCAGCCCCAAAGAGCTTACAGTGTAAATGGACAAGACAAAGGGTGGGAGGGGAAACTGAGGCGGGGGAGGAGACATGACTTACCAGCGGTTACACGGGCGGTCAGTGGCAGAGCCGGGACTAGCTCCCAGGTTCTTTGGATCCGTGCACTACCCACTAGCTCACGCTGGCTCAGAATGGCAGTTTGCCATGAGCACTTTGCACGGGTGCGAATGATGACAAAGCCACTGTGACGCAGGGATGACAGACCTATCGCGGCTAGTGATGGGCCAGTCCTGTCTGTTCACCCAGCCCCGCTCCCTGCAAGCACAAGATCATTGGTTATAATACAGCAGCAGCCAGCAGCCCCAACTGAGATCAAGGATCCCATTGTGCTAGGCACTGTGTACACCAGGGGTCGGCAACCTGCGGCATGCGTGCCAAAGGCAACATGCGGGCTGATTTTTAGTGGTACACTGCTGCCAGCTGGGGTCCTGGTCGCCAGCCCCGCTCAGCCCGCTGCCAGCCTGGATTACGGAACCCCAGACCAGCGGCGGGATGAGCCTCTCAGCCCGCTGCCGGTCTGGGGTCCCGGCAGGCGGCCCCTTGCCAGCCAAGGTCCCCGCCGCCAGCCCCGCTCAGCCTGCTGCCAGCCTGGATGGATGGAACCCGGGCCGGCAGTGGGCTGAGCGGGGCCGGCGGCTGGGACCCCGGACCGGCAGCGGGATGAGACGCTCAGCCCACTGCCGGTCTGGGGTTCCATCTGCCGCCCGCGCTGCCGGTCTGGGGTTCCGTCTGCCGCCCGTGCTGCCGGTCTGGGGTTCCGTCTGCCGCCCGTGCTGCCGGTCTGGGGTTCCGTCTGCCGCCCGTGCTGCCGGTCTGGGGTTCCATCTGCCGCCCGCGCTGCTGGTCTGGCACGTGAAACCGTTTACTGGCACGCGAAACCTTAAATTAATGAAGACTTGGCACACCACTTCTCAAAGGTTGCCGACCCCTGGTGTGCACGCGCGCGCACACACACACACACACACACACACACACACACACACACACACAGAGTCCCTGCCCTGAAGAGTTTAAACAGCCCAGACGGGGCAGAAACGTATTAATCAATCCGTGCCTCTGTTTCCTCCCTGTAAAACAGGGGCAGTGATCCTGCCTTTCTTCCACTGTTCATCTTGTCTTACTAGCGCACGGGTGTAATTCGTAAAGGTAAACTGTCTGTGAACGTAAAACGTGGCCGGTAACAGCCTGGGAAACCCAGCGACGATTCAACCTGGAGCTTTGCTGAACAAAAAGAGCTCTCAGCCGCGCCTATAGCCTGTTTCCATCCCTTCACACAGGCTCAACAGATGTTCCAGGCTTCAGCGTGAGCCACAGACAGGTGACAAGCCTGGGAGCTTATTACATAGATTAAACTCACGGCAACTGCACTGTAGGCTGATGGCGTTAACTTCCGCGCAGCTGGGAGAGGTTCCACCCAGCAGCTGGCAGGACCGGCTACGCCACCGGCGTGGCTGAAGAAAGCCTGGAGGAGAGATTGTTCCCCAGCCTCCAGCTGAGAAAGCCGGGCCGCAGCCAGCAGCGTGCTTGGTTCCCTGCTCACTCCCCTTGCTGTAAAGCTGGAGTGACCCCCATGAGTGCCGTGGGCGGGGCCCCACTCGAAGCAAGAGGAGAAAGTGGCCTGGTGGCTCTGCGGATGCTGGAAGGGGTTTAGGTGACTTGCCTTCCCCTTAATGACAGCGGGAACGTTCTCCGGGCGGTCACAGCCCACGCTGCTGTGGACAGTCAAGAAAAACTCCCCCCGTGCTCCTGAGTCTTATTTATTAGGATGTCGTCCCTCCCAGAGCAGCTTGCTCAGGGGTTGCTGCTCCAGTCTTGCAGTCAGCTCATGCTTCCATTGAGGTACGTAAGCCTGATTCACACCGGCCTTTTGTAGCCCCAGCTGGGGTCAATCCGCGCCGAGCCAGGGCATTCACCGGAGCTACGCTGCTGGCCACCAGCTAAGGCCATGACTCTCTGAGCACTTAATGTCTGTCTTTCACGTGCCAGCGTCGGCAGCATTGAACTGAACTGGCTGCAGACTGGCTTAGCTGTGTGTCCTAGGCCCTCAATTGCATCATTTAGTGCCGCTGCCAAGGGGTGGAGGCCTGGCTTTGCGGCAGGCGCTGGGCTCTCACCCCACTGCCAGGCTGGAGTTCTGAGCGGCCGTGCCATTCCGCAGCGTGCCAAGTGGGCCAGTGTCTGTGTGCTACAAACATGGGGTGTTCCTAACATCTGGGCTGCAGGGGCGCGTCCCCTGGACCACTCCCCAAGCGAAGCAGCCGAGCCTGCAAGATCTCTCCAGCGCAAGGTCTAAACAACACCGAGCTCCCTTAGGTTGGTCCTCAGCATCGGTGTATAATTCACGCCTGGGCCAGGGCTCCCATTGACTCAGATGGCAGGGCTCTGTGCAAAGGAGTTAGGGGGCTGAATTGGGGCCTAGGAACTGGGGCTTCAAGGCCCTGCTCTACAGATTCCCTGGGTGACACTGGGTCAGTCACATAGTGCCTCAGTTCCTCATCTGTACAATGGGGCTAAGGAGCTGCTAGAGGGTTAAATACATTAAGTTTTGTGACTGAGAGGCGGAGATACCAGTGCCAGGGGCCACGTAAGTCCCGGGATAGATGAGAGGCCAAAGTGAGAGTCGCTCCCCTCTTCTGTGCATGTCTCCTTCCAGGCCAGACGGCTGCGTTCCCGGTCCGGATTCTGCTCTCCCTCACCGCAGTGGGAACGGGGAGCGGCTCCTTAGAAATCAGTCGCGTTTTGCTGGTGTAAAACCAGCACGAGCTCAGAATCAGGCCAGCTTTGCCCTACAACATGGGGAAAATGATAATGAGCCTTAAATTTCACATATCTATTCTCCCAGCTGTCTCCGTCTCTGAGAAGATAACCCCTCTGAGACCTTCCACCGTGTGCTTCCTTCCCATCTTCTTTTGTGTTTCTTCATAAATGTTTAATAGACCTTTAAAAAAAGAAGCCCTGAGATGCGTTGGCAGAGCTGTGCAAGGGGAGCCCAGGGGTGGGATAGCAGGGGGCTGCGGGTCGGGATTGAGGGGCACCAGCAGAGCTGTGAGGGGAGCCCAGGGGTGGGATAGCAGGGGGCTGCGGGCCGGGATTGAGGGGCACCGGCAGAGCTGTGCGAGGGGAGCCCAGAGGTGGGATAGCAGGGGGCTGCGGGTCGGGATTGAGGGGCACTAGCAGAGCTGTGCATGGGGAGCCCAGGCTGCTAGAGCAGGGGGCTGAGGGTCGGGATTGAGGGGCACTAGCAGAGCTGTGAGGGGAGCCCAGAGGTGGGCTAGCAGGGGGCTGAGGGTCGGGATTGAGGGGCACCGGCAGAGCTGTGAGGGGAGCCCAGAGGTGGGCTAGAAGGGGGCTGCAGGTCGGGATTGAGGGTCACCAGCAGAGCTGTGCAAGGGGAGCCCAGAGGTGGGCTAGCAGGGGGCTGAGGGTCGGGATTGAGGGTCACCAGCAGAGCTGTGCAAGGGGAGCCCAGAGGTGGGCTAGCAGGGAGCTGCGGGTCGGGATTGAGGGGCACCAGCAGAGCTGTGCAAGGGGAGCCCAGGGGTGGGCTAGCAGGGGTCTGAGGGTCGGGATTGAGGGTCACCAGCAGAGCTGTGCGAGGGGAGCCCAGAGGTGGGATAGCAGGGGGCTGCGGGTCGGGATTGAGGGGCACCAGCAGAGCTGCGAGGGGAGCCCAGAGGTGGGATAGCAGGGGGCTGCGGGTCGGGATTGAGGGGCACCAGCAGAGCTGTGCGAGGGGAGCCCAGGGGTCGGCTAGCAGGGGGCTGAGGGTCGGGATTGAGGGTCACCAGCAGAGCTGTGCGAGGGGAGCCCAGAGGTGGGATAGCAGGGGGCTGAGGGTCGGGATTGAGAGGCACCAGCAGAGCTGTGAGGGGAGCCCAGAGGTGGGCTAGCAGGGGGCTGCGGGTCGGGATTGAGGGGCACCGGCAGAGCTGTGCAAGGGGAGCCCAGGGGTGGGCTAGCAGGGGGCTGCGGGTTGGGATTGAGGGGCACCGGCAGAGCTGTGAGGGGAGCCCAGAGGTGGGCTAGCAGGGGGCTGCGGGTCGGGATTGAGGGGCACCAGCAGAGCTGTGCGAGGGGAGCCCAGAGGTGGGCTAGCAGGGGACGGCAGGTCAGGATTGAGGGGCACCAGCAGAGCTGTGCGAGGGGAGCCCAGAGGTGGGCTAGCAGTGGGCTGAGGGTTGGGATTGAGGGGCACCAGCAGAGCTGTGAGGGGAGCCCAGAGGTGGGCTAGCAGGGGGCTGCGGGTCGGGATTGAGGGGCACCGGCAGAGCTGCGAGGGGAGCCCAGAGGTGGGATAGCAGGGGGCTGCGGGTCGGGATTGAGGGGCACCGGCAGAGCTGTGAGGGGAGCCCAGAGGTGGGCTAGCAGGGGGCTGCGGGTCAGGATTGAGGGGCACCAGCAGAGCTGTGCAAGGGGAGCCCAGGGGTGGGCTAGCAGGGGGCTGCGGGTCGGGATTGAGGGTCACCGGCAGAGCTGTGAGGGGAGCCCAGAGGTGGGCTAGCAGGGGGCTGCGGATCGGGATTGAGGGTCACCGGCAGAGCTGTGAGGGGAGCCCAGAGGTGGGCTAGCAGGGGGCTGCGGGTCGGGATTGAGGGTCACCGGCAGAGCTGTGCGAGGGGAGCCCAGAGGTGGGCTAGCAGGGAGCTGAGGGTCGGGATTGAGGGGCACTAGCAGAGCTGTGAGGGGAGCCCAGAGGTGGGCTAGCAGGGGGCTGCGGGTCGGGATTGAGGCGCACCAGCAGAGCTGTGCGAGGGGCACCCAGGCTGATAGAGCAGTGGGCTGAGGGTCGGGATTGAGGGGCACCAGCAGAGCTGTGAGGGGAGCCCAGAAGTGGGCTAGCAGGGGGCTGAGGGTCGGGATTGAGGGGCACCAGCAGAGCTGTGCAAGGGGAGCCCAGAGGTGGGCTAGCAGGGGGCTGCGGGTCGGGATTGAGGGGCACCAGCAGAGCTGTGAGGGGAGCCCAGAGGTGGGCTAGCAGGGGGTTGAGGGTCGGGATTGAGGCGCACCAGCAGAGCTGTGAGGGGAGCCCAGAGGTGGGCTAGCAGGGGGCTGCGGGTCGGGATTGAGGGGCACCAGCAGAGCTGTGCGAGGGGAGCCCAGAGGTGGGCTAGCAGGGGGCTGAGGGTCGGGATTGAGGGTCACCAGCAGAGCTGTGAGGGGAGCCCAGGGGTGGGCTAGCAGGGGGCTGAGGGTCGGGATTGAGGGGCACCAGCAGAGCTGTGAGGGGAGCCCAGAGGTGGGCTAGCAGGGGGCTGAGGGTCGGGATTGAGGGGCACTAGCAGAGCTGTGAGGGGAGCCCAGAGGTGGGCTAGCAGGGGGCTGAGGGTCGGGATTGAGGGGCACTAGCAGAGCTGTGAGGGGAGCCCAGAGGTGGGCTAGCAGGGGGCTGAGGGTCGGGATTGAGGGGCACTAGCAGAGCTGTGAGGGGAGCCCAGAGGTGGGCTAGCAGGGGGCTGAGGGTCGGGATTGAGGGGCACCAGCAGAGCTGTGAGGGGAGCCCAGGCTGGTATAGCAGGGGGCTGCAGGTCGGGATTGAGGGTCACCAGCAGAACTGTGAGGGGAGCCCAGAGGTGGGCTAGCAGGGGGCTGCAGGTCAGGATTGAGGGGCACCAGCAGAGCTGTGCAAGGGGAGCCCAGAGGTGGGCTAGCAGGGGGCTGCAGGTCAGGATTGAGGGGCACCAGCAGGGCTGTAAGGGGAAGCCCAGGGCCAGGTGCAGGATTTAGCTGTATTGGCAAGGCTTGGGGGGAAGAGTTTGCCTGGGAGCTGTCCGAGAGGAGGTACGCTAAGTGCTGCATTAGGGGGGCTGTGTTGGTGAGTATCTGAGTGTCTGCTGCTGGGACAGTTGGTCAGTTTGACCGTGGGCTTGATTGCTTGCTTGTTTGTTTGAAAAGTGTGAATTGGGAGTGCTTTGTTCCAGCTGGGCCTTGAGTGGGCCTGACTGGTATATAAGGGCAGTCAGCAGCGAACCAGCTGAGCGGCGAACAGCAGAGGCTAACAGCGGGAGTTTGCCTGGGAGCTGTCCGAGAGGAGGTACGCTAAGTGCTGCATTAGGGGGGCTGTGTTGGTGAGTATCTGAGTGTCTGCTGCTGGGACAGTTGGTCAGTTTGACCGTGTGCTTGATTGCTTGCTTGTTTGTTTGAAAAGTGTGAATTGGGAGTGCTTTGTTCCAGCTGGGCCTTGAGTGGGCCTGACTGGTATATAAGGGCAGTCAGCAGCGAACCAGCTGAGCGGTGAACAGCAGAGGCTAACAGCGGGAGTTCGCCTAGGGAGAGCGCACTGAGGCTTTCATCTGCAGGTTTCTCCGAGTAGTTCCTGCAACAGTTGAGGAAGCTCCTAAGAGGACGGTGATATGGAAGGTGAGCGATCAGCTGTTGTAACCTGCACAGGTTGTGCCATGTTTGTCTTTCTTCCACAGGACAGAAGCGACTTTGTCTGCACAAAGTGCAAGCTGGTCTCCATATTGGAGGAGAAGGTTCGAGGGCTGGAGAAACAAGTATCAACTCTGCGTTGCATAAGGGAAAATGAAGATTTCCTGGACAGACGTCAGGAGATGCTTCTACGGCCACAATGTTCTGAAGATTCAGAGCAGGCACAGCAGGGACAGAAGGATTGTGAGGAGGTTTGGCAGCATGTGACCTCCAGAAGAAGAAAGAGGAGCATCCATGCACCAGCAATGGAGATACAGGTGAGGAATCGTTTCCATGTTCTCTCTACAGGTGCTAATGCGGAGAGTGGACTAGATGGCCCATCTGAGGGAAGGGAGCAGAAGGAGACTCCACCGATTGGAACGCAAAAGATGCACTGTCCTAGGGATGGGGGTTCCACGACCACCACTCCCAAGAGGAGGAGGAGGGTGGTGGTGGTCGGGGACTCCCTCCTCAGGGGGACTGAGTCATCTATCTGCCGCCCTGACCGGGAAAACCGAGAGGTCTGCTGCTTGCCTGGAGCTAGGATACACGATGTGACGGAGAGACTGCCGAGACTCATCAAGCCCTCGGATCGCTACCCCTTCCTGCTTCTCCACGTGGGCACCAATGATACTGCCAAGAATGACCTTGAGCGGATCACTGCAGACTACGTGGCTCTGGGAAGAAGGATAAAGGAGTTTGAGGCGCAAGTGGTGTTCTCGTCCATCCTCCCTGTGCAAGGAAAAGGCCGGGGTAGAGACCGTCGAATCGTGGAAGTCAACGAATGGCTACGCAGGTGGTGTCGGAGAGAAGGCTTTGGATTCTTCGACCATGGGATGGTGTTCCAAGAAGAAGGAGTGCTAGGCAGAGACGGGCTCCACCTAACGAAGAGAGGGAAGAGCATCTTCGCCAGCAGGCTGGCTAACCTAGTGAGGAGGGCTTTAAACTAGGTTCACCGGGGGAAGGAGACCAAAGCCCTGAGGTAAGTGGGGAAATGGGATCCTGGGAGGAAGCACAAGCAGGAGAGCGCCAGAGGGGAGGACTCCTGTCTCATGCTGAGAAAGAGGGACGATCATTGAGTTATCTTAAGTGCCTATACACAAATGCAAGAAGCCTGGGAAACAAGCAGGGAGAACTGGAAGTCCTGGCACAGTCAGGGAACTATGATGTGATTGGAATAACAGAGACTTGGTGGGATAACTCACATGACTGGAGTACTGTCATGGATGGATATAAACTGTTCAGGAAGGACAGGCAGGGCAGAAAAGGTGGGGGAGTTGCGTTGTATGTAAGAGAGGAGTATGACTGCTCAGAGCTCCGGTATGATACTGCAGAAAAACCTGAGAGTCTCTGGATAAAGTTGAGAAGTGTGAGCAACAAGGGTGATGTCGTGGTTGGAGTCTGCTATAGACCACCAGACCAGGGGGATGAGGTGGGTGAGGCTTTCTTCTGGCAACTAGCAGAAGTTGCTAGATCACAGGCCCTGGTTCTCATGGGAGACTTTAATCACCCTGATATCTGCTGGGAGAGCAATACAGCGGTGCACAGGCAATCCAGGAAATTTTTGGAAAGTGTAGGGGACAATTTCCTGGTGCAAGTGCTGGAGGAACCAACTAGGGGCAAAGCTTTTCTTGACCTGCTGCTCACAAACAGGGAAGAACTAGTAGGGGAAGCAAAAGTGGATGGGAACCTGGGAGGCAGTGACCATGAGATGGTCGAGTTCAGGATCCTGACACAAGGAAGAAAGGAGAGCAGCAGAATACGGACCCTGGACTTCAGAAAAGCAGACTTTGACTCCCTCAGGGAACAGATGGGCAGGATCCCCTGGGAGAATAACATGAAGGGCAAAGGGGTCCAGGAGAGCTGGCTGTATTTTAAAGAATCCTTATTGAGGTTGCAGGAACAAACCATCCCGATGTGTAGAAAGAATAGTAAATATGGCAGGCGACCAGCTTGGCTAAACAGTGAAATCCTTGCTGATCTTAAACGCAAAAAAGAGGCTTATAAGGAGTGGAAGATTGGACAAATGACCAGGGAGGAGTATAAAAATATTGCTCAGGCGTGCAGGAGTGAAATCAGGAAGGCCAAATCACACTTGGAGTTGCAGTTAGCAAGAGATGTTAAGAGTAACAAAAAGGGTTTCTTCAGGTATGTTAGCAACAAGAAGAAAATCAAGGAAAGTGTGGGCCCCTTACTGAATGAGGGAGGCAACCTAGTGACCGAGGATGTGGAAAAAGCTAATGTACTCAATGATTTTTTTGCCTCTGTCTTCACGCACAAGGTCAGCTCCCAGATTGCTGCACTGGGCAGTACAGCATGGGGAGAAGGTGACCAACCCTCTGTGGAGAAAGAAGTGGTTCGGGACTATTTAGAAAAACTGGACGTGCACAAGTCCATGGGGCCGGATGCGCTGCATCCGAGGGTGCTAAAGGAGTTGGCGGGTGAGATTGCAGAGCCATTAGCCATTATTTTTGAAAACTCATGGCGATCGGGGGAGGTCCCAGATGACTGGAAAAAGGCTAATGTAGTGCCCATCTTTAAAAAAGGGAAGAAGGAGGATCCGGGGAACTACAGGCCAGTCAGCCTCACCTCAGTCCCTGGAAAAATCATGGAGCAGGTCCTCAAGGAATCAATTATGAAACATTTAGAGGACAGGAAAGTGATCAGGAACAGTCAGCATGGATTCACGAAGGGGAAGTCGTGCCTGACTAACCTAATTGCCTTCTATGATGAGATAACTGGCTCTGTGGATGAGGGGAAAGCAGTGGATGTCTTATTTCTTGACTTTAGCAAAGCTTTTGATACTGTTTCCCACAGTATTCTTGCCACCAAGTTAAAGAAGTATGGGCTGGATGAATGGACTGTAAGGTGGATAGAAAGCTGGCTAGATCGTCGGGCTCAACAGGTAGTGATCAATGGCTCCATGTCTAGCTGGCAGCTGGTTTCAAGTGGAGTGCCCCAAGGGTCGGTCCTGGGGCCGGTTTTGTTTAATATCTTTATTAATGATCTGGAGGATGGTGTGGACTGCACTCTCAGCAAGTTTGCAGATGACACTAAACTAGGAGGCGTGGTAGATACACTAGAGGGTAGGGATCGGATACAGAGGGACCTAGACAAATTAGAGGATTGGGCAGAAAAAAACCTGATGAGGTTCAACAAGGACAAGTGCAGAGTCCTGCACTTAGGACGGAAGAATCCCATGCACTGCTACAGACTAGGGACTGAATGGCTAGGTAGCAGTTCTGCTGAAAAGGACCTAGGGGTCACAGTGGACGAGAAGCTGGATATGAGTCAACAGTGTGCTCTTGTTGCCAAGAAGGCTAACGGCATTTTGGGCTGTATAAGTAGGGGCATTGCCAGCAGATCGAGGAACGTGATCGTTCCCCTTTATTCGACATTGGTGAGGCCTCATCTGGAATACTGTGTCCAGTTTTGGTCCCCACACTACAAGAAGGATGTGGAAAAATTGGAAAGAGTCCAGCGGAGGGCAACCAAAATGATTAGGGGTCTGGAGCACATGACTTATGAGGAGAGGCTGAGAGAACTGGGATTGTTTAGTCTCCAGAAGAGAAGAATGAGGGGGGATTTGATAGCAGCCTTCAACTACCTGAAGGGGGGTTCCAAAGAGGATGGAGCTCGGCTGTTCTCAGTGGTGGCAGATGACAGAACAAGGAGCAATGGTCTCAAGTTGCAGTGGGGGAGGTCCAGGTTGGATATCAGGAAAAACTATTTCACTAGGAGGGTGGTGAAACACTGGAATGCGTTACCTAGGGAGGTGGTGGAGTCTCCTTCCTTGGAGGTTTTTAAGGCCCGGCTTGACAAAGCCCTGGCTGGGATGATTTAGCTGGGAATTGGTCCTGCTTTGAGCAGGGGGTTGGACTAGATGACCTCTTGAGGTCCCTTCCAACTCTGATATTCTATGATTCTATGATTCTATGAAGAACGGGACTAGGGTAGCTGTGGGAAGGGCTGAGAGTTCAGCTAGAGGAGCACTGAGCAGGGCTGTGCAAGGATCCAGGAGATTATAACAGGGAGCAAAGGCCATCAGCAGAGCTGTGAGGGGCCCCAGCACTGGCATAGTGAGGGACAGGGGGCTGCAGTGACAGGGGCTGCTGCAGTTCTAAGGAAGGTGCCATGTCTGAGCGGCCTGGGTGCTGGCTCTCCCTGCGGCCTCCCATGGGAAGGGAGCTGTCTCCTGCGCTGGGAACATATGCAGAGCTCACCGTACATCACCAGGCCCCAAGCCGCTCCCAGCGAAAGGCCCCACGGCCCAACATGTGGGGTGACTGATGGGGCCCAGTGCAGCCTCTGCTCCAAGCACAGCCCCTGGCGCACCACCCAGGAGTGACGTGGCTCCTGCAGCCAGGACTGATTTATGGGGGATGGTTTGGTCAGGCTCCGTCAGGAAGATCAAGGAGCCCAGGGGTTGTCCCGGTATCTAGGAGACCACTGCTCACGGTGCCCCGATGAAAGGCTTTGGCATTGAAGCCTGTGTCTATTACAGGTGGGTTTTTACCCCATCAGAATTTCTCCCTGGGAACTGTGTGCTTGTGTCTCCCCCTGGTGGCTGGCCCCACAGTTACAGTGCAAGCCTGCTGCTCTCTCTCATCTAACAGAGGATTTCCCAGAGGAGTTTTTACTACTGAAGGTCCCAGGTTCCATCCCCGCTGACAGGCCCTGGTGTCTGTATCTTTGTGGCACCAGTTCAATCGCGATCACAGAGCCGCAGCAGCAGTCAGCACTAATGACCTGGCAATGTTCTCACGGCATCAGCTTTTGCATATAACGTAAACCAGGCATCCTCTCTCGACCCTTCAGTAAACCCATGATCCGGAGCGTGAGAGTCATGTCTCCTTAGTTAAAGTGCCTGATGCTAGGAAATCTAGCAGCCACTCCCTGGAGCTCTGACAGTGCCTTGGTCTAATATCGTGATGCTTGAGGGCCGTCAATCACGGCTCTGCACCAACGTTAGCAACGGAACCCAAGACACAGCTGATTTCCTGGGAAACTCAGCTCAGGTTTGTCAGGAAGCTTCCAAGTGTACCTGGGCCCAGTTGTGAGCCCAGCCACGGGGCTGTGCCAGAATGGATGGGACACATCGGAGCTGGAAGTCAGTGTGCAGCAGCATCTGGCACATGGGGCAGAGCTGTGAAAGGGGAGGGGGGGATCTCGTTGATCGCTGTTACAATGGGGTAAATCCTGCGCTCCCTGGACTTTGAGGGAAGGTAATTTACATTCCAGATTTAATTCTCCAGCATGGCCCTGCCAGAACAAGCCAATGGCCCATTTACTCTGGCACCTTGTCTACAGCAGCAGTCAGTGCCAGCTGCTTCAGAGGAAGGATTTCAGTCCATCATAAGTCCCCTGCTTGTGCGCTCCTGTACAGCTGGGGAATGTTTCTTCCTGACCTTGGCAGTTGGCATCTGGGCCCTGAAGCATGAGGATCAGTTGCCATTGGAGTTGTCCTCACTTGTGTAAGGGCAGCTGTGGTTCAGATGAACCTGAAATTGCTTCCGCAGAGCAGGGGGCCTCAGGGGGTCCAGCTCACCCAACGACTGACAGCAGGGACGCGGCTGCACTCGAGTTCTCACACACAAGTGTGAAATATAAGGCACCAGCTCTCCAGCCAGCGGCCCGGCTTTCTGCCTCCGAGGCCTACGGCTGGCTGTGCCCAGGAACAGCCGCCACACTCTGGGAGCGCTCCTGAGATCTCCCGCCCTGCCTCCAGAAATGGCAGCTCCGCGCCTGCCCCAGAGCCCCCCGCGGCGAGCGCTGCCTTCAAAGCTGCTGAGCTGAAGGTCTCTCGCCTTGAAACGTCCCTATAAATAGAGCAGCCGAAAGGTCAGCAGGGAAGTGTTGCTGCTCGCAGCGCACGTTGATAAGGCCAGTTGAGCTAAGGGTGGCCAAGGGAGGAGGAGGAAGGCTGGTTTCCCCTCGCACCTGGTGCAAAGAGCACAGTCAAGCTGAGAATAACAGACCAGAGCCCCAGCTGGTGTTAATTGACTCCACAACCTGTTTACACCAGCTGAGGATCTGGCCTGAGACCGGACCTTTATATGCTGTCGTCCAACTCCAGTGAGCCCAGAGCGTACGGCCTGAAGTCGCTTCATCGGTCGCTGAGATGCAGCCACCTCTGGGGTACAGCCCATCAGCTGTAGTGTGCATTGGTCTAGCCATGCAGCAGCCAGCTGCAGGGGTGCAGGGCAGGTCACAACTGTGCTACGCTGGCAGAGAAGAAGGAGCAGAGCAGAGACGGCAGCAGGTTGGCACAGCTGTGCTGAGGGGCATTGGCATGGCTAGGCCTGGGCCAGCAGGGGTCGGGGGTTGCAGGTCGGCACAGAGCAGTGTTGGCAGAGTGGCACGCACAGCAGGGCATGTGCAGCGGCAGGATGGCTTGGCAGAGCTGTGGAGGCGGCCATACCTGGGCTAGGAAGGCGGTTCCAGGACCGGACCAGCGGAAGGCGCTGGCAGGAAGGGCTGAGATTAGCCACATGCCTGGGGCCTCTCCTCACGCTTCCCTGGCAGCCCCATCAACCCCGCCCGCCAACGCCCATCGCCAGGCGCATCGCCCCCAAGCGGAGGCACGTGTCACTGGTATTTATTGACGGAGGAAAATGCCGCCGCACATCCGTGACCGTTCCTGGCCACTGCCTGCGCGCTGGGTGCCGGGGGAACTCGTCGCCGTCCCGTGCCCGTGACGCAGGGTCAGACAGGCCTGCGCAGGCTCTCACGGAGCTGAATGGCCTGTTTCTGAAGCTGCTATACATCATGCTGCTGCAGAGCGCCTTTGGCAGAACCCACCAGAGACGTGGCCACAGCTGGTGTTTGCCTCAGGAACTATCAGCCAAACAAACAACCCAAGGGGCGCTGAGCGGGGTTTGTGGTTAAGGAATTGAGTTAGGTAGCAGGAAACCTGGGTTCAGACCTTGGCTTGCCCACAGTCTCTCTGTTTGCCCTTAGGTAAGAAGTTACTCTCTTTGTGCCTCAGTTTCCCCCAGGGCAAAATGGCCCGCCTACCTCACTTATGTAGTAGGAGGAGAAAAGTATTCATGCACTCAGCCACTGTGGTGACTGACGCTCGGTTGGAAGGCAGCATGGTCCAGTGGTTAGAGCACGTGGCTAGAGGCCCTGACTCTCGCTGTGTGGGCTTGGCCAAATCCCTTCGCCTCGCTCTGTGCCTCAGTTTCCCCATGCATAAAATGGGGCTAATACGACAGCTGCACATGTGTAAACCATTACAGCGTGTCCGTCTTTAGCGCTGAGGCTCACCTGGACCCCCCATGTCTGAGCACCTCGCAGTCTGTAATGTATTTATCCTCACACGCCTTGGCAGGCAGCACAGGGCTGTTCGCCCCATTGTGCAACTGGGAAACTGAGGCACGGAGAGGCCAAGTGACCTGCCCGAGGTCACACACGGCGCTGAATGTGGGTCTCAGTCGCTCCAGGCTTAGGCCCGCCCTACTGCTCCATCCTTTCCCCCAGCGAGGCTGTTAGACCCTGCCCTGCAGCCCAGCCTTCCCTTCCCTCTACGACTGATCAATAGCCACTGAGCAGGGTGCTCCCTGTCCAGGCCGCAGGGACCGGTCGGCTCCTCTAGAGCCCCAGTGGGGAGGGGAACCGGGCAGCCGCACACACCCGGCTGAGGGGAACCCTTGGCAATGCAACGTGCACTTGGGAAGATCAGTAATGAAATAAATCCCATTTGCCTGCTCTTCTAGTGCCACCTGCTGGCCAGTTTCAGCAAGGTTGGTTCTCGATCCCCCACAGAGTGTGGTAGCGTCTGGCAAAGACATTGTGACGGGCACAGCAGCCGACGGCGAGGGCGACAGGGCGAGGTTTCCAGTTGGGATGATGTGAGATGTCTTGGGCAACCCGACGGCAACAGATTTCTCCAGCAGCAGGTGTCTACCACTTACGCGTCACCATCAGCTATTGGCAGGAGGGGGCTTTGAGGGCCATAGATGAGCAATGCTGAGTCCCTCCAGCAGAGGGCGGTGGTGGATGGGGGCGGCACACGAGGGGAAAGCGGGACCGCCCCTGCCCCCTCTGGTGATCGCCCCTGCTCCCCCGGAGAAATGTCAGGATGTGCTATGGCCTTGAAAACAGGCCAATAGCTCAAGCGAGGTGTGTCCAGCCGCCACAGGGACGTATTAGTGCCGTTGGCCAAGGCCCTGGGGAGACCTTTGGGATACTGTAAAAAGCAACAGAGGGTCCTGTGGCACCTTTGAGACTAACAGAAGTACTGGGAGCATAAGCTTTCGTGGGTAAGAACCTCACTTCTTCAGATGCAAGACCTTTGGGATACTGTGCACAATTCTGGGCAGCCACGTTTACACGTAGGATGCGACGCCGGGGTTGCCTGAGATAAGAAGGGACTGGACTTGTGACCCAGGCGGTCCCCCCCGAGCCTGGGCTCCTACGAGGACTGAAGCCGTAACTCTATCCACCAGGCAGGCCGCAAAGGGCGTGACCAACCCTTTATCTGCTCTATTTCACCCACCGGGACAGCTGCTCCAACCCCTCGTTACCCACAAAGCCCTGGGGCAGAGCAGCCAAGCCACTGGCTTGCCTGAGCCCAGGGGAAGCCACCCCCTGGAACTCAAGACTGGCAGCGGCTTGGACTGGGGCCTGGCTGAAAATCAGGCCAATCGCCCATCTGGCCAGGCCCTACATTCGCCTCCGAGCTAAATGCCTCATTCCGTGACGTGGACCCACGGGAGGCTGGGCTGTTGGGGGGTGTTGTACACAGTGACCGAGGACAGGATTAAATTACACGCCCATAGGCAGTGATACTCAGCCGGAGGCTGGCAACTGGCTCTTTGCAGCACACGATATTAAAACACGCTGTGATCGCATTATTAGCCAATCGACGGTATTAACCAATCAGGATGTTTTTACTAGGTTATTATTAACCAACTGTAGTTGATAAAATAACAGGCCTTGGCCAGTCATTTTGCTGGGAGAATAATATATAGATATATAGATTTATAAACGAAATACTTCCCGTCATGCTGTTTAAATAAGAGCAGGGCCGGCTCCAGGCACCAGCCGACCGAGCACGTGCTTGGGGCGGCACCTTGGGCCAGGGAGGGGCTCAGGTTTTTATTTATTTATTTATTTATTGGTTCGTCGGGGCAGCGCTGGAGGGGTTTTTTTTTGTTTCCACGGCACGGTGCTCGGGGGGCGGGGCTTCGGGCGGCACGGTGCTCGGAGGGGGGCGGGGCTTCAGGCGTCGCGACGCTCAGGAGTGCAGGGGCTTGGCGCGGCGCTGGGGGGGCAGGGGCTGGCGCGGCATGGTGCTCGGAGGGGGCAGGGGCTTGGCGCTCGGAAGGGGGCTGGGGCTTGGCGCGGCGCTCGGAGGGGGGGCAGGGGGCTGGCGCGGCGCTCGGAGGGGGGGCGGGGGCTTGGCACAGCGCTCGGAGGGAGGGCGGGGACAGGCGCGGCATGGCGCTCGGAGGGGAGCGGGGGTTGGCGCGGTGCTCGGAGGGAGGGCGGGGGCTTGGCGTGGCGCTGGGAGTCAGGGGTTGGTGCGGCGCTCTGAGGGGGGGCAGGGGCTGGCGCGGTGCTGGGAGGGGGGCGGGGGCTGGCGTGGCGTGGCGCTCGGAGGGGGGCGGGGGCTTGGCGCTCGGAAGGGGGCTGGGGCTTGGCCCAGCGCTCGGAGGGGGGCGGGGGCTGGCGCGGCGCTGGGAGGGGGCGGGGGCTTGGCGTGGCGCTGGGGGGGCTGGGGTTGGCACGGCACTCCGAAGGGGAGCGGGGGCTGGCGTGGCGCAGCGCTCGAAGGGGGGCGGGGGCTTGGCGCTCGGAGAAGGGGCGGGGGTTGGCGCGGCGCTTGGAAGGGGGGGCGGGGGCTTCGGGCAGCGCGGCGCTTGGAGGGGACGTGGCTTCGGGCAGCGTGGCGCTCTGGGGGGCGGGGCGGGGATTTCGGCGGCACTGGGGGGGTACGGCGGCGCGGCGTTTGCGGGGGGGGGGCGGCACTCTTCTTTTTTGCCTGGTGTGGCAAAAAAGTTAGAGCCGGCCCTGCTAAAGAGAGAACACGCCAGCGCGCGGATCAAAGAGTGGATCAAAGATCTAGCTACAGTACTTCTCTGGCCCCCAGCATTCCCATTTCTGAGCATCATGTGATCTTTAATATAGAGATCCTCACACAGCCCTCTGAGACAGGGCTGTTAACCCCATTGTACCGATGGGGAAACTGAGGCACAGGGAGCCAAGTGACTTGCCCAGCGTCACATCGGAAGTGTGTGGCCGAGCCAGGAATTAAACCTGAGTCACCCCAGTCCTAGACTAGCACCCTAACCACTGAGCAATGCTTCCCATAAAGTGAGGCTGCCCTTTCTCCTGATGCAAGGAGGCTAAGCCGAGAGGAAGGCTGGTCTAGTGGTTAAGGCATGCGAGTAGCACTCAGGGGATCTGGGTCCATTTTCCAGCTCTGCCAGAGGCAAGTCATTTCCTCAGCTGTAAAATGGGGATAATCCTTCCTTTGGCTAGCTAGAGTGTAAACTCTCCAGGGCAGGGGCTGGCACTTGATCTGTGCGTGGGCAGCGCCCAGCACAATGGGGCCCCGATCTCAGCTGGGACCTCTCGGTACCACTGCAATGCACACAGTGATAACTGTAAAAGAATGGGGAACGAGCACGCTTGCAGGACACCTGAGTGCCTGATATTCGGGGCCGGTTCTAGGGGTGGGTGATCACTGGCCACCACCGTCCAGGCGGTACCATCCCGCCGTGCGGCTTGGGGTGGGTTTTCCTTTCGTTGCTCCGCTGCTCCGGGGCTGGGCTGGGAGGATGGAGCTGAAAACATCTTCCACCCTGGCCGGCAAACCGTATAATTGGAGTATGGAACAGGCCTCTCACGTGTGCTCCTCCCTTGTTTTGCAGCTTCCGCCCTTCCCCTGGAGTCCCGCTTTGTGGCTCTGAGCTTGACCCCGGCTCTCTCTGCAGCCTGGTTTGTGATGCTGGTGAATGAGGTGTTTTGTGGCTATGGTTTGTTCTCAGCTCCGTGGCCTTGAGCTGCCAGCGGCCTCCTCCCTCGCCTCTGGTCACAATAGCTCCTGCAGAGCACTGGCTTCATTGCAGACGAGCTCCGGGAAGCTTGGGGTCATAAAGCCCCTGTACTGCTCTGGGTTTGTACAGCGCCTCGGCCCTGCTGGCCTAAGCATGAGAAGGCGGGGGAGGTCATATCTTCTATTGGACCACCTTCCGGTGGTGAAAGAGACACGCTCTCGAGCCGCACAGCGCTCTTCTTCAGGGACAAAGGGACTCCCAGCGGCCCAGCGAAGTGGGTGGAACTAACTTCTGACACTAAACCATCCGTTCCACGTTGCATTTCGCTGGGCCGCTGGGAGTCCCTCTCCCAGACCCGAAGGAGGGCTCTGTGTGGCTCGAAAGCTTGTCTCTTTCACCAACGGCAGTTGGTCCAATAAAAGACACTTCCTCCCTCACCTTGTCTCACTAATAGCCTGGGACAGTCACAACCACACAACACACAACAATGGACTTAGCGTGATCGCTCAATAAGGATTAACATTTCAGCACCCAAAACCATCCGCTAACTCGAGGTCATTCCAGGGGGGGTTATTGCATCTTCCTCTGAAGCAGTTGTGCACCCCGCTTAGGGTTGCCAGGTTTCTGAGCGGGATGCCTGGTTGAAAAAGGACCCGGGGGGCTCTAGTCAACACTGCTGACCGGGCCACTAAAAGTCCAGTCAGCAGCGCAGCAGGGCTAAGGCAGGCTCCTTGCCTGCCCAGGCTCCGCACGGCTCCCGGAAGCAGCCAGCATGGCCGGCTCCTGGCTGCAGGGGTGGCCACAGGGACTCCGCGCGCTGTCCCCGCCCCAAGCCCCCCGGGCCGCTCTGCCCAGGAGCCAGACATGCCAGCCGCTTCCAGGAGCCACGCGAAGCCAGGGCAGGCAGGGAGCCGGCCTTAGCCCCGCTGCCCCACCAACAAGGAGCCACCTGATGTAAGTGCCTGCACCCCAAACTCCCTCCCACCCCCCAATTCCCTGCCCCAGGGCAGCCCCCCCCCTCCACCCAAACTCCCTGCCCCAGGGCAGCCCCCGCCCTCCACCCAAACTCCCTGCCCCAGGGTAGTCCCCGCCCTCCACCTGAACTCCCTGCCACACCTCAACTCCCTGCCCCAGCTCAGACCCCCCTCAGATCTGCCCATGGATGCTGCTTGGTGCCTCTCTCAGGAGGCAGAGTCACACTCCCCTAGCACAACACCATCACGGCTGATTAACGGGTCAGTAATCCTGCTGGGCTTGGGCCCCCCAGAGGGGGGAGGGGGCAGGCTCTTAACAGCCACTTAGGACAGGAAGTGAGGGAGAGGCTGCACCCGGCTGAGTCAGCAGCAGGATCAAGCAGGGAAGGTGTCATTACGCCCACTGGAATTGGCCGCCCGGACCCGGACTCGTTACTGGTGCCAGCGGGCAGCATCAGCACCGGGCTTGCGGTTCATCCTGTAACGCCCGGCCGCTGACGTAGCGGGATGGGGCTGCAGGATGCTCTGGGGATGCGGGAGTGGCCTCGGTGTCAGGCCATGGTGTGGGGGAACACCCGGGCCTTTGAGATCCCAACCAGCCCGAGTGTCACCCTTTACAGGGGGCAGGGCCGGCTCCATAGCCTTCCTGCAGCGACCAAAGGGTCAAACGCACCGTCCCTTAGCCCACGGCCAACAGGAGAGAGCCGTGGCCCATGGCGTAGTGGCATCTGGCAGGTCACAGATGCTTTCTTAGTGTTCCTCTTCCTCGGAGCCACCCACGGCTTTGCCTGGAGTTCAGGGCTGATGAGTGGGAGGGGAGCAGGTCCGGATGGGAGTGTGGGCTATATTGGCAGAGAGAAAGGAGGGTCAGGACAAAACTGGGAGGGAAGATCAAACCAGTATCTTAGATGCCTATATACAAATGCGAGAAGTATGGGGAATAAGCAGGAAGAACTGGAAGTGCTAATAAATAAATACAACTATGACATTGTTGGCATCACTGAAACTTGGTGGGATAATACACATGATTGGAATGTTGGTGTGGATGGGTACAGCTTGCTCAGGAAGGATAGACAGGGGAAAAAGGGAGGAGGTGTTGCCTTATATATTAAAAATGTACACACTTGGACTGAGGTAGAGATGGACATAGGAGACGGAAGGGTTGAGAGTCTCTGGGGTTAGGCTAAAAGGGGTAAAAAAACAAGGGAGATGTCATGCTAGGAGTCTACTCCAGGCCACCTAACCAGGTGGAAGAGGTGGATGAGGCTTTTTTTAAACAACTAATAAAATCATCCAAAGCCCAAGATTTGAAGACGGCAGCTTGGGTGAAAGTGATCATGAAATCATAGCGTTTGCAATTCTAAGGAAGGGTAGAAGGGAGAACAGCAAAATAGAGACAATGGATTTCAGGACTCTTCCTGAAGAAACAGGCCTGCTGCAGGGAGTCAGATGCTGGGGGGAAGCCCCTGGCACATCCCCAGCCTGCGGGGGCTCAGGCAGACCCTGGCACCATCCGAGTTAGAGCCAGAGAGCCCCACCCCAGCAGGGATACCAGGCCTGGGTAGCCCCTGTGCGTGGGGCTCGAATGCTGCTGCAATGCTGCGGGGCCCCTCCCATAGCAGCTGTCACTGGGCGATGCTCTGAACGACTCCCTACGAAGCCAGCTCTGGGGGAGTCTCCTCTCTCTGAGCAGACTGTCTCCAGGGCAAGAAGCTCACACAGCTTCGGCCTTCCTGGGTCTGACCTCGGAGCATTCAGCCTCCCCTTCTCACACTGTGCCCATCCCACAGCGAGTCCGCACAGGCGGGGCTCCCGGGGAAGCCAGAGGGCCCTGCACCCCAACTCCGCAGCCAGACGTGACTCGCAGCCAGCCAGTAAAACAGAAGGTTTATTTGATGACAAGAACACAGTCCAAAACAGAGCTTGTAGTTATAGGAAACAGGACCCCTCAGTCAGGTCCATCTTGGGGGGCAGGGAGGCCAGACCCTGGCTCTGGGCCTCCCTCTCTTTCCCCAGCCAGCTCCAAACTGAAACTCTCCAGCCCCTCCTCTCTGGCCTTTGTCTCTTTTCCGGGCCAGGAGGCCACCTGATCTCTTTGTTCTCCAACACCTTCAGTTGGCACTTGCAGGGGAGGGACCCAGGCCATCAGTTGCCAGGAGACAGGGTGTCGGCCATTCTCTGTGCAGACAGCATCACACTGGCCCTCTTGGGCTCTGCAACAATCACACCCCGTTATTCCCCCACCTAGATACTTAAGAAATGCATAGGGGAAACTGAGGCACCCACCCAGTATTCGGAGAAAACATTCAGAACATTCCCACTTCGTCACTGAAGGGAAGGCTCATCCCTGGCTCTGGTGGTTCTGGGGAGATGGAGCAGGGATGGCGGATGGGGCAGGGAGAGAGGCTGAGTTGCTGGGGCTGGGGAGAGGGAATTGGAGGTGGGATGGATGCTGGGGGAAGCATGAGCCTCTCAGCTCCGGCTGGGGCCAGGGAACTGGAGGGGTGGGCAGATTGGGTAGGTCTAGCTGGGGATGGAGAAAGTGGGAGGGAGGGATTGCTGCTGCTGACCATGGCAGGGACAACCGAGATGTCCCCTGATGGAACAATAATAGACAACAGCAGCACCGCAGGGGCTCCAGCAGGGGAAGGGTTAAGATGAGTCACGCGGAGGAACAAACGGGAGAGGAGAACAGGCCCCAGCATGAAAATTATCCAATTAAAAGTCAGGGGATCCTGAGAATTGTGCACTGTGCGTGCGCTTGCCTATGCACAAGTGCACACGCGTGTGTGCGTGCTGCCCGGCCAGTGTGACAAGACCCCAATCTACGCCCCCTGGGGTGTGGCAGCAGTTCGTGGCACCCCCCTGATGCATCATGGGCAATTTATTCCGTTTCCTTTTTTCGAAGAATCCCATGGTGGGGTTTATTCAATCTGTAGCCACTGCTATGGTAACCTGGGTGGTGTTACCAGGGGAACCTGCTACCGTTCATCAGGCCCCATTAAAGGAAGGAGCATTTATAGGAATCCCAGCTTTACAGATTGATAGCCACCCCTCCGTCCTACGCCCATCACGCTTGTCTGCCAGGCTGGATCTGTGATGGCCACGGGCTGATCTGAGTAGGGATATCTAGCTCCCTACTGCAGGTAGATGTTCCCTGACCCAGTTGCGCTCTCTAGCGTTAGGAAAACCAAGCGGCACCACGCACTGGAGTTAAAGCTGCCCCTTGCTGGTTGAAGGTGCCGTGCTCTGGGTGTTAGATCCATCCACAGCCTTGGTGCTGTGCAATGTAAGTAGATACCCAAATCGATGTGGTGGCAAAGGACGGATGTTTCCACCTGTGTCTGGCCAGGGGATGACGCTGCTCCCGTCAGACACTGACCTGGCCACAGCGAGCCATGCGTTTGTAAACTCCAGGTGTCACTGCCACAACCTGCTCTGGTTCAACCTCACAGCACTGGGCTGGTGCGGCAGTGACTGGCTGAAATCGTCCGGCTTGTGCTAGGCAGGAGGTCAGACTGTGTGATCCCAGCGGTCCATGCCGGCCTTAACGTCTGTGCATTCCCCAGCCCCTGCACAGGACGCCAGCTGATGAAATTACCACCGCCAGCCATGCTGCACACAGGGCTAAATGTCTGGGCCCCTCAGCATCCTCCCACCCACAATACAGAGCCGTCCCAGTCTTTAAGCTTGTTCCTACCAGCAGGGCTGGATGAGAGACAGACGTTCCTGCAGGGGGGCACTCAGATACCAGTGTGACTATAAAACCCTAGGGAGACAGAAAGGTAGGCCCAGCTATTACGCCCCATCAGCCCTGCCCAGTGCACAAGCTGTTCCTTTGATTGAGGGGTGCCCTACAGATGTGGAGCACCGAGGACCGACACTGAAGGAGGGGGGCGAAGCTGGGAACCCATGAGATGGACTTGGCTCCTCAGATGACAGCAGTCCAGAACTGAAATGCACCAGCCTCCTGGCAGTGGTGGCCACAAGAAGTGGAAGGAGAGGCGGGAGGAAGCTGGATGGCTGGAGACCAAGCTGGAGGAAACCAGGACAAGGGGCGATGGCCCAGCAACGAACAAAGGGCTGACGAGGGTTCGAGAAAGAGGGAAGGGCCTGGCGGGAAGAGTCGGAGAAGGAGCTGGCGTGCAGGTACATGGAAGGCAGAAGGGGTTGGGGAAGAGGACAGGGATGGGAAAAGGGAAGTGGAGAGAAGTCGACGGACACACGGGGAGCAAAGATGGCGCTCTCTGATACAACAGGAGAGAAATATAACGCAATACCCGTTATATCTGTGCATGAGCCACCCCCCGCTCCCAAAAGTTGGCTTGACAGTTAATAGTCATTAAGTGAAGAGATTGATTCATCAGCTCTCCAGGTCATAGAATCATAGAATATCAGGGTTGGAAGGGACCTCAGGAGGTCATCTAGTCCAACCCCCTGCTCAAAGCAGGACCAATCCCCAGGGCAGATTCAGCGTTATGTCACGTGGGGACATGTTTTGGCCTATCACACACAATTTCTGACCCCAGACTATTCTCCCCAATCCGGTTGATGCTGAAAACAAGTTTCCACAAAGAAATCCCTCCCCACACAGAGATTTGCCTTGACATTTTTAGCGCGAATTTTTTTCCAGGCCGGTATGGCTGGTATTTGGAAAGCACAATGACTTGAAAACTCAAGTGGGAGGCACTTTGTGTATTCTTGCTTATGAGAGTCACGCTTATGAAACCCTGGCTACTCAACAGCAAAGACAGTGCTGCTCTCAACAGAAGTCTCACAATGCCCAGCGGTTGCAGTGACGGAAAGCCTATAGCGAGAGGGGAAAAGGAGAGACACAATGGCTCTCTAAGAGCTGAGTGCCCTCACAGGGAACAGGTCAACAGTGGGCTGTGGAGAAGAGCTGGGTTTGGAAAGAGCTGAGAGAATCAGAGATGGAGAGAGGGTCAGGAAAGGATCAACCTCCAACAAGGCAGAAGACAGAGCGGGGGATCTGTGAGGCACTGAGAGAGCAGGGTGAGGAACGTAGATAAATGACTAGATAGAAAGATGACAGCACTGACCCAGCTGCAGGAGAATGGGAGGCAAGGGAGCTAGATGGGGACATGGCAATGAAAAATCTTGAAGACAAGGGCCCTTGTGTAGCGGCTACAGCAGTGAAGATGAGCAAAATGGTGGTATCTGATGGGGGAGGTCTGCTGCGGCTTTCTGGACAGATTGCTTTGGGTGGAAGCAAGAGAGATGGACTTTCGAAATACATCTAATCTAGTAAAGCTGTCTAGTATTCACACACAGAAAAGTCAACGGAGCTCAGCTGGGACCACTCATCTACCTGACATTTCTAATGCACCTGTCCACACACCTGGGAATCTCATCTGGCCTGAAACATGCAGGCAAAGATCAGCTGGCACGTATTACTCGCGCTCGCTCTGAGAGCACGTCCATGAAGCCCAGGAAGACGCCAACGCAGTCAGGGGTTGTGGGGCTCTTCTTCTCTCCTCATTAGTGAGGACAGCAGAGCACCGTGTTGTCAGGCAAAGGATATCAGCCCGAAGTTCTCATGCCTGCTCTGCTGAGAGACGGCCATTCCCTTCCTGAGTACACATCTCCACTTGACACATCTGTACATCCGTGCAGGAGGCCATCTTTAAAATAGCAATCTCAGGTCCCTGTGCTGACACGATGTGACGAACTGGGCCTGTTCTCACTGTGGTCTGTGAATGCTGACAGGGGAGTGTGCTGGGATAGTCTGCATTGCAGGATGGGATCTGCCCGAGGGCGCATACCTGAGTGTGTAACATGAGAACCCAGGAAGGGGTTGAAGGCGAGGCGACTCCTTAGCCCGGGAAACTGAACAAAGGCTGTGGGAGGGGTGGCTGAAGGCAGAGGGCTGGAAGCAGGCTGGAGGGAGGCTGGAGAGATGGCTGGAAGGCAGAGATGGTTCTGACCCCCCAAAGGGGGGTGGGCTGGCATGCCCTGGGACCCCAAGCTGGACCTAACTGAGGGGGGCCCTGTTGTCTGTGCCTGCAAGACCTGTCTTGGACTGTATTCCTGTCATCCAAATAAACCTTCTGCTTTACTGGCTGGCTGAGAGTCATGGTGAATCGCAGGACGCCGGGGGTGCAGGGCCCCGAGTCCCCCAATACTCCGTGACAACTGGTGGCAGCGGTGGGATCTACTGCACCCCGTGGACGGCGCTTCCTGCAGTAAGTGACTGGGGAGCAGTAAAACGAAGGGGGATTGACGGGGACCAGGCGCGCTAAAGAGTGAGAGAGAGACGGTTATTACCCCTGGGAGTGTGTGACCAGCGAGAAGGACTTTTGCAGTAACAGGGTCCCCCGAGGGGATCGCAGTGAGTGGTCCCAGGGGCGGAGGAGTCTGCAGCTCGACCCTGGCAGAGAGGTGGTGACCTCGAGAAGGGCTGGCACACTAGGGGGCCCCCTGGGAACTGTGGGGAGCTGTGAGCACACAGGCCGGTGAGTGGCCAGCAGGAAGATGTATGCCAAGCGGCTTAAGAGCGACCTGGTGGAGCTGTGCAAGCAGAGGCGGCTGCGCATTGGGAGGCTCACCAAAGAACAGCTCATTGCCCAGCTGGAGGCGGAAGATCGCGCGAATGAACTGATCCCTGTGTCTCAGGGAAGCAGCCTGGCAAATGCAGCGCAGGCACCAGTGTCTGTCCCAGCTGGGAGTGGTCAGCCGGCTGCTGAGGGCTTCCCGAGACCCCTCCTTCCTATGCCTAGGGGAAGGGTGGGGAGGAGCCCAGCAAATACCGAAGGCGCCGTGACCCCCCCGGCCAGCAGGGGGTCCCCCCGGCGAAGCCCGCCGGCCAGCAGAGGATCCTCCCGGCGACGTTCGGCATCCGGGGAGCGGAATTGGCTGGAATGGGAGAAAGAGCTAAAACTGAGGGAGCTGGAGGATCGTGAACAACAGAGACAGCATGAAGAGAGACAGCGTCAGCATGAACGGGAGGAGAAAGAGAGACAGCATCAGCGTGAACGGGAGGAGAAAGAGAGACAGCATCAGCGTGAAGAGAGACAGAGACAGCATGAACGGGAGGAGAATGAGAGACAGAGACAGCATGAAGAGAGACAGAGACAGGAGAATGAGAGACAGCGTCAGCATGACCTGGAACTGGCGAGATTGAAGGGCGGCGAACCCCCGGCTGCGGTGAGTGAGGGGGGACCCAGGACTGCACGGAGCTTTGATAAGTGCATCATGGCCCCATACAAGGAGGGGGAGGACATGGATGACTTCCTGGAGGCCTTTGAGACGGCCTGCGAGCTGCACCGGGTTGATCCCGCGGACAGACTCCGGGTCCTTACCCCCTTACTGGACCCCAAAGCCGTGGCATTGTACCGCCAACTGGAAGAGGCAGAGAAAGGGGACTACGAACTATTCAAAAAGGCCCTGCTACGAGAGTTTGGGCTGACTCCTGAGATGTACCGGGAAAGGTTCCGGAGTCAAGATAAAACCCCTGAGATCTCATATCGGCAACTAGCCGTCCGCATGGAAAGATACGCCAGCAAGTGGGCTGATGGGGCCCAGACGAAGGAGGACCTGGTCAAACTGCTGGTACTGGAGCAACTGTATGAGCGGTGCCCATCTGACCTGAGGCTGTGGTTGGTGGACAGAAAGCCAGAGAACCCGCGACAGGCAGGCCGGCTGGCCGATGAGTTCGTAAAGAGCCGGTCAGGAGATAAAAGGGAGGAGTCCCAAAGGAGCAATCCCACCACAACACAGAGAGAGAGTCACCATGGGACCTCCCCGTGGGAAAATACAGAAAAACCCCATCAGAGGGGAACATCCGGCATCAGGACCATCTGACCCACTCAAGGGGACCCATGGGACATGGGCTGCTACCACTGTGGCCAAAAGGGCCACATACGGGCCCAGTGCCCCAGGCTCAGGGACAGACTGAGCAGGCCGAACCCACAGAGGGTTGACTGGGTAGAGACCCAGCCCGGCAAGAGGCAGCATTCCCAGGGAAGGGGGGCTGGCAGGGTACCACCTGCTAAGGAGGGAGGAGAGCCCCAGGCTAGCTTCTCTGGGGGGCCAGATGCTCCGGATTCAAAGTTCTCCGTTTACAGGGTTGGCGCGGGGCTGTCCCTGCGGAGCGAGTGCCTTGTTCCCCTGGAGGTGGATGGGAAGGAAGTTTATGGTTACTGGGACACGGGCGCAGAGGTGACACTGGCCCGGCCCGAGGTGGTGGCCCCAGATCGGGTGGTGCCCAACACCTTCCTGACCCTGACCGGGGTGGGCGGGACCCCATTCAAGGTTCCCGTAGCGAGGGTACACCTGAAATGGGGGGCCAAGGAGGGCCCCAAGGACGTGGGAGTGCACCACCATTTGCCCACTGAGGTGTTGATGGGGGGGGACCTAGAGGACTGGCCCAGCAGCCCCCAGACCGCCTTAGTTGTGACCCGCGGTCAGAGCCGGCGAGGGGCACTGCGCCCTGGCCTTGGGGGGGGTGCCTTGCCTGAGGCGCGGGACCCTAACCTGGTGGGGAGGGAACGCCCAGGGACGCGGCTCAGGGAGGCTGCAGCTTCGGACCCAGCGGGCGAGAAAGAGCAGGTGGCCATCCCCGTCCCAGCTGCTGAGTTCCAGGCCGAGTTACAGAGAGATCCCTCCTTGCGGAAGATAAGGGACCTGGCCGACCTCAATGCGGTACAGACCATGGGACGAGGTGGCCGGAAAAGGTTCCTGTGGGAGAAGGGGTTCCTGTACCGAGAATGGGCTCCCCCAGGGAAAATGGAGTCAGGGGGGATCAGGAGGCAGCTGGTGGTACCCCAGAAGTATCGCCGCCAGCTGCTGTACCGGGCCCATGACATTCCCCTCTCAGGGCACCAGGGAACCTGGCGTACCCAGCAGAGGCTGCTACGGAGCTTTTACTGGTCTGGGGTCTTTGTTACTGTCCGACAGTACTGCAGATCCTGTGACCCCTGTCAGAGGGGGAGGAAGGCCTGGGACAAGGGGAAAACAGCTTTAGGACCCTTGCCCAGCATAAAGGATCCTTTCCAGAGGGTGGCCAAGGTAAAAAGGGCGGCTCTAAACCAAGAGAGCCCAAAGCACAGACCTCCAGACTGGAGCGCTGGGAGAAGACCACAGCCCAGTTGGAGCCCCAGAGGTATGGGGGTGGGAAAAGGGCGCAGGCTGCATAAACCTTCCCACATGCGAACTGCGAGTGCCATCAAGCACCCCCAACCTAAGGGGGAGCGTGAAACTGGAGGGGCCTGGTGTAATTCTCACCAAGGAATGGGAGGGATGCGGGGGCATCCATGGGAACGGGGGTAGGTTCGAACTTCCCCGGGTCACTGGCTAAAGTGACCCTGCTCAGTTCGGTCTCGAAGGGGGGAGAGATGTGACGAACTGGGCCTGTTCTCACTGTGGTCTGTGAATGCTGACAGGGGAGTGTGCTGGGATAGTCTGCATTGCAGGATGGGATCTGCCCGAGGGCGCATACCTGAGTGTGTAACATGAGAACCCAGGAAGGGGTTGAAGGCGAGGCGACTCCTTAGCCCGGGAAACTGAACAAAGGCTGTGGGAGGGGTGGCTGAAGGCAGAGGGCTGGAAGCAGGCTGGAGGGAGGCTGGAGAGATGGCTGGAAGGCAGAGATGGTTCTGACCCCCCAAAGGGGGGTGGGCTGGCATGCCCTGGGACCCCAAGCTGGACCTAACTGAGGGGGGCCCTGTTGTCTGTGCCTGCAAGACCTGTCTTGGACTGTATTCCTGTCATCCAAATAAACCTTCTGCTTTACTGGCTGGCTGAGAGTCATGGTGAATCGCAGGACGCCGGGGGTGCAGGGCCCCGAGTCCCCCAATACTCCGTGACACACACGTCTTGGGTTACTTGGCTGCAGAGGGCTCTCTGGGGAAGACCTCCACTGGGACTTCCCATGTATCTCACGCTACAGGCTCATAGGCCTGGCTCTCTAGTTTCTGGCTTCCCCAGGCTTAGCTCCAAGCAGTGAAACATACCAGCCACCTGGGAAAATTCAGCATTTTTCTAGCTGCTGGCAGGGTTGAAAGGCCTGTGCCAGGATCAGAGGAGTCATTGTTTGAAGATGGGTCTGAGAGAAGGTAAGAGCTCAAGGCAGTGTTCCTCAGGGGGAAGGAGGGATGTCTGGTTTCACCGTCCACGTGGCACGCTCGTTGAAGTCAATGGACACTCCACACACCTGAGGCACCGTTAAGCCCAGCTGTTTGGGATTCCGCATTTCCAGGCTCAGAGAGGAGGATTACAACCAGTCTCGGAGTATTTCTCACAGCGCTAAGACCATTCAGTAGAGAGACACTCCAGAATCAACATCCCTTTGCTCTTAGGTACAGATGGGAAATAAACTCTTATCCCTCCCCTACAGCCAGTTTGCGACGTTTCACAAATGGCCGGTGTGACATTCTGTACCCCAAAGCAACACCCTGGCACCCCCACATTAACCCTGGTGGTATCATTATGTTTTGTGCAAAGTATGCCTTGTAAGGTATCATGCTAAAAGTCTTGATCTGTTGAACATCAATATCCTGTTGGATTGTACGTGCTGTCATGGTATCTGAAGTTATGAATATTGACTATGTACCAGTATTTCAATTGTGTTTGCTCCTGGGGTGACCCCCACAAGGTAGTTTACATCCAGTCTAGCCAGCACATTGTGGATGAACCATTCAAGGTCATGCCCCATTAACACAATAGAAGAAGCTTATCCCCACCCGATGGACTTTCCTGTGAACGTTCTAGCCAATATATGACTAATGGCTGCTATGACTCATCGAAGCATGTGACTAGCTCATGTGACTCTGGACTCCATCTTGTGCCTGTACTTTTCCACTAACTGCGCTGGGGGCTTTGTTTGGGACAATGAAGTTCCCTCCACATGGAAGAAACTATAAAAGGGGGAAGCGACATCATCACTTGGCCTCACTCTCCCCACAGCTCAACACCTGGAGACACCTCGGGAACAAAGACTGAACCGTGGAGGTGGCCCCAGGCAGGAAATAGGGAAGCCCAGGCTGTGTATGGCAGATTGGTGGACTGTTTGTATCATCAGGGTGAGACACTGCTTACTTCAAATCCTGTGTAGTGTATAGAACTTAGCTTGCAATTTTGTTTTATGTTTTAGGTAGCCAACTTTGATCTGTACGCTATTACTTACAATCAGTTAAAATCTCTCTTTCTGTAGTTAATAAATCTGTTTTATATTTTTTACCTAATACAGTGTGTTGTTTGAAATGCAAAAGGGAAACCTGCTCAGGAACAGGGGTTGGTGCATTGTCCTCTCCACACTGAGGGAGGGGCGGACCGGATAATAACTTACACCGGTCGAATAGTACATCTCTGGGGTCCTAGGTTGTGGGGAACTGGCTGAAACCTATTGTTGGTTCACGAGTGGCTAGTGAAAGCATTCACGTAACTGCAGCTGGGTGTGTCCCTAGCTGTGTCTGGCTGCGGAAGTGCAAGACCTGGAGAGGATTGCAGCTTGTCACAGCCTCACAATGCAAGAGGGAGCCCAGGTTGGTATGCCAGAGGGCTCAGCGGTACCCCCATTCCAGGTTGCACCCCGGGGACGTACATCACAGCTAGGCAGCAGCCTTGTCTAATTCCTTAATGCTACCACCTCCCCACGATATATATGGTGTTGCACTAGCTAACACGCACACCGGGTATCTCTAGATGGTGCCTTGCTTAGGTAAATCCTCCAGGGTACATGCTCCACTGAGGCTGCCAGCAGATAAAAGACCTGCTACTTCTGTTGACTGCTAAGAAGGATTTTCCTTTAGCTCCACTGGTTCTAGAGCAGATGGGCATGCATTCCATCCCCCATGCCAAGGGGGGCTTGGAGGGTGGGGGTTAGACGGCAACTATGTGGAAAGCCATAGAGGAGGAGTAATTCTTCAGACTCCTTCCTAAAGTAAATGTGAAAGCAACTATCTTGCCTTCCATCTTCTGTGGAACACACAGTGCTCACGCTGTTCCCAACACATAACCAATTCCAGCTCTGCCTTCCCACCTGCTAATGGATGAAGAATGGCTGAGTGACACTAATGGGGCCTGGGGCCTAGAACACAGGCAGGAGAGCTCTTCCATTAGCAGCGGAAGCTACCATCGCGGGCGTCTTCACTTAAGGAATGACGGCTGCCTCTTAAAAATAGCTCTGGCTTTTAAAGAACAAAAATAGCTCTTCTCCTCCAAGGTCAGGAATCTCACCGACCTGGTGATGCTGTTAACTCTGCGTGTGCCAAGGGGCCGGGCACAACTGGGGGCAATGACATGAGGTCATCTCCCACGGACATCTACTTATATAGCTCTCACTCGCCTAATCTCTGAGACCACCCCCGCCGCTCACGTGTTTAGCCTCCCATCCAGCCAGGGCAGCGCTCTACCCGGGGTACAGATGGGGGATTGAAGCACAGGGAAGATGGAGTGACCGGTCCATAGCAGGGCAGGGACTTAAAGCCCCATCACCTGAATCCTACTTCAGTGCCCTGCTCATGAGACCATGTTACATACAGGATGTAGGACGTGAAAGGGACACAGAAAGCCACTGCAGACAGAGCAGCACATCTGATTAGTGCAAAGGGTGAGCACCCCCTGGCAATCTGGGCCAATCACACACAAGTCACCACAGAAGAATCCTAACACTGGTGCCTTTATTTTCTGGTTGTAGCTGCCAGTCACGGTAGGGCAGGACACACATATGGCCAGCCGGCCTGTCATCTATTTGGCGGCCCCAGGGCCTGCAGTCTCCGCGGTCCTGCACAGGATGGCAGGGCCTTGGCTTCGGCAGCACCATTCTGTGGGCCCCTTCTAGGAAGAGGCTAGTAGTCTGTGCACAGGGCTACGGGCCGCAAGGCTCCTGAGTGCTAATTCTGACTCTGCCCCTGACTCCTCCTGTACCTCCGTCCCACCCGCCCTGACTGGAATTACTGACCTGCCTTAGCGGGTCTGTCGGCCTGCGGGGAATGGACGTCCCCTTCTAGATTCACACCTTCCAAGGCCAGAAGGGACCAATGTGATCGTCCAGTCTGCCCTCCTGTGTCACACAGGCCAGAGACCTGCCCACAATAATCCCTAGAGCAGAGCTTTTAGACAGCCAGCCAGTTTTGATTTAAAAATAGTCAGTGATGGAGAATCCACCACGACCCTTTGTTCCAGTGGCTAATGACTCTCACAGCTAAACATTTATGCCTCATTTCCAGTCTGAATGTGTCTAGCTTCAACTTCCAGCCATTGGATCGTGTCAGACCTTTCTCTGCCAGACTGAGCCTGTTATTAAATATTTGTTCCCCATGTGGATACTCACAGACTGTGATCATGCCTAGCAGGGGCTAAGCTGAAGAAAGAAGGGAAGAGTGTCATTCTCTGCCAGCTGGTTCTCCCAGAAGGTGGGGCATATGGGGGCTCTTTACAGAGAGGAGAGGGGGCAGTCGGCGAATGAGACTCATGTTAGGGCTCCTCAGAGTGTGACGGTTAAAGACAAGGGCCTGAAAACCACATGACAGGCTCCAGCATTGCGATGCAGGCGCTAGGGACCAGGCACGTGCTTACAGGAGGACAGCCAGATTCAGCCCAAGAGTAGAGACAGACCCAACAGTAGCCTGGCCAGGAATTTTCCAACAGGACATTTTTCCAGGCTGCTTTGTCAAAAGCAAAACATTTTGCGGAAACACGTTGATTTCAAAATTTCATTTCAGGAAAACCAAACCAAAACCCAATGGCCAGCGGCTCCGAATCTCCTTTGGAAACAACTTTCCATTTCTTTATTTTATCTTAGATGACGTCGTAGCAAATTGAAAAAGTTGAAGTCGGAACGAAATGTTTCAAATTGACCGAAAACTATTTTTTTCCCCCTGAAATTTCATATTGCGGGAAATGTCAACGTTTTTTGGTTTTGTTCCATTTAGGAACAGAAAGGGAAAAAAAGATCTACCGAACGGAAAATCCGGTGCCTGACCATCTCTCTTCAATAGTTGGACTTCTCCCATCCACAACGCATACGACACAGAGTGTAAAACCCCAAGCAGCACCTAGGGGCCCCAACTTCAGTCCATTTTATGCCCACAAGGCATGAACAGGGGTCTCAATCTTTCGCCAAGCGGAGCAGTGAGCTGCTTCCAGCTTCTTCTCCAACCAGAATAGCTTTCAACTCTGGTGCCTGTCTCTCTGCGGCCTGAGTGGGTCTCTTTATCTCTCTCTCTCTCAGCCCCTGGGGGACTCAGTTACTCTTAGCATTCATTCCCTGTTAATCATCTGCCCTGATAGAAAGAGCAACATTACCCTTATCCTCCTTTGTAAAGTGCTCTGCCATCCCCAGCTGAAAGGTGCTATATGTAGACAGAATATTACTACTCTATTCCATATCAAAAAGACGCTTATGTTAAGGTTACATGGTTACAGATTGCTACATAACCTTAACTCTTCCCCTTGGGTATGGATCACAATACACGCTTTAGTTACAGGATCACACGCTGGTTTCCCGCAGCACCTGCCTCATTCAGGGCACAAGCTGCCTGGCTTGCAGCAAACGAGACAGCTGTTCACTGTGTGGTCCCTGCCTCATTCACCAAACAAGGAATGGGGCAGAGGGTTTGCAGAGAAAATGGCATGTGATCACATCATTAAACACTATACTATAATGCACATGTTCAAGGGGCAGAGTTAAGGTTGCCTGGATAACCTTACTTTTGCCATTTCCTGACTTTTGGGTGCTTGACCATGCAGATGTAATAGTCTTTTAACATCTTTTTTTTGTCTAGAATCTCCTCGACTTTTAAAGAAAAGGGAGGCTATTAAACAGAGGAATTCTCCCATATAGCTAGTCAACTGGGGAACATTCTGGCTTGCCTGATCCGTGCATTAGCGACAGATCGCTCAGCTCTCTGCGCACCCACTTTTGAACACTGAGGGAGACAGAAGCTGGCCTCTTTCTCTCTGTCCCAACTTAACGTCCCGATGACGAGGGTCACTGCTCCTCTGTCTTGCCCTGGGGCCCTAAAACAATGAGCTCATGCTCCTCCATCTTCACCTCTAGCGGAAGCAACTGTCCCTCACCCCCCCCCACCCCAGCTCCCTCACCTCGGCCTGCAGCCCCAAGACCACGGTTCTTTGCCCCTTTATCTCAGCTTGCAGCCCGGGGGTAACAGGCCATCCCCGACATCGGCCTGATGCATTCAAGCTGCCAGCCCCTCACCTTGCCCTGCAGCCCGGAATCACTGGGACACCATCACACGGACTTCCCCAGGCATTTAATATTAACAATAACCAAAGACGCTGTTGAACAGGACAGCGCTGGCCCCTCTCCCTGCCCGCAGCCACAGATTGCAGTTTCCTATACACCACGAGGCAATAGACACCCAGGACAAACGGCCCCACTCCAAGCTCAACTTCAGGCTGGTCCAGAGTCCCATGCCCCCCACCCCCCGCCCCAGTCTCTTGCTGCTTCCACTAGGGTCCCTCACGCCACATGTCCCAGCTGTGGCTCCACTCAGCCATCTCCACATGCCCACGGCTGGGCGCTGGACTCTCCCCACTCTAAGGCCCTGCTTGCGAAGCTTTTGCCCGAAAGGCCCATGTGGTCACGGGATCGGGCAGCCTGGGAGAAGGAGAGAAGCGGCGTGTGGCTCTGAGGGGCCAGCAGCGGAGATGGGAGCCTTCGATCCACTCCCCTGTGGGTCGTCTTCAGCCCTTCTCCAACGTAGTGATACAGAACGGCCGGGGTTAGCCCGCCGCTCCTCCTTGGGAAGGTTTAATGCTTCCACCAGCAGAAGCACCCTCGCGAGAAAGTCTCTGCCTGGATGGCCCTTGCCGCCTTTCCGTGGCTTGCGGTTTCAAATAGAGAGAGAGATTTTACAGAAAGCAAGAGTGCCCCCAGCCCCTACCCCTCCCGGAGCAGCAGCTGGCACCAGAGAGGGGCCATCCCAGCCTGCGCCCTTCCAGTTTTAATTCAGGACCCAAGAAGAAGCAAGAAGCAGCTGGTGATGGGGGAGAAAGACACTCCCAGGTGAAGCGATGGGTCCAGAACGGTCCGTCCCAGCACAGCTTCCCCTGCCCCGTCTCTGGGGTTCGGCTGCTCACGGCACGGCCGGCCAACGAGATGACCGATGAAACGGTGTCCGCTTGAATAATTAACCCTTTAGAAGCAGCTCCGGGGTCCCACGCTCTTTGCCAATGGATTCATTTTCCTTAAATCAAACACGGTTGCTTATTGTTTTGCGGCTGCTGTTGGCTTTGCCGTAGAAAGAGGATTGGCTCAAGGGGCTGGCACGCATTCAGAGAGCCCCCCCGGTCTCCGCGCAGACCCCGCTGGGCGAGCAGGGGCAACGTGACGTGACTTGTGCGCTCCTGGGCTCTCAGGCTGCCTCCCCCCCTCTCACAAACGGACCTGGGGACAAAAAGAGAGAGACGCCAGGCTGACTCCCGGGCAGAGAGCTCGCTGGCCAGCCGAACGGCTCCTCCGGGAGCTTTCCCTGCCCCGCTGGCTCCTGCAATCCCTCCCCACTCACATCTCGCGCTCTCTGGGCTGCTTCCTCCACCCTGCATGGCCTGGGGCAGTGCCCTGCGGCCCCTCCGTTGGAGATGGGCCCGCTATGTCGTTAAGGGGGCCTGGCACCGTTGTGGGGGTTCAGGAGGGGACTGGGAGTCTAGATCAGCTCCTGGGTCCTTCTCCTGGCTCTGCCTCTGCTCCACTTGAGTGATTTTGAGCAAGCCACGCAGGCCACAATGTGGGTGCCCATAGTTAGGCCCCGAGACCCTCCCCAAGTCCCCGAATAGACTCGGCCAGGTTTTCAGACGTGCTGAGGACCGGCGGCTGTCACTGCCAGCCCGGCAGGAGATGTCGTCTCCACACCCGTGCACGGTGCAGGTGCCGGCTTGCTGGGCGTTACCCACATTAGCACAATGCAGCTCTCTGACCCTGCCGGTCGGCTCACAGGTCAGGCAGTACCGGGACATGCCTTTTAGATCCAGACCTCCTGGTTTGAACCCCATGGAGAGCCAGGCCAGGGGCAGCCGGGAACTGGAGACTCCACGATCTCCATTACACAGATCCCAGCTTGTCACGCGACCTCCTGATCGGAGCAGCGGCCGCTTGGGGGGAATGGAGCAGGCCAGGGTGTGGGATCTGCCCAGAAGACGAAGGCGGCTCTGGGCTAATTCTGGCCATCGAGCTGCCATTGGGTCCTGGGGGAAGATCTCCCCGGCACACCCCGTGACGCAGAGCTCCGCAAACGAGCAGGAATGCTTGAAATTACCTGACGTGTTAGGCCTCCGGCTCATACGTTTCGAAGAAGCTGGAGAGAGAAAATAAGGAGGAAGGGGTTAGTTTTCCTTCTCCGACATGGACCGTTGGTGGCGGTAAGTAGCTGGAAGAACCTCGGCTCGGAACAATTGTGGGTAATTAGATGAAGGTGACAGGGCTGCTCCCTGGCGAACAAAGGGTTAACTCCGGCTCAGTTTCCCCTCCCGCTGTGTAGCTACTCAGGGGAACCTGTTATCAATTAGCTGCCTGCCTGGGAGAGGGCGAAGGGACGACCTTCACTTTGGAACTACCCTATGAAGCCAAGAGTGGCCACTGTCTGGGTCTCTTGGAGCATCTTTCACTCCAGGATGCCCGAGCGCTTCCCAGACACCAGTGAGTGCGGGACAGGTGCCACCCCACTCTGCAGGGGCAGGAGCCAAGGTTAAACGACTCGCCTGAGACAGGAGCTCAGCGGTGGAACCGGACGAACTCAGCTGCTGAGACCAGCAGGCCGGTTTCAACCCTCTCCACCACCACGGCCTACTGAGCACCACCGCATCAGCCAGCGTGACCATGGATGATGGCGTTGCACCAGGCCTTGCGCAGTGAAATTTCCAGATCTGGCTAAATCCTGCAAACCCACGAACCTCAGGGGCAGCCCTGCGGGCACCTCTGTCACTCTTAGAGGCACCTGGCACCTCATGTGCTCATAGAAACACAGTGGCAGGAGCTGGCAACCTGTCCCTTAGCCAGGCTGCTCCCGACCCCACACAACCCGCATTATGGACAAAGCACCTCACGCTGTTCACCCCCGCCAGGGATGGTGCAGGCATTAACCTCACCAGGGTGCTCCCTTAGAACCAGAGCCACTGGATTGTAGTCCTGTCTGTCTGGGGACATGTCAATTTCTCCAGCATCCCCCCTCCCCAGGAGTAACACGCTCTGTACTGCAAACCCCAAGTGCTTGGGGAGACGCCCCAGCCTCCTGCAGAAAACAGGGTACATGTGAAGCCAATGATAACACTTTATGGCCCCAAGGCCCTGGCTCGGAAAAGACACACACTATTTGTCTTGAGCAAAACAGCGAATCGCTACAACCTGAGTCACAGGGAATTATTGTTAACAGTTTCCCGCTCACGCGTTGCGATGGCCTCACACTCAAACCGCCTTTTCTTTACTCCACAGTCCAAGCGGGGATACTGAAAACTCGAACTGTGCAACTTTGGGATTGGTCCAAAAAAAATAATCACATGATATTGATTGGAGGAGAACCAAAGTGCATCCCGCACAAAGACTTGCAAGTGTGACTTTAAAAATCCCTTCCTGCAAGCATTGTGTGTCCATCAAACGTTTCAGCCCAGACTGCCACAGTCTCCGAGCACCACACAACCCCCCTACACGGTAACTGTTATCCCTGTTTAGCCAGATGGGGAGCGAGAGCAGGGAGAGATGCAGTGACTTGACCAAGGTCAGTCTTGGCAGAGCTGGGACTTGAACCCAGATCTTTGTCCAGCACCTTAACCGCACGACCATCCTGCCTCACTTGCACGCCTGAGGGAAGTGACCACAAGATGGGCCACAAACACATCCATGGGAAAATCCTGTATTATGCACCCAGCTGCACAAGTAACAACCCCAGCAGCGGCAGCTGCCAGAAAACGTGGCAACCTTTGCGTCAGAGGAACAAAGAGGCACTAGGTTGAATAGCCTGGCAAGCGCTTGGAGCCGTGCTACAAACATCAGCCAAGCTGAGCTGTCCCATTGCTGCTGAACCAGACCTGCTGCCGGGGGGGCTGGCACAAAAGCACCAGGGGAAGGGGGAAGATGCTGCCTCTAATCCTGACCCCTCAGATCAGCTGGGGGACGAACAGTCTCACCCCAACGACAGATTCTAATCCGTCCGAGCAGCTTCGGATGGGGAGGCAGGGGCTTGCGGTGAAAGTGCATCGTGCCCCGAGAGACTGTCCATAGCGTCAAGGGGCCAGGTTAGGATCAGCCCTTGCCCAGCGGTGGGAATGCAACATGCCTCATCCACCCACTATCCAGCCTGAACAACTGCTCCTTGCTCCCGCTGGGAAGCAAAATCACACCGAGTGGGGCAGGAAGGAGGCAGGGCCGCGGCCCAGCTCTGCCTGTGCCACACGCACACTCGTCTATCCGTGCGCTCCTGGCCCCGGCTTGCAGCCAGGGGGATGTGGTCGGATACAGCGCCCCGGCACTCTGTGGTTGATCTCCGAACCATCCCAAAACAGGAGGGGAGAGAACATTGCCGGCACCTCACCAGTTACTCTTCAAAGACTCAGCATTTTCCCTCGGGACTCGCCCGCCGCCCCATCAAGCCCCCCTTTCACGAGTCCTTTCGTTCCCGGCGTTCAGAGCGAGGAGACGGAATCGTTTCTCCGTCTGCCAGCTCAAGCCCTTCCTTTGCTTAACGCACCAGGCGCTCAGTGAACGCACAACGGGCCCCTTGACAGCTCTGCCGCGAGGAGTCCGAACATCCTTGGGAAGTGGACAACAGCTCTAGGCAACTGGATCCTGGTTCAACGTACTCAGCCCCTCAAAGCCTTGCTACTCTGCGGAGAGATTTCTTGAGCATGCTGGGTGGTTATACAAGGAGTCCTATCCTTTTAGGAATCATACCGCACCCGCAGGCAGTTTATCTTAGTGGTTAGAGCGTGGGAATCCGAGTCATGAGTTTTATTCCTGCCACGGATTTGCTTGCCCACTGCCCCGGGAAAGTCACTTAAACACTCCGTGCCTCGGTTTCCCCATCTGTCAAATAGGGCTAATGATGCCGGCCCACCTCCCCTGGGTTTGGTGAGGGTGAATTCACTGATGTGCACAAGGGCAGAGGATTGTTAATTTGGGGAATCTCCTGAGAAGCTGCAGATCCCAGGGGCTTCCCTGCGATGCTGCATGCTGACGGGGCGGGGGGGATCTGGGCTGCCTAAGCCCCACAGGGCCCTTACGCTTCCCACCCTTGAGGCTGATGGCGGCCTGGCCAGGACTCGCACTGAATGCTGCTCCCGTACCCTCTGCCCTTTCCCTGCGTGCTGCACCCGCAGTACGCAGTTCGGCCTGCGGCCACATCCTGAGGGACAGAGACGGGAAACGGCCGCCAGCTGCAGGGTTAGCCCCACACTCTTGAACCGAGCAAGAGCAGAAGAGGGGAAGCAAACACGAAGCAGCGTCCGATCGTGGCCCCGGGTGGGGAGCTGGAGGGCATCTCTCCCCGCCCCCTCTGCCAAGCAAAAAGCCAGATGCATCCCATTGCACAGAGCTGCGTTGGAGATCCTGTCCCACCGCAGCTGTCGTTATAAACCTGAGGGAAGGCAGGGCCCAGGGTGCTGGATCTCCCCGGCAAAGGGCGCTTGTACCAACAGACATTTAAACACAGACATAGTGAATTCAGTGCTGGGAAGTGTTGGTCCCTTCCTGACCCACAGCGGAGATACAGGCCGGGCAGCGGTGGGGCCAGCTCCCCCCTGGGCGCCTGGCCAATGTGCCATGACCCTGCCCTGACCTGCCCCCTCTAGAGGCCCGTTCAGTCCCTGGCTTCTCTGCAGAGAGGCCTGCTCGTGGCCCCTTGTGAAGACGATGTTTGCGTAGGAACGCTCGTCTGCTAGCGTTGGGCTGAGACCCACCGGCTCATGTCATGGCCCCCACCCATTGGAGTGGTGGTTTTTTGCCACGCAGTCACTGGTCCATTAGGAACTGGCGTGAGACTCACCAAGCCACTGAGCAGTAAGGAGGTTCAGTCCCTACCAACCTGGGCTGGTAGCTGGCAAGCATCAGACGGCCAATCGCCCAGTCCCCAAGCCATGGAGGAGGAGCTGGCCGGGATGAACGCTGCTAGCTGCCAGTGGCTTCCCTCTGGCACCAGCTGCATTCCTTAGACCCAGCTGTCCTGCTTTCAGGGGCCAGGAGAAAAGCTTCTGGTCAGGTTTATAACAGCAACAAGGACCCCCTGGAGCAGTCCGTTGGCAATCAGATAAAGACCAGCTCTTTGCTAACCGCCCACGCCCAGCTAGTCCTTATCTGAGTCGCCGACTGCTGGGTCGGGCCTTGTTGCTCAAGCGAATCCGAGAGGTTTCCACGTTTGTGGAAGACACAGTAGACGAATCACAGTCTGCAGTAGCCTCTCCGGCAGTGCCCCATGCGTGTGGACAGGGAAAGGATAGGGACGGAGAGCTGATTTGTAACGGAGAAGGAATTTCAAAGCAGCGACCCCAATTACCAGGAGAAATCATCTGCCGAGCTGCATCCCCTGTCGCTGCATCACGCCTGCAGGTGCCGACCTGTGGATAATGGCTCCCGAGGCCTGCTGGGGACAGTTACCCAGCCCTGCCCTCCTGGCTTTGTTGGCTCGGAGTCAATGACTAGGACCCGGCCCGGAAAAGGATCGGGAGACAGACTAACAGCAGAAGATGCTCGGTGTTCGCCAACCCCATCCAGCTCTCGCCTTCTGATCTCACGTGTGGGAATTCTGTCCCCGTCCCACCCGCCCGGCAGGCGTGATGCTACGAGCCAGCAGGATGGCGCTCCCTGCACCGTGAAACCCAGCGCCGATTGGTTGTCACTCACAGTTAGCGGATCAGCAGCAAAAGCAGCCACACTGTTCCTCATCTCATTCTCATTGCCCCGCAGAGGGATGAGCGAGATGTTACCCAACCTGGAGTCCTGCTGCGTCCGCGACGCCCGCACCTTGGAGGATTCAGAGGGCCACACGTTCCCACCATTCTGGGGAGGGAGAGCAGACACATGGCGAGTGAGCAGATGGGGGCAGGGACGCGGCCCAAGCCTGGGATCTCAGTGTGCCAGTGAACGGGGCCTCGCTGAGTGTTCTCGAGTTCAGACGCAGAGCGGCGCCGGAGGACCTCCATACTGTCCGGCCAACGTGCCTCAACTCTGACCCCAAGTTCCACTCAGTCTTTGGCCTCTGCTCATCCTGGAGAGCAACCAGAGCCCACTGCAATGCTGCACCAGCTCTTGTCCGTAAGGAGCTGGACTAAGAGCCACCGAAGCATTTTGCATACGGCTCTGAACAGAGATCAGAGACTTCACTACTGAGTGGGGAATCTAGTGGCCAAAGCCTGTTCAAGGGGATCTTTGAGCCAGCCAGTCAATGACCGACGCTGCCCCTCTCCTATGTTTATTCTCTCCCACCCCGGTGTCCCCATTGTACAGATGGGGCAACTGAGGCCTGGAAAGGCTGTGAGTTGCCCAGGGTCACCCAGGATGTTTGTGGTGGGGTAGGAATCAAACCCTGCTCTCCCACACCTCAAGCTAGTCTTCTGGCCACCAGACCATCCTTCTTGGGCTGGCTGGGGGAGATGGTGACCTGGCTGCGTGGGCTGTGAAATGTGACTGTCCTGTGAGGCCGGCAGACCGCCACGCCAGGCCCCCCACGTGGCAGGGGGTGTATTCGAGCCATGCGGAAAGGCCCCTCCCACCCTGAAGGATGGCAAGGCGTGCTGAGGGGCGGCCCACTGCTCAGGTGGTACCTGTACATAGAGGAAGGATGCGAACCACTCCCGCAACTCCATCTGCGTATCGCAGCACAGGTACCTGGGGAGGAGATCAAAGGGGAGGTCAGGGTGAGTGCGTCTGGCCGGAGGGGATGTGAGCAGCGAGACGAGCCCTTCCCCTGCCCTCCACCCAGCCTGCCTGCATCCAGCGTAGGGAATGCAGTTACTTGCAAGCCACCTGTGGCAGAAATCCCACAGCAGATGTGAAACACGCCCAGCCCTACAGGCCGGCTCGTTTGCTCACAATCAGAGCTGCCTCAGTGGCTGCTATTCCAGGCAGCAGTCGGATGGCTCCCGCCCAGCGCAGGGCACAGACAGCACAGGGGCTGCCGGCTGCCCTGGGTCCAGCCCTGGCACTTGTGACCAGTGGGGTTGGATCTGCTGGTGTAGCCGGAGGCAGGGCCATCTCTAGAGAGAGCCGTGACGCTGCAGTGCTCCCTGATATGTATCAGGGGTATGTTCCCCCGAGAGGCTGCACTCAGGTTTCCTTTCAAGCCTGGGTTTGTTTGCAGCAGGGAGATTGATTCTGGCTCATGAATCTGATTTGTTTGAACCTGATGGATCAGACTGGGTTGAGTCACAAATCTGATCCGGCCTTTGTGCCAGCTTGAAAACCAGGATCTTTAGGCATTTGGGATCAGGTCCCAACGTTACTGGGCTCTCAGCATCTCTCAGGACGGGGTCCTGGCTGTCAGATTAAGAAATACAGCTGTGTGTCGAGTGATCTATTCCTGACATCATCATTAGTGACCAGAGAACACGTGGAGTGTCGGATGATGAAAGTCGCTTCCAAGCTCTAGATAATTAGACAGCAACGGCAGCTAGACTGGCAGAGCCATAGAGAGCGAATCTAGAGCAGGGTTCTCAAACTGGGCATCGGGACCTCTTGGGGGTCGCGAGGTTATTACATGGGGGGGGGTCACGAGCTGTCAGCCTCCACCCCAAACGCCGCTTTGCCTCCAGCATTTATAATGGTGTTAAATATATAAAAAAGTGTTTTTAATTTATTAAGGGAGGGTCGCACTCAGAGGCTTGCTGCGTGAAAGGGGTCACCAGTACAAAAGTTTGAGACTCACTGATCTAGAGGGACAGATGGTTGAAGAAATGGATAGTGTCTCCTTTAAATAAAATTATGCTGAACAGGCTGGGGGAGGGGGTGGCAGAGAGCCCACTCCTCTCTCCTGGATGGACTCAGAATTACTGGACTGTATGTCAGAGCCCCCTGTCAATAGAGTCTCATTTAGCTCAAGTGACAAGGGCCCACAGATGGGGGTTTTAAGTAGCTACCATCTGGCACGGCGAGATCTGGGCTGGTGATGAATTTGTTTCAATAATAACTGTACCAGGCCATGCAGACAGATCCTGGCCAGGGACATTTCTGTGCAGAAATGACTCCTCCTCCCCAAGTCTCGTGCGGCGGGGAAGTCCCTGAACCCCTTTGGTACGTGAGCACGGTTCTGTTTCTGAAATGAGCTCCGCCTCCATCCCTGTCTGCCTGAACTCCAGCAGATCGGGGTCTGGGCCTGGCTACGCTTAATGAACAGCTCTCCTCCAGCAAAGCCCCTCCGGCCCGCCACGGCTCCTTACCACTGTTGCTTTTCATGCTTCTCGTTTTCATAGAACACCGTGAATCCCCAGCTGCCAGGGAGAGAAGAGAACAGAACGCTGAATTCCAAGGTTTCCTCTCCCAATCAACTCCACGAGCTTTAGGTTAATAACTTCCCCAATAGAGCAAACCTGGTATCCCAGCAACCACAAGCCTCTCTGCGTTACCGTGGCAAACTGTTGTGATTTGACACCACCGCCAGGCACTTTCCTCCATGCTCTTGGCTTTTGGAGAGGCCAGGTGGCACTTCAGTCTATTGCTGGCATCCTCCGGCAATGAGAGACTCTCTGCAAAGGGCGGAAGGCTGCCATGTGCCATAAAATCAGCCTCTCTCACCATTTTGTGGTGCATTTGATCCCAATGGATCACCAAGTTTGCCTGTCAATTAAATGCAGCCACATCTGGGGTGGGGGAGGTTTAACAGCACAATGCAACGTCACCCAGCAGGGTAGGCCAGTAAAGCAAAAGACATTAGCCCTGATTCTTCCCAGTTTTACGCCAGTGTCCAACCCACAAGCTGTCCCCAAGCACAGTTGTCTCAACCAGCCAGTGAGACGGTGATGTGCAAATCAACATCACGACCTGCCGGGCATGAGTGGAGCTCTGGCAAAGATGCCAGCTCCACAGCACTTCACGAGGCACCATCTGGCCTTTGTGCCAGCGTGAAAACCAGGATCTTTAGGCCCCAACGTTACTGGGCTCTCAGCATCTCTCAGGATCAGGCCCATTTTTAGTAAGGGCTGGCACCAGGGCCAACCCCAACACCCCCCGCCCCCGCAAGGCAAGAGCCTAGCCCTGCCAGAATCTGAACAATGGGGCTAGCTGGGAGTGAACCACAAGTCTCCAGCCCACTCCCTGCCCTCTCTTACCCGACCGAATTGCTCCCAGTTCAGACCCAGCCATGGGGCTGAGCCCCCCGCAGCAGGCCTGCCTGACCTGTGCCGTTTAACCCCCGGTGTGATGTACTGAATAAATCCCTCTGGAATACCAGTGTCACATTGTCATGCTGTGCTCTGGGCATTCCTCCCCTGGTGCGTTGCGTTCCCCAGCCCTGGCAGACAGCCCGTGTGGTCTATTTCATAGCTCCTGCGTTTTCCCTTGCCGCCCTATGGAATAACAAACTGGAAGAACGTCTGCACCTGCAGACCTCCAAAGACGCATCTCAACCTGCAGCTGCTGCTGTCACACCTCCCAAGCTAAGCAGGGCCCAGCCAGATCAGTACTTGGAAGGGAGTCTGACAGTGCTGATGCTACAGTAAGTGGCCCTTTCCTCCGAGGCAGTACTGAACCCACGGGGCAATGCTTCACCGAGAAGTTTGTCTGAGGTCACCCTCAGCTGCTGTGTACAAGAGCTGGGGCGCCTTAGGCAGATTCCAACCTGGAGAGTAACGCTGCTCTCTGCAACTTGTCCCTGGGCCATTGCCCGGCAAGCCTGCCCAACTCCTAAACTTGAAGGGTACAAGTTCACCAGGGTCATGATCATCTAGTCTGACCACCTGCACTTTGCAGGCCACAGAACCTCACCCACCCGCTCCTGTAATAGACCCTGAACCTCTGCCTGAGTCACTGACGTCCTCAAATCATGGTTTAAAGACTTCACGTTACCGAGAATCCACAATTTACACTAGTTTAAATCTGCAAGTGACCCCTGCCCCATGCTGCAGAGGGTCCCCCACAAGGGTCTCTGCCAATCTGACTGGGTGGAGGGGAATTCCCTCCTGACCCCAAATAGGGGGATCAGTTAGACCCTGAGCACGTGGGGGAGACCCACCAGCCAGACCCCTGTGAGAAAATTCTCTGTAATAACTCAGAGCCCGTCCCATCTCCAACACGCCGCCTGAGTAGGCTGACTGGACCTGTCTCCAAACTGCCCTGAGGAAACATCTATGTCTGTTTGTGCTTCATGCCAACGTTGGCACCAAGCGCCAGGGCCTGCTGCCAGCTGCAGAGGGCGAGAAACCCGGGTGGGGGGAGCCTGTTCTCCACTCTGGTTCCACAGCCCAGCAGGGTCATCAGCATGTGCGTGCACCTGGCATGGATCACGAACTCCACCGATACCTGCACCTCTTGCAGTGAGAGGAAGACCCTGGCGCACCTCTATGTCGCGGGCGTCAGGCTCCAGCTGCTTCAGAACCTCTTACTGAGACTCCGGCTGCATTTTCTGATTCAGGCTCACCCCACCCCTGGCCTCCTTGTCAACCTCCTCTGAGCGCTGGCCAAGATGGCCGTGGCCCATCCCAGCAGGAGGAAGCTGGATGTGGAGTGGGGGGGGTTGCTCAGCGACTGGGGGTCCCTATTTCTGGTCCCATCTCTGACCGTGTCTCTGGGCAGAGTGCCTCTGGACGGTGCCCACTGACTCCTCCGCGGAGCGATGGGCGCTGTCGGGGGTTCTCGGCTCGGTTTCCCCCTTTGGATCTCAGATTTTTAACCTTTAACCTTCACTCCTTTCCCTGTTTTTTCATTTGCTGTCCGCAGTATTGACTTGTGGCCTGGGGTCAGTGACTCCTTCCCCTTGGCTGAGGGGGCGAGATTTTAGCTCTGGGCGGGCGTAGGCCTGCCATCTCCCAGCAACCCGCCATGCAGAGCGGGGCACAGGGACCGTTAGGCTGGCATGGAATCAGGGCAGAAGGCGTTGAAGGGGCCAGCCAGCACGACGTTGTTCCCAGTGCTGCTGAGAGCAGGTTTTCCTCCCGGGAAGTGCTAATCCCTTGGCAGGTTGGGGCTCTGGGGGCCTGGGGATGTCAGAGGAGGGATGGAGAGGAGTAGTGTGTCCTGAGGCGTCAGAGGAAGAGGACTGTGGCTCGCTAGGCTGCTCTGCCATCTGGTGGCAAGAAGCCAGAGAACAGGAGAAGCCCCAGCGACTGGGACAGAGCGCGGTTCCTTTGCTGGAGGCAGGCCTGATGCCTGCAGCACTGACAATGCACCTGGGCTTCGTTCCCAGCTTTCATCTGCCCGTGGGAACAGCAGAGAAGAGCAGCAAACCTCGGCGCTTAAAGCACAACAGCGAGACAGCTGAGTCTTGTGCAGCCTGGGGCAAAGGCGCCTCCAAGGGGTTTTACGCACCTCTGGTTCTCTACTGGCCACCTCCTGGCACACAGCTCTGCTCCTCGGGCAAGGTGCAGCCGCTAACACCGTTCACAGCAGGGAAACCACAGCACTGTTATCCAGGCAGCGGATGGCTCCGAGCGCTGCAGCTTGGCTTTAGCGTGACAGTGCTGTGGGTCAGTAGAGACCAAGTGAACTGCGGGGGGGGGGGGGGGGGTGGGTGGGCGCTGGGAGCTCAGCCCTCCTGGTTCTGCCACTGCACAGCCTTGGGCAATTCCACTTTCCATCTTTGTGCCTCAGTTTCCCTTTCTGTGAAATGGCGACAGTGCTATTGGCCTAGGATGACCGTCACCTCCAGTTATCAGTAACTGCAATGACGCCTGGATCCTGAACGGGGTTCCTAGGCCCGACTGCAGTACAGTGATAAATAACGGGAATGGACCCGGATGGAAGATACGATAGCAGCGCTCCATTCCAATTGGTTATTACCGTATTGAGGTCGTGCCCAGAGGCCCTGTTCAGGCACCAAGCGCAGTGCTCAGAACATTAATGAATGAAGCCTTGCAATCTCATAGTCAGCTGTACCCCTATTTCACAAATGAGGAAACTGAGGCACGGAGTGGCAAAGTGACTCTCCCGAGGTTACCCAGCTATTCGCTGGCAGATCCAGGAGTTGATCCAGGAGTTGAACCCGGAGCTCCCAGCTCCCCATCCCTCTGCTCTATCTACTAGACCTTGCTTATTGCATTGCCATGGTGGCCTCATGGCTTCCTGTTGGCAGGGCTGACTGAGCCCAGGACCCACGAGAAGTGCCGCTGTTCAGACTCCAACCCATTGCTCACCAGGATGGAGGGCGAAGTTTCTTCTTAATTCCCAGGTAGACTTTCAGATTCTTGACTGGCCACTCTTTCTCCGGTCTGTGGCTCTGGGGAGACAGAAGGAGAAGAGGGAGTCAGAGAGAGAAACATCCCAACATCGACAGTGAACACTCTGCCACGGTGTGGACGTATACAATCTGGATCAGCCTTCCAGTTATGATTGCAGGGGACTGTCCATTCTGGTGAATTCAGCTCCAGGAAGCAGAACTCTGAATGATGCCAAAGCAACACACAAAAAGAGGAAGGGTTTTCTTCCTCCAACAACAGAAATACCCTTCTGGGACAGACAGACATGAATATAAGGCCTTCTTAGAGACCAGCCTGCAATAGAGCACCAAGGGCAAGCAGATGGTGCAGTACTGTTCTCCTGACTCACCCAGCAACCAGACCAGGTGGGTCCTATTAGGTCCAGCCTCAGGGTATCAAAGGGTTGAGTAAAGAGGAGGAGGTGGGGGTGACACACAAGGTCTTGCTCAGAAAAGAACAGGAGGCAGTTCCTTATGTTTTGTTCTGAAGTGTAAAGATGAATGCCAGGAAGGAATGAGAGCATGGGGTGTGTGTCTTGTGCAGAGAGTAGGGTTGGAGCTCTGCCATTCACAGACTTTGTTGAAGCAAATCCTGTCCTCAGATGTGTGTATGCAACCCCTACTGCTGGTTGGGGGTGGGCTGACCCGCATTAGGGGCTTGTTCACACTGCCCTGCAAGCCACTGTATGTGCACTCTTGCTCTGCCTGGGCCCCAGAAGCCAGGGCCTGAAGCCGAGCTTGGGGCTGGGATCCCCCGAGCACAGACACAGACTTGTGTTCAATGCTGGGGCTATGTGCATACCAACAGAACGGGCCCAGCTGTGCCTGCGGCCTGCCCCCAACCTGTCTGTGACATCACCACAATGCCTACAGACCGTGAGGTCCAACAGCAGGCGAGGGCCTCAGCAAGGCCCAGGCAGTGGCAGCAGATGGAGCCGTAATCCACAACGCTCCCGTTTCCATATAAACATCTCTAAGGACGCAGGCTGAAGGAGAGAGGGGTGGAGGACGCAGGCGAGAGCAGCACAATGCGGGTTTTCCCAGGCGGTGTCAGGGCCCCTCTGAGAGGAAGGAGCAGGGGTGAGAGGTGGGGTGGAACAGAGAGACATGACCCTGGCTGCTGGAGAAGGGCCCCAGCCACACCCCACGGACTCAGTCTCCCTCTGCCAGCCGGCCCCACTCGCCTGCTCCTCACTCCGTGCGAATGGAGTTACTGCCTGCACCTCCAGGCCAGTCCTCCCGTACATCTGGCCCTGGTTCAGCCCACAAACACCCACCACCAAGCCTGGATCAAGACCTACACACGCTGGCCTGGAATGGCTCAAACCGAAATTGCAGATCGGCCTATGCGGAAGGCGGGACCGCGTTCTAGGTGTGGAATGGTATGTTACAGACGTGTTACCTACGTGTCAGCTCATGCCGAGAGTCACAGGAGTGCAGCGATACAACAAACGCTACTTGTGTGGCATGCACATATACCTGATGTCTGCTTTGTTCCACTCTGGGGAAGGTTGGGATTGGATCTGAATTTTGTCAAACCAAACTCCCGGACCTGATCTCTGGGCTCTCGAACCGTCCAGCACTTGGCAGCTTGGGCCATGGTTCCTATTTAGTAGGGCTGGTTCTGAGATACGCTGGGGCACAATTCAGTCTCCAGGCTGGTCCTGCTCAGGCCCCGTATGAATACGGCCGATTATATTCATATGTACAAGCCCCAAAGGGAGCAGTTTACACAGTCGAGTCTCAGGCAGGCGGCACACACAGCAAAGGCGAATTGTAATTACAAAACCATTGGTCTCACACTGAGCCACTTACAAAAGTGCCCCTGGGTCATGGTGTGATTACACGCGGGAAAGATCAGCATTGACCTGTCACCCAGCAGTGCCTGCGAGCGTCCGATCAAGGGAGAGGAATTGCTTGGGCTGATGTGTGTGTGTGTAACCAGGAGTGATGGGACAGAACCGATCTCTGAATGCCAGAACCCCCCCTGCTCATTGGCAAGGTCTGCTCGATGGCAGAATAGCTTCCCCAAGGGAGCCCCATCGCACAGGACATTGACACGGGACTGGACAAAGCCCCGAAGAGCACATTGTGGGGAACATTCCTGCGCTAGACAGGAAATGCACGGAATGACCTAATAGTAGACTTGTTTCACCCATAATTTCTATGGTTCTACAGTTATCCACTGCCCCTCAGTCCCCCCCGCCCCGGGACAGGCAAGCGGTGAAAAACTGTCTAGCTCCCGGTCATCATCCTTTCACACCCTCCTGTCTGGGAACGTCTGCTACCACAGAACGGCACTGCAGCCAGATGCACTCCATTAGACCTCCCTCGTTAACCTTGGGAACAATGCCTTTTCCCTGATGGCCAAATGAGCGCTGGGGGTGGATTACACAAGTGTTTGCAGTCCCGGCAAGGTCAAGAATTATTGAGGGGAACGGGCACTTTAATATTTCCGCCACCCCTGCCCATACACGGGGTCCAAAATCATGCCCACATGTAGTGTGTAGTGCCCCCTCGATCACCGGGTGGTGACAATCTGGTCAAAACCTCCTCTTTCAATGGTGCAGTGTTAGGGCCCTGACCTGGGACTTGGGAGACAGGTTGAACACACAAACTTCCTATGTGACATTGGGCATAGTCATTTGGCCTCTGTGCCTCAGTTTCCCCCCTGCACAAGAGGGGTAACAGCCCTGCCCTGCCTCCCAGGGGTGTTGTGAGGTGCTCAGATACTGTGGTAACAGAGATACAGGGGACATTCAGCAAACTTGGGAAAGGGCCACTGGTAACAGGGTCAGGCCGAATCCTGCCCTAGGGTAGATGCCTGGACCAGCATCAGAGCCCTGACTTTGGCTCTGACCCTTGGAAGATTAGGCATGATTTCATTTTGGCAATAAGTCACCCCGCTTTCACAGGCTCTGTTGCTTCGGGGATTTTCACGGAGCCCATTGTCTTTGCCCGTTCCCTAAGGTTGCTGGTGTAACTTCCCTCGCCATGGCAACACACGCCTGAACTCTCTCATTACAGCCGCTAGTTACAGTGCATGTCGGGTGTCTTCGGGAACACAGCTCTGAGGGTGGAGGGGTGTGCATGGGGCGGGGGGGGAGTGTCCACACACAGCAGGCAAGACATTTCCATTGCTTCCAAGAGACCAGAGGGGGCTGGATCACACCCTAAAAAACCACGGTGGTATTCTACGGGGACAGCCCAAGGCACTAGCAGGAGATCTATTGTTTTGTATCATTGTTACATAATACTGCCGTATTTTTCCCCATGATTTCCCTTTGTGATGGTGTGAATCCATTTTTTTTTGGATAAGGAAAACCACGTGCTCATGTGTCTCACTGAATGTGTTTAGTGACCGAATTTGGGTTTGACCCAGGGCAACCTTGTAAGGCAAGAGAGCAAATCAAAGCCCACAGATCATCCCGCTCAGCTGTCACACAGCACACTTCTCTACTCACGTTTTCCACGGCAGGCATCCGCTGCTTCAAGCTCTGTTTAATAAAGGATCGGGGTTAAACCAGACACAGGGGATCAGCCACAGACTGGGGAGAGGTGTGTGTGTTTTGGGGGGTGAAGTGCCATCCTCTGGGTAACCCCCTATTCTGCCCCACCACTGCCACAAAACAGGAGGCTTGTAAAGCCAATGGGGATCTGCGTCTCGCTTCCCATGGAGCGGGGCACGCAAGCTGCAAGGATCCATGCAGTGGGGCTTGGGGATTTGGGCACTTGGCCACAAAGGGTGTGATATTTGGGCAGGAAGGCCCAGAGACTAAAAGGACAGGACCAAACTGTGTTGTGAGCAGCGAGTGGAGTGAGCCTAGAGCTGGTTGTCAGGACACCGGGGTTCTAATCCTGATTCTTCCAGGGACCCACCGTGTGGCTTTGGACAAGTCACGCCATCACTCTGTGCCTCGGTTTCCCCAACTTTGAAATGGGGATCACAGCACTTGGACTGCAACATGTGAAAAGCCGTATAGCAATGTGACGTATTATTGTGACCCCGCTATGGTGACATGTCACAGTCCCCAGGCCTTACTGGACTGCTAACACAGTTTGACAACGTGGTTATAACAGAGTTTGGTGCTGTCTTCACAGAAACTGCATAGTTTAAACAGATGCTTACTCTTCATTTCATCTCTGCTTCTATAAATGGGACTTGAGAATGAGAAGTAAATTCCCATGTGTTATAATGAATCCGAAAGCACAGGCCCTTTGCACTTGAGCTAAAGGAGACTCCCCATTAGCTGCTAGCAGTAGAGGACCCGTGACACACAGTGAAGCAGTTCTGATTCCATCCAGTAGAGGGAAGTGGTGCACACACGTACTAGGCAGTTTGCTGCATAGGAACATAGGACTGGTATGACCTCCTGGGTCACTGAGTCCTGTCCCGGCTATCACAGGCAATTCTATCATATAATCCCGGTCATAAATTTAACAAGCTCCATCTTAAAACTAGCTGGGTTGTTGGCGCCACTGCTCCTACTGGGCAGCTGTTCCAAAACCTCCCTCCTCGGATGGTCAGAAACCTTCTTCTCACTTCCAGACTACATTTACTCATGCCCAGTTCATCCCCATTTGTTCCTGTGCCAACATTATCCTTTCATTTCAATAGCGCTTCTCCCTCCCTGGTGTATTTACAGAGCTATCCGATCCCCGCTCAGCCTGTATTTTGCTAGGCTAAACCAGGCAAGCCCTTCTAGTCTCCTTCCCTAAGACAGGCCCTCCACTCCCCATATCAGCCTCACAGCTCTTCTCTGCACCTGTTCCCTTTTACATTCCTCTCTCTTGACCATGGGTGACCAGAACTGCACGTGGGATTCCAGATGAGGTCTCCCCAGTGCCTTGCACACGGGCATTGATACGTCCCCCTCGCTGCTGGAAATACCTTGCCTGGGTACACCGGAAACAAAACCAACTGAAACGCCTGGAGTCGAGTGCCGCTGACCACAGCGTCGCCCCGAGGAAGAGTCCCGTCCCCCCCAGTGAGATCTTACAGCTACTGGTAAGGAGAGGCAAAGAGTGGATGACAGAGGGGACCTGGTGCCAGAAAAAAGGATGCCGGTTTCGGTCAGTAGGGGGCGCTGCAGGCCAGGAGGCATGGGAAAGGACGGGTGGTGGGAGGGGATTGCGGCAGCCCAGGCAGCTCACCCGCACTTCCTTGTAGAGCCTCAGGCAGCTGTTGTTCAGGATGAAGTACCGGTCGTGGAAGCCCGTGCTCAGCCCGAGCCCCAGCAGGTTCCTCTCCTCCCGGAACTTCATCATGCCGTGCTTGCTGTCGCTCACTCTGCTGGCTGGGGAGAGCACAGAGCCGGACGGCGAGGGGTTAAACACACGGCTGCAGCCCACGCCGCACCAGCCGGAGGGTAATTCCCATCCCGCCTCTAGCTGGCAGACAATGCATAGTGCAGTGGGGTGAGGGGAGAGCCCAGAACCTGCCCTACTGGTGCCATACTTGGCAAATGAGGGTTTCCACGGGGAGCGGTGGCCTCAAGGAAAGGCGCGGACACAGAGACACACACACACTCGTGTTAGGATACAGATATTCAGGCCTGTCTGCAAAGGCCTGTACTTTAAGAATTTAGGTGTATTCTTCTCACGGAGCTAGTTATAGAGGTATAAAAGAAAGAATCAAAATCACTGTCTGCCGGTGTAAGGGCCTTCTCGTACTGGGACAGTCTGAGGCCTGTTCTTAAGCTAAGGCCTTCGGCTAAGCAGCAGAGGCCAGCCATAAACTGGGAAGTGAACGGTCACATCCTCCCATTCCAAACCAGTCACATTGAAATAAGGTGCTATTGGGCTGTCAGGAATACAATCCTGTCCTGATATTCCTATCACCTCCAGAGAAAGGGAAGAGTCTAGAAGATGTAAAAGGAAACTTAGTGTGATGGCATCCTGTCTGGCAAGAACTCACTTATCAATAGCTGGGATGTGAAATCCTTATTTCTGTATTGTTCTATCACTGTAGGCTCCACTTCCCTATTGTTTGTCTGTATAATCTCTGTCTGGTTCTGTGATTGTTTCTGGCTGCTGTATAATTAATTTTGTTGGGTGTAAACCAATTAAGGTGGTGGGATTTAATTGGCTAAATAACCAGGTTACAATATGTTAGGATTGGTTAGTTAAATTTCAGTAAAATGATTGGTTAAGGTATAGCTAAGCAGAACGCAAGTTTTACTATATAGTCTGCAGTCAATCAGGAAGTAAGGGGGGAACGGGAACAGGGACTGGGGGTGGGTAGGGTTACCATACGTCCGGATTTTCCCGGACATGTCCGGCTTTTTGGGACTCAAATCCCCGTCCGGGGGGAAATCCCAAAAAGCCGAACATGTCCGGGAAAATCCTGGGCCGGGGGCTGGGCCGGGGCCGGCGGGTGCGCCGGGCCGGCGGTGCTGGGGGGTGCGCCGGGCCGCCGGTGCCAGGTGGCCGGGGGGTGCGCCGGGCCGCCGGGGGCCGCCGGTGCCGGGCGACCGGGGGTGCGCCGGGCCGCCGGGGGCCGCCGGTGCCGGGCGACCGGGGGTGCGCCGGGCCGCCGGGGGCCGGCGGTGCCGGGCGGCCGGGGGGTGCGCCGGGCGGCCGGGGGCCGGCGGTGCTGGGGGGTGTGCTGGGCCGCCGGGGGCCGACGGTGCCGGGGCGTGTGCCGGGGCGCCGGGGACCGGCGGTGCCGGGGCGCCGGGGGCTGCGCCGGACCGCCGGGGACCGGCAGTGCCGGGCGGTGCGCCGGGCCGCCGGGGGCCGGCGGTGCTGGGCGGGCCAGGGGCCCGGGGGTGGGGGGTGCTGGGCGGGCCAGGGGTGCTGGGCCGGGGACCCGGGGGCCGGGCCGGGGGTGCTCAGCTGGGGCCGGCACCCCAGGGCTGGAGCCGACCCAGGCTGGAGCCGCCGGGGGGCCAGCCTGGGCCGCGCCTCCTCCCCCCCACACCTCCCTTACCTGCTTCAGGCTTCCCGCGGTTCAAATGTTCGCGGGAAGTAGGGGAGGGGGCGGAGACTTTGGGGAGGGGGCGGAGTTGGGGCGGGGGCGGGGCTGGGGGCGGGGCTGGGGGCGGGGCCCGTGGAGTGTCCTCCTTTTGGAGGCACAAAATATGGTAACCCTAGGGGTGGGGGAATTGGAATCATGTTTCGCTAAGGCGTGGGGGGGGAATGGGAACAGGGACTGGGGGTGAGGGAACTGGAATCATGTTTTGCTAAGGTGGGGGGGAATGGGAACAGGGACTGGGGGTGGGGGAATTGGAATCATGTTTCGCTAAGGTGGGGGGTGGGGAATGGGAACAGGGACTGGGGGTGAGGAAACTGGAATCATGTTTTGCTAAGGTAGGGGGGGGGAATGGGAACAGGGACACAGGCAAGGCTCTGTGGTGTCAGAGCTGGGAAGGGGGACACTGGAAGGAAACTGGAATCATGCTTGCTGGAAGTTCACCCCAATAAACATCAAATTGTTTGCATCTTTGGAGTTCGGGTAGTGTTGCTCTCTGTTCATGCGAGAAGGACCAGGGATGTGAGGGGGTGAAGGAACAAACCCCCTAACAACTCTCTCTCTCTCTGGGGCGCTGCAGGCCTCCCTTTGAGGGTTTCTAACCCTGCTCCCTTGCGTCCCAGGCTCTCTCTGCAAAGGAGTCTCCTCTTTCTTTGAGGAACCACCAACGGGAGCTGCAGGGTCAGGCGACATTTGCCATCCCCTGGTCCAGGGGGCAGGGCTGCGGGAGAGAGCACCACTGCCCCTGCTGGGCAGAGACATGGCAAATGATCTGTGCAGAAACTGACCAGGGCAGGGCTTGATAATAAACGGGCTTCCCATCCGAGTTGCAGGGTGAGTGAGAAGGAGGGCAGGCGCTGGGGAAAGACGCTGATGTCATGTCTCTGCCCTCTGTTCGCAGGATCAGCTCCAATTGGGTCTGGATTGAGCCCGTCTGTCCGGTTGAAAAGCTTCTCCCTGCCATTGGTTGGCACCGGCTGGCGTGCGCACGCTCCTAGGTCTTTCCTTTTCCCCTCCCTCCCGTTCCCCAGCTGTGGGTTTGCTGCCTAGTGCCCCCTAGCACAACCCAGTACTGACAAGGGAAGAGCACAGAACCCTAGACAGACCCAGGATCATCTGGGTGCAGGATTCTACAGGGCACGTGTCTCTGTGCCGCGTGGATCGGACCAGCCAGCTCGCTCTCTCTTTTGGACAATGAAGACTAGGAAGTGCGAGAACCCTGAGCGGCCTGGATCCCGTCTACACTGAGGTATGTCTCCGACACAACCCTGCAACCACCTACCTAGATAGATAAGCATGTTCTCCATGGACAGCTGCTTCTTCACCACCAGGTAGCTGTCCGTCCCCAGGCCGTGCAAGATAGGCAGGACTTTCTCAGAGTAGTGCAAGGGCCGCTCTGCACGGGGAAGGAGGAACAGGTGTATTAATGCCCCCATCTGGCTTACCCCCTCCCCGCCGCGACCAGGCTGACGGTGACCAAAGCTGCATGTTTTAACTCAACTCTTTGCGAACCAACTGAACGCCCCTTGGGGGAGGATCATCATTTTACATGTATAGAGCCTCTTCAAGTGCTTTACCAACTAGACCCAAGCATCTCTTCCCCCACCACCAGAATGCAGCCACCTCTGGGGTGGAATGTGGGTGGCTGTTCAACAGCCTATAGCAACACTACCCAACTGCTTCGGAGAGGCAGTGAATGAGATCCTTTCTAGCTGAGGCTGCAGGATGGAAGCAGAATGCGAGGATTCAGGCTGGACACCAAGGCCTCATGCATCTTCTCTGGCAAAGAGCGCCTGGGGGCTTTTAATGACCACAGAGCTCAGTCCCTCAGCTTTCTGACTCATCATCAGCATAGCGCCCCCTAGCACAACGCTGGGTAACTGCTTCAATACAGATTCAGAGGGAAAACATCCGTGCCATGTCATGCAGCGCCGAAATGTTTGTTACGGGTCTCCCATACATGCACTGGCCAGGCCAGATCCTGCTTAGCTTGTGCGATCTGACAGAATCACGTATCAGCCACAGTAAAAAAATATAGCTAGGGAACCAGAAAATACTAGGGAGTGAACTACACCATTATACTACTGATGGGAAGTCAATAGTAAGCATAGTGCAGGGTGAATTAACTAGTCCAATCAACTAACAAACAGCTTTTGAACGGGACAGTCACCTTCCTAACGAGTTCTCCTGTCCCACTCTGCTGTGGAGAGCCCAGCTTTCTGACAGAGCTCCTTGGCACTGTGCTGCCGCTTGGAGAGGGGACGGGGAAGGCAGATGAGGAGAAAAAGAGGTACTTGCAGACCATAGCCAGTGCAGCTCTGGGTGCCGTTGCCATCAGAGGGAAACAGGATTAATGATACTCCTGTTTTTGTCAGGAGCTTGGAGATCAACGGATGAAAGGCCACGGATCAGAGCTGGGTGCCAAAAGGGCTGTCTTTGCTGCAGAGCTCACTCGGGTTTGGCACCTGGGTCAGCCTTGCCTGGGGGGTGAGAAGCCCCCCTGCAAAGCCTCACCCACGTTACTCTGTCTTCCCTTGTGTGTCACCCGGGGGAATGATCCCGGGTTCTTCGTGCTGCAGACGCTGAGCCACACTATGGTTCTCTCCCAGGGAATTGTGGGAGGACTTGTCTGTCCTGGGCACGGGGGGGAATTGTGGGAAGGTGTTGGAGGACTATCAGCACTGCAGTGATTTAGTCTGTGTCCTCTGTAAAGTGGGTAGGTTACTAGGCCAAGTGAAAGACGCACCTGGGTTTTAACCTATACCCCAGGGTGCACCCGCTAGCTCGGGCTGAAAGCACCACTAAGCTCAGGTGAGACGGCTGTGTGTGTAGACAGGAGGTGGTCAGGGTCAAACCCCGAGGTAGAACCCGAGTTGACTCAAGTGAAGACGTGCCCAAAGAGGGCTAGAGGATCATAATGATCCCTTCTGGCCTTCAAATCTGTACAAGCTACTTCCCCATCATGGCCCCGATCCTGCCCCCGCTGACCTCACTGATCGTATTGCCAGTGACTTCAGTGGAAGCAAGACTGAGCCTTTAAAGGAGAAACAACAGCGTATGTCAGCACCGGCCACAGCGTGAGGTGAGCTCACCCCACGCCCCGCGGGGAGGCAAAGGGGAGGTGTTACTGCAGACGGATGGGCCTTGAATGACACATGGCCCAGCCGAATGGGTGCAGGCGGTTTCCCCTTCCTGAAGGCGGCTCAGCCTTCTGAAGGTCGGGAAACACTGCTCGTGTAAGGCCTTTACTGCCGCTGGGATTTTCACAGCATGGCCGGGCAAAATCCGGAGAGGTCCTGAGTAGCTGCAGAGCACCCACTGCTTCCACTGACTTCCTGGGTGCTCAGCTCTTTGCAGGATTCGGCCCTCTGCTGCTACTTAGTATTAACGTGGGGCCTTTCATCCAAGGATCTCAAAGCACTTTCCAAAGGTGAGTAGTTGTAACCCTCCCTGTTTAAAGGAAACCGAGGGCACAGCGAGGGAAAGGCCTATCTTCAAAGTGGCTATTGATTTTCCCAAAACCTAACCTAAATCTCCCTGGCTGCAGATCAAGCCCATTACTTCTGTATTACCTTCAGCGTGCATGGGGAACAACTGATCATTGTCCTCTTTATAACAGCCCTTCATGTAGTTGAAGACTTATCACAGAGGTGGGCAAACTATAGCCCGCAGGCCACATCTGGCCCGTGGGACCCTCCTGCCCGGCCCCTGAACTCCTGGCCCGGGAGGCTAACCCCCGGCCCCTCCCCTGCTGTTCTGCCTCCCCCGCAGCCTCAGCTCGCCCCGCCACCGGCGCAATGCTCTGGACGATGGTGCTGTGAGCTCCTGGGGCAGTGCAACTGCAGAGCCCGGCCTGACCCGGTGCTCTGTGCTGCACGGTGGCGTGGCTGGCTCCAGCCAGGTGGTGCGGCTGCCTGTCCTGGTGCTCTGGGCGCCGCCAGCCACCGGTTCTCCAGGCAGTGCGGTAAGGGGGCAGGAAGCAGTGGGGGTTGGATAGAGGGTAGGGGAGTTCGGGGTGGTGGTCAGGGGGTGGGGGTGTGGATAGGGGTCGGGGCAGTCAGAGGGCGGGGAACAGAGGGGTTGAATGGGGGCAGGGGTCCCGGGGGAGCAGTCAGGAAGGAGAGGGGATCTTGGATGGGTTGGCAGGGGGCAGTCGAGGGCGGGGGTTCCAGGGGCTGTCAGGGGACAGGGAGGGGTGGATGGGGCAGGGGTCCCGGGCGGGGCCGATGGGGAACAGGGGGAGTTAGAATATAGAATATCAGGGTTGGAAGGGACCTCAGGAGGTCTAGTCCAATCCCCTGCTCAAAGCAGGACCAATCCCAACTAAATCATCCCAGCCAGGGCTTTATCAAGCCAGGCCTTAAAAACCTCTAAGGAAGGAGATTCTACCACCTCCCTAGGTAACCCGTTCCAGTGCTTCACCACCCTCCTAGTGAAAAAGTTTTTCCTAATATCCAACCTAAACCTCCCCCACTGCAACTTGAGACCATTGCTCCTTGTTCTGTCATGTGCTATCACTGAGAACAGTCTAGATCCATCCTCTTTGGAACCCCCTTTCAGGTAGTTGAAAGCAGCTATCAGATCCCCCCTCACTCTTCTCTTCTGCAGACTAAACAATCCCAGTTCTCTCAGCCTCTCCTCATAAGTCATGTGCTCCAGCCCCCTAACCATTTTTGTTGCCCTCCGCTGGACTCTTTCCAATTTTTCCACATCCTTCTTGTAGCGTGGGGCCCAAAACTGGACACAGTACTCCAGATGAGGCCTCACCAATGTTGAATAAAGGGGAACGATCACGTTCCTCGATCTGGTGGCAATGCCCCTACTTATACAGCCCAAAATGTTGTTAGCCTTCTTGGCAACAAGGGCACACTGCTGACTCATATCCAGCTTCTCGTCCACTGTAACCCCTAGGTCCTTTTCTGCAGAACTGCTTCCTAGCCTTTTGGTCCCTAGTCTGTAACAGTGAATGGGATTCTTCCATCCTAAGTGCAGGACTCTGCACTTGTCCTTGTTGAACCTCATCAGGTTTCTTTTGGCCCAATCCTCTAATTTTTCTGGGTCCCTCTGTATCCTATCCCTACCCTCCAGCATATCTACCACTCCTCCCAGTTTAGTGTCATCTGCAAACTTGCTGAGAGTGCAGTCCACGCCATCCTCTAGGTTGGATGGGGCAGGAGTCCTGGGAGAGGCTGTTGGGGGCGAGAAGCAGGGGGCGTCGGATAGGGGGTGGGGGCTGGGCCCCACCTGGCTGTTTGGGGAGGCACAGCCTCCTCTAACCGGCCCTCCATACAAATTTGGAAACCCGACGTGGCTCTCAGGCCAAAAAGTTTGCCTGCCCCTGACTTATCAGGTCCCCCCTCAGTCTTCTTTTCTCAAAGCTAAACATGCCCAGTTCATTAACCTTTCCTCAGCTCAGGTTTGATCATTTTTGTTGCTCTCTTCTGGGCTCTTTCCAATTTGTCCACATCCTTCCTGAAGTGTGTCACCTACAACTGGACACAGTTCTCCCGCTGAGGCCTCACCAGCGCTGAGTAGAGCAGGACATTTACCTCCCATGTCTTACATACGACACTCCTGTTAATTCACCCTGGAATGATATTAGCCTTTTTCACCACTGCATCACATTATTGACTCACGTTCCATTTGTGATCTACTCTGAGCCCCAGATCCTTGTCAGCAGTACGACCGCCTTGCCCAGTTATTCCCCCCTTGGTAGATGTGTGTTTGATTTTTCCTTCCGAACTAAGTGCTTTATGTTCGATCTAAGTGACTTGCGAGGTCACAATGTCAGAGCCAAGACTGTCCCGATGCCCTGCTCTAGTCTGCTCGCCAGAGCTGTCGCAGGTTGTCCATCCAGCTCTCGGACCCAGTGCCCCACCCGCTCTACACCTGGCAGGTTACCATTCTCGGAGTAACCCTCTCTCCCGCCCAGACACCGACCTGCTTCCTCCCTCTCATTCACTTCGAAGCAGCTCCAGTACTCCTTCTCCTTCGTATCGATTTTCCTCCGCTCCAAGATCTCGAAGGTCAGCTCTTCTGCCGTCATGGTGGCTGGGATCTGAGGCGAGGAAGAAAGAAGCCTCTCTCGTGTCTGCGTCATGGCAGGTCATGTCTCCAGATCCCCCCACCCCTCAGTGCAAGCCCGAGCATCCAGTGGGGTACCAGCCCTTCTGACCAGGAGCCACGGACCTTTGCATTCGTTCTGTGGCTAGCGGGCAGCCCTCGGAAGCCGTTTGCCAGGGCTGCGCCTTCTGTCGGGGCAGTCAGAGGAAGGCACTAGCTCTGCTGTTGAAGGGACCAGATTGAAAATCCTCTCTGCACTGCCCCACACTGGCATGTGCGAAGCTTCCCTAGCAGGATCCCCTGATCCCCCGTGCTCAGAGTCACATGCGCCCTGGGGTGGAGGTGGAAGCCCCTGCACCCACTTGCCAGGGCAAGTCCAGCGCTGGGGCTCAGAGGGCAGTCAGGATGCAATCTGTTGCCCCATTTCACGCCAGCTGTCTGGAGCGCCGGCGCCACCCTGACTGTCCCCCAAGCGGCACTGTGACGCCCCAGCCCTTTGGATCAGAGTGAAGGGAGCATCGCGTGCCACTGCCCGGCCTATCCCTCCAGCTTCCCCTTCCTCGGGGCGCACAGCACATGACACGGCTTCCGGCGGAGACTCTGCAAAGGCCTGTCCGAGGCACGCCCAGTGACGGCCTCTTTCCCTTCCCACTGCCTCTGCCCTCGCCTCACCTTGACATGCTGCTCTGCTTCTGTCTTCTTCTCCTCCAGATACACTGTGCAGATGAAGTCCCCGGCTTGCTGGAAGGAAACAAGAAAGGGGCTTTTACCAGCAGGTTCCTGTTTACAGAGGGGCACCGACACTGGTGAGTGTGAATCCCCTCCCGGCCTGGCCTGCCACACCCCAGAGTTAATCTGGGTGCAGAGATCCCCCTCATTATTCGCTGAATAACCCCCCATCACAGGGTGGCTGGCCCTTTAAGGGGAGAAGGGTCCCACGCCCTACCTGTGACACACTTAACTCCATAGGTGGGCAAAAGGAAGGTCATGTGATCGGTGGGTCATGTGATTTAATCAGGTCACTGCTCAGAAGGCAGCTGACCCTGTTTCCACCCCCTATTCTCAAGCAATTCAGCACAGCAATGAATTTTGTCCTGGGCCCACTAGAGCGCCCCCTGCTGGTCAGCAGCAGCAGTGACTGGAGCCGCGAGAAGCCATCAGTGGGAACATGGAGCATTTCTCGCTGGCTTTGTGGTGGTCCAGCGGTGGGCTAACCGGGGATGTGAGGACAGACCCAGAGGCTGCTGAATGGGAGGGGGAAATAGCTGAAAATGTTTTCTATTTCAGCTTCCAAAGGGTAACAGGAAGTGGCGTGAGCGAGCTGGGACCTCACAAGCTGCCCCCTTCTACCGCCTAGGATTCTGGGAGCGATAGAAAAGGGGGATTTGCTCTTGGGAGGGCGAATGGGCAGCCCCAGCACACACAGCTCCGTGAAACCATGTGTGTCAGAACCGGAAGCAGCCTCTACAGCCGGACTGCTAAAGCGGAGAGCGACCCTCCCAGGTTAGCTGGTGGAGGAGATTAACTGTGTCTGCCTGGCCCCTTCGGAGTTCCTGAGATCTTAGTTTCCCAGTGGCTCTCCGAAGAGAACCGAGCGAGCGTGTGCAGGTGAGACCTGCCCCTCCTCCCCCAGCGGGCGGACGGGCCGGCTACCTGGGTTCCACTGGACGAGCCGGCTATCCGCATCTTGATGATGGCTGTGATCTCGTCCTGCTGTTTCCTCATCTCTTGTTCGTCCACCTGCCGAGAGGAGAGAAAGCCAGAGTGATCGAACCCTCGGCAGCCCGGCAACAGAAAAGCCAGATGGACAGCTTCATGTGGGGCCCAGCTCTGGGAGGACACGAGCCTCCCCCATCAGTCCCTGGCCTCCTGCCCGTCACTGAGCTGTGCTGGTCCGGAGTCACCCACCTGCCCAGCTCCACCGGCCAAGGAAAGGCACTCCACAGGGCTTCCCATGCTTCTCCCCACCCGCTCCGATGTCGAGTGCCTAGCCCATGCCATCACGGCTTCACTGCTATTGTTATTCATGCTAACTCGGGTATGTCCGTATGTGCTGCATTCACACCCCCTGACAGCAGTACAGCCGGACCCTCTGTGTCGTCAGGGTCTCTCCTTGATCTGTGAGACGCAATCCCACCCTCCACTTGCCTCCAAGCAAACTGGATTTCTCCAGCATGGCTCAGACACAGCCACCTTCCCCTCATGGATCCCCCAAATCCAGCCAGTCCTCTCCAAAGTCACCCTTCTCCCAATGGCCGGGCTTTCTCTGCAGAGGGTGCTTTATAGGATCTGGTGGCTAGTGCATTGCTGAGAATCGTATGCCCGGAGCCAGGTGCTGAGTGGCGGGTGGAAAGAGAGGCTGGAGATCAGAAAGACGACAAAGGAAAAAACTTCCTCGTGGAGGAAGCTCCCAGGGTAAAACAATGGGCGCGAAGGGCCATAGTAACAGTAATCATGCCAAGCTCTTAACATCCGTGGATCTCAAAGCACTTCACAAAGGAGGTTAGTCTCATCGGTAAGACGGGGAAACTGAGGCACGGGGCGGGGAAGTAGCTTGCCCAAGGTAGCAGAGCTGGCAGTAGAAGCCAGGTCTCCTGATTTGCTGTCTAGTGTTCTGGCCACCAGACCTCACTGCTCCACAGAAGAGCTTGAATAGATAGAGGCCAGGTTACAACGGACAACAATGCAAACGCTCATTCTGGCTGGGCGAAGAAGGCAACGTTTTCTATAGGTGCCCGGGAGCTGAGTGTACGGGCTCTAGGCCTGGAAGCCTTCGGTCCGCTGAGGGAGACGCTTTGGGGAGTGGGGCTTCTGAACGCTACGTACGCTAAATATGACCACGTAGCGGCTGATGAGATCCTCCACCACGCGCCCCGCCTTGTAGTCCTTCCCATCCGTCTGGAAGAGCGTCGGCCCGAAGACAATCGCCAGGTTGTGTGTGTTCATCTGGTTCATCTCGGAGAAGTACTGGACCCTGAGGAAAGCCAGCACATTAAGGACAGCTCCTCCCAGAGCTCCAGCTGCCTCCCCGCCCTGCCCCAATGGCCCTCTCAGATCTCGCCATGCCAGTCGGGGTTTCCGTTTTGGGGGGACCCTCCATGGGTTGCTGTGTGTTGTGCTCTAGGCCCAGATCCTACAAGGTACTGATCTCCTTGGGAGCTAGGCACCTAAACACCTTAGAAGGTCTGGGCCCAGGCTCGGCTCTCTAGTGGTGGGGACCCTCTCGGCCAGACATACCCTGCTCCGCCTCTGACCTAGGGCAAGCCCCCAGCTGTTGGTGAATGGCTCAGGGACGCTGGTGGGTCAAAGCAGCCAGCTGCTGCTCACAGGGGTTGGGGTTTGAATTCTGCTCTGGCTCCTGGCAGGGCTGGTGGGCACCTGGGAACAGAACTACCAAGGAGCGGGAAAGGGGTTCCTCTCTCCAGCTGGTCTAAGGGAACAAGCTGTGCTTCCTGACAGATCCAGGCAGATGTAGCCAATGATTTTAGTTTATTATCCATGTATTGTGTGCGGTTATGATTAATCAACATCTTATATCATACAGATTCATTGTATGTTAATTAGAGTTCATTTGTAGGATTACAGAAGTACAAGATTGATCAGTATTTAGAGGAACCATGTACTAGACATAAGTCAGACAAGCTGAAACGCAAAAACCTGTAGGCTGAGACCTGCAAGATTTTAGCTCAACTATTTTAGGCCTTGGAGACAGGAAATGCTGACATGAGTCAATGACCGAGAAATAACCCGAAAGATGATGTGAAAAGAGGTACCAGCTGGTAATATTGTGAAAGTTTAGCAGGAAGATTAAATTTAAATGATAAAATGCTGTAACAGCAAATATTGTCTCCAACATGTGTCTTCACCACAAAATAAAGGTGGTACGGCAATGTTAATGAGAATCCGCCCAGCCTATAGGGGTCTCTTGTGGTTCTAGGGGACACAGACCAGATAGAAAGAGAGGGTTGACACTTCCAGGTACACGCGCAGAGTGTAGGTATAGACAGAATCACAGGATAAAAGAGGGTGCCCAGAGCTTAAAAATTGAGCTTCCCATGGGAAACCTCCAGCAGGAACTATACCCGTATTGATGATCAGTCCCTCAGGGGCCAACAGACTCTAACCCCATCTAGGAGGATGTGAGCATGTCTGTCGTTACTTATCTTTAGGAAGTGTAAACGCTGTGACATTTAGAACTCTGTTGGTAACGAATAATAAACGGCTAAAAGAGATGTTCTTGTGATCGTCTGTGTTACTTGCCTATGGTTTCAAGTGTTCCCATGGGCTCTAGAGCCAGACCAAAGAGAGAGAACTGCTGAACGTGAGACTGTAGCTGCCAGAGCTGAACCCACTGTAGTATAATTAACATTCAATAAAATAAACGGCTACACAGACCTGGCAGGTGGGACCCATTAGCCATAAAAGGTGCAGGCTCTTTGAAGGGGAGGCAGAAGAACCCGTCCCAGGAGCTCTGGGAAAGACAAACACTGCTCTGCTGACCCTGAGTCTGGCCTTCATCCTAACAACACTGTGCGTATCTGGAGCCTCCTTTCGATGAGGGTCTCACAACGCCCCTGTGCGGAAGTTCACTACTAACATGCTTGGGGTCACACAGGAAGCTGGTGGCAGAGCAGGGGATTAAGCTCAGGTCTCCGGAATCCCTGGCTTTAGACCCTTCCCCTCCACAGCCTGTTAGGGACAGAACGACCCGTATCTCGCTGCATCCCAAACCAGCAGGTAAACCCAGCGCCTCTTTCCTTAGCAGGGAGCCCTGGTGAGTGACTCTCCAGCTGGGTGGACCCTAGGCCTTGCGTGCCCAGCTGGCAGGACGAGGCACACAGCTCCGGCACCCACCGGAGAGCACTGGCCTCGGCCAGGCCCCGAGTGGAGCCTCGCAGCTGGGCTCGGCCGCGCCGCGCCCCCCTTACCGGTACAGGTGGTTGATCAGCGCTTTGACGGTGGCTCTGTTCACCACGGGGAGGCTGCTCAGGAGCTGGCGGTACTGGCCGATCTTCTCCTCCTCATTGTCAATCGCTGGCGGGGAAGGAAGCGGAGCACAGAGTGAGCAGAGCTGCTCGGTGGCAGAGTGGGTGGGCTCGGGGGAGGAGGCGACCAGCCAAATGCTGCCGGATTGGCTGCTAGGCTTCCCTGCCGGGGGTCATCCATGGTACAAACTGAGCTGGGCTCTCACCGGACCCTCCTCTGCTTGCCTGACCCCCGTCCATCCATTTCCCAGACTGCCCCTCACTTGCCCCATCCCCTCCCGCCAGCTGCTTCTCCTCACGGGATCACCTGGCTTCCCGCCCCTAGACACAAGCCCTCAGCTGCTGTTCAGCCAGGAGGAGGCCGCAGAGGAAGGGCTGGGGCGGCACACAGAGGATTGCAGCCTCCTGGGGTGGAGGACAGCCCGGACAGGCAGGGGCGTGGGTGGAGGACAGCCCGGACAGGCAGGGGCGTGGGTGGAGGACAGTCCGGACAGGCAGGGGCGTGGGTGGAGGACAGCCCATGGGTGGAGGACAGCCCGGACAGGCAGGGGCGTGGGTGGAGGACAGCCCGTGGGTGGAGGACAGCCCGGACAGACAGGGGCGTGGGTGGAGGACAGCCCGGACAGGCAGGGGCGTGGGTGGAGGACAGTCCGGACAGGCAGGGGCGTGGGAGGGGAGGGACACGGCTGAGCTCCCCGCTCGCATCTCAGCTGGTTGTCAGCCGGATTCACCCATCCCCGGTGCTGGTGCTGCTGGGCAGCTCCAGCTGGAAAGGGTGAACGGTCCGGCGTCCTTTCTGCTGTGCTGGACGAGCCGAAGCGTCGCCTCGTCCCTCTGACCTGCCGCGAACCCATCCAGAGGAGAAACACCCCCCACCCCTGCGAGGCTGGAGATCCGGGACACACCTGCATCTCAGTCCAGCCCTGCTCCCCTTGTTTCCCCTCAGCCCTGCCCCACAGGAAGACTCGGATCCTCCCACCGCAGAGGGACCTGGTTCCTGTGCCGTGTTCCCCACTCAGTCAGGGCAGGCGCCAGATCTCTCTTCCTGTGATTCATGGCCCCGTCTGCGCCTGGCCACTTCTAACCCCTGGAAACAGAGGCCTCAACCCGCCCATAGTTCTCCCAACAAAACATCTGCAGCCCAGATGCTGTTTCCCAGCCTGATGGTGCCACGGAGGAGCTAGCCGGTGGCACTAGCCTGCTGCAGCTGTGTGTCTACCCCACCTGCTCAGCGCGAGCGCTCTGGGCTAAATAAACCAGGAAAGGACATCTTGGAGTTGTTCTCAGGCCCTCTCAGACTAGAGCCCCCATGAGCAGGCTGTAGCACCCTGCTGTGCAGTGCTGGAGCGACACAGGCAGAGGGGCTGGCTGAGATGTCTGCTACTGACCTGAGATAACTAAGCTCCACCCGCAGCCGAAATGCCTAATCCTGCAATAATCAATCATAATATGAATCCTGTAGGGAGCTGGCTGGTGTGGACACGTCACACTGCCCCCTACTGGCTGGCATCAGAACTGCTGAACTGTGTGTCGCAGGCCCGCAGGGCTTAGAGCTCACGGAGAGTAGCTGAACTCTAGGAGCAAGAGGCTGGGAGTTCTGTCCCCGAGGACGGGCTGTGCAGCCAGAGGAGTGAGAGTTTGTGACAGTGATTCGTCCTTCTCTGATGTCTACCTCTCAAAGTGTTTTGCAAACAGCAGTTAAGTAACTCCCATTTCACAGATGGGGAAACTGAGGCACGGGGGGGGGATCGTCACTTGCCCAAGGTCACCCAGCAGGCACGTGGCAGAGCTGGGATTGGAACCAGCAACCCTGACTTCCAATCCCTTGATCTAACCCCAACCCAGATTAGTCTCCCCTCTTGGGATACACGTTCCTCTCTAAAGCAGGGCCTGTTAACAACCTGGACTCCCCATTATCCTCCCACTCCAGGGCACCCAGCTACCACTGCTCTCCCTGCAATGCCACCCCCTTGTGTCAGACTCATAGATTTATGGACTGTAAGGCCAGAAGGGACCCCTGGATCACCTAGACTCAGCTCCTGTCGTTACACCTGCATTCAAGGCTCTGCCAAGAGAGGACAGCAGCGCCCCCTACCTGCTGCCTTCAGCCAGTCCTGGCAGAACTCTTTGGTGAAGAGCCCATCCCCGAGGTCTCGGAAGAACCTCTTCAGCGTGTTGGAGACGTCGTCCACCTGGTGCTCCCCTTCCTTGAGCCGGACCCTGCGTGCGTCCTTTCGGAGCATCTCCAGCAGGCTGGTGGTCTTGGAGTTCTGGCCGCTCTTCCTGTAGATCCCCTCCGAGGTCAGCCCTGGAGCGGGAGCGGTCACTCGAGGTCAGTGATGCAAACAGCCTCATGTGAAGAACAAAGAACTCTCCCACAGGGAGTCACAGGCCACCCACCCTCCCACTGGCCTGACACAAGAAGCCAAGCGGAGCTCTGCAAGGAATGGAAGACCAATGCCTCTCTCTCAGCATGTGCCTGGTGACCACCACCAATTTCTGTGAGGGTCATAGGGCTGGATCCAAAGCCCAGTCTAGTCCCTGGGAGTCTTTCCCCTGGACACTAGGGGCTCTGGATCCGGCCCTTAGCAAAGGAAACAAACCCATGTAATCATCAGTCCTTTAAGCCTCAGGCCCACACTTGGGCTGGGCCCACATCAATCCTGCATCAGAACACTGAGACGCGGCGCTGCTGATCTCGACACGCCTAGAAAGAGCCCAGGTAGGGGCCCGAGCATGGGCTAGAAGGGAATTTAAGGCGTCGGTCCATCTGGAGGAAGGGAATTTGTCGCAGAGGAAGGCACATGGCAGGAGATAGGGCGGCCAGCTAAGGAAGGGGTGTTCAGACCTGGCCACTACGGAAGAGCTCTCTGACTGCGAGAGCTGGTGGTCAAAGGAAAAGACTCTGCCCATGGCCAAGACCAGCTGCTAAGCCATATATTCATAAACACAACACTGAATGCCCTGAACCCATCACTGCAACCAGCCACAGAAGTAGCCTTCCTACCCCCTCACCAGGCCGGGCGGAGGTAACGTGCTAATGCAATGGATGCATCTTGCAGTAGGTCAAGGAGAGAAGACAGGTGGTAATATACCTGCCTGCACTTCCCTTGTCCTCCTGGAGCTGGGTGTGCCATAGTCTGCACCTCTGAATTGTCACTACGGTTCCATTATAGACTCAGACTCATAGACATTAAGGCCAGAAGGGACCATCATGATCATCTAGTCTGACCTCCTGCACAACGCAGGCCACAGAACCTCACCCACCCACTCCTGTGATAGACCCTGAACCTCTGGCTGAGTCACTGACATCCTCAAATCACGGTTTAAAGACTTCAAGTTACCGAGAATCCACCATTTATACTAGTTTAAACCTATAGTGACCCCCGCCCCACGCTGCAGAGGAAGGAGAAACCCCAGCCTTCGTCAGCAGGGGTTAGGGAGGTGATGGGTAACGGTGCTGGCCAATGGCCCATCCAGCACCAAACCATCTCTCGGGCCAGGGGCTTGCCTCTGGAAGCAGAGGTGCCCCCAGCACGCAGGCGAGGGGGAGAGGGCCTGCTGCATGCCCACAGACAGGGACGTACCGCACTGCGTGATGTAATCGATGCATCTGTCTACGATGACGGGAATGTCCGACTCCGTGAGCTGCTGCTCGGACAACGTGTCGCCGGAGCTCCCCGCAGCCTTCTGGATGGCAGCCACCCAGCCCAAGAAATCCAGCTTCCTCTCCCCTTGGATGTACAGCGTCCTGGGGAGACAAGCGAGGCCCCACAGCCCCTTAGCTGGGAAGCAACAACCGGGACTGCTATGCATTCTGGAGAGTCCGTCAGCTGATACGTCTAGGCTGCAGCACCCCTAGCCTCAGAGGTTCCTGCCCTCTAACATGAATTCCACGTG